>NW_021620421.1:867673-871039 GCF_004785775.1 Grammomys surdaster | reverse complement strand
TAAGGAGGGAAGGAAGGGAATTGCCCTTTCCTGAACTCTTCCTGTATTTTCCCTCTTTGTGCTTTCCACCTACCAAGAAGTAAAGAACAGTCTTTGCAACACACTGACAACATGATCTCATGCCAGATATGTGGTGTCTGACTGACAACCATGACTGACACCTTTGAAATTGTCCTAGTTAGGGTTATTATTGCTGTGATGAAACCCCATGACCAAAAGCAACTTGAAGAGAAAGGGGATTATTTCCCTCATAGTTCCATATAACCAAATGCAGTATGGGCAAAAATTCAAACAAGACAGGAACCTGGAGTCAGGGAACTCACACATAAGACATGGAGGAGGTTGTTGCTTACAGACTTGCTATTATGGCTTGCTTAGACTGCTTTCTTATAGAACCCAGGACCACCAGCCCAGGGATAGCACCACTCATCATGGGCCTTCCCCCATCAAACACTAAACACTAATTAAGAAAGTACCATACAGCTGGATCCTTTTTCTCAATTGAGGCTCCCTCCACTCCTGATAACTCTAGGTTGTGTCAAGTTTACATAAAGGTAGCCATCACAGAAACTTTAAGTCAAAACAATGCCTTCTTCCATTAACTTGATTCTGTGAGACAGCACTGGTAAAAACTGAGTCATAATAAAAATCAAGGCCTAAAGAAGAAAATTAAAGTAATTCCAAAAAATATATGCTACCCAGAAATCAGTACTCTCAATATTTGATCACACACAAACTTCAACTCAAGTGGACAATGTATAGAATAATGCTATTTTCTTTCTAATGTACATCAGACACTTCCCATGTTGTTGAGTATTTTTTTACTATGCTTCTCTGGTTAAACATTTTCATGTGATTATTATCATCCATACGTTTCTGTAGGACAAATTGCCAATCTTGTAGAAGAGCTGGAGGAAGGATTGAGGGACCTAAAGAGGATAGAGACTCACAGAATCAACTAACCTGGACCCTTGTGGTGGCTTTCAGAGACTGAACCACCAACCAAAGTGCAAGCATGATCTGGACCTAGGCCGTCCTGCACATATGTAGCAGATGTGAAGTTTCATCTTCATGTGGTCCCCCAACAACTGGCACAGGGGCTGTCCTTGAATCTGTTGCTCTTTTGTGGATCCCGTTCTCCTAACAGGGCTGTCTTGTCTGGCCTCAGTGTGGGAGGATGTGCCTAGCTCTGAAGACTTAGTAGTATACCATGGTGACAGCGATGATGTTTGGATAATGATGCTGAGTGAGAAAACATCCCATACATTATCTCTGCTATTGCAATGTTTTCTTAGCTTACCTTGTTTATTCAATTTTCTTAGCTGTTTAGACATATCTTAATTAAAAATTACTAATTAGATGTCTATTCTTGATTGCCAACTTGACTATATCTGAAATTAATTAAAACCCAAAAATGGAGTGCACACCTCAAGGGGGGATTTTTGCTTAATTTGAAGTAGGAAGATCCACTTCTAATCAAGATCTTTGAAGTAGAATACATGCCTTTAATCCAGATCTTTTGAGCTGAGTAAAGCCTCCTCTAACCTGGGCCACATCTTCTAGAAGCCTATAGAAGGACATGGAAGAAGGAAGGTTTTGGTTTTTCCCTGCTTGTTCTCAACTCAACAGCAAGTCTATAAGATACTGGCATTAGCCTATGTCTTTGGGATTCTAGCTTATGCTGAAGACCAGCTGAAGCTTCCAGCCTCATGAACTGAACAACTACTGGATTCTTAGACTTTCAACTCACAGACAGTCATTGTTGGGTTAACTGAATCACAGCCTGTATATCATTATAATAAATCCCTATTTCTAATAAATCTAATCTATATTACTTTACATCAGTTTTGCATGTAAATTACTGCTTTCATCATGATTGTTTTCTTAGGATAGACCTAAAGAATTTGAAAATTCTTGGGTCAAAACATTTCTAAAAACATTTTAAGACCCATCTGGCCAAACTACACTGTGCCACTTTGCACTCCACCAGGAGTATGTCTTCTACTCTTTTGCCTGCATGCAATGTCCTATTCTCTGTATATCACACTTTCCACCCCTCATCCACTCCCTACCATAACATCCACACCCATACACAAACATGCTTTGCTAATTTAAGAAAACAGTATCTAACAGCTTCAAATGCATTTTTCATTAACAGAATGGGACTTTTTTCTGTGGTGCGCTGCTGCGCATGCGTAGTCTCCCTCCTGAAATCGCCATTAAACACCAGTAAGGCGAATGCCTGAGCAGCTGGTAACTGTCAAAAACTGACGCAGCCCGACGTGTCATATCTGCCGAGACGCATCAGCCAATAGAGTAGGGACACGCCGACCCGATGGGTATATAAGGAGAGCTCCTCTTCCCATCGGGGTCTTTCCTCATTTTCATTGGAATAAAGCTTGCTGCAGAAGGATCCTGGTGTCCGAGTCCGTTCTTGCTGGCGAGAAGGTGACGCGGGTCACATTTTTCCATTTGGTTAAATCAGTCATTGCTCCTCTTCTGTGGCTAGTATGCTAAATTCCTTGGACACTTTTCAGAGATAATTAAAAAGTGTCAGGAATTTTTGGTTCAGCATATGCACATGTATATACAGGTATCTGTCCAAAAATGCATGAATAAGGCCAGAGGTAGACATCTGGAGTGTTCTATCACTCTCCACATTATTTTTTGAGACAAAGCCTATCTCTGAACCTGATGGTTACTGTTTTTCAGTTTAACTGGCTGGCCTTGGTATCAATCTGTCTCTGTACCCACAACATACCAGCTCAGTGGTTACAGACACACCCCATCCCCAAACTTTCTGTGTAGATACTAGGGATCTAATAAACTCACACTGCATAGTAAGCACTTTACCAACTAACTCTCCAGGTCCCTCTTCTATCTCTTAAAATGTCCTATGTAAAATACTAACTATAAGAATATATTATAAAATATAAAAGGATTATATAGTGGCACAGTATAACAGGAAAATGTTATCATAACAGAGTAATGACTGAAGATATAAAAAAAATTAAAAACCAATCAAGATCATGAAGAGAAAACCTCAATCTGAATCAAGCAAAAAGAAAGGACCGCCAAGAATGTGTGTTTATCCATAGAACCCTGGGGAAAGCAAGCCTAAATTCACACAGTAGAAGCTGATGTGGAAGTAGAAGACAGGGATTGCCAAGAGAATAATTAAAGGTCTGTGAACAGCTGCATCCTCTAATGTTCTCATAAGGACAAAGCTAGCAGAACAGTTCTCTACAATGAAGGAGGGTATTAGCTGGGGAGACCACCCACATAGGTGCTAGGACTACAGAGGAAAGGAAGAAATAGCAGAGAGAGAGAGAGAGAGAGAGAGAGAGAGAGAGAGAGAGAGAGAGA
>NW_021620421.1:832333-867663 GCF_004785775.1 Grammomys surdaster | reverse complement strand
AGAGAGAGAGAGAGAGAGAGAGAGAGAGAGAGAGAGAGAGAGAGAGAGAGAGAGAGAGGAAGACAGAGACAGAGCAGCTGGCTTTGAACCTAGTACTTCTTAGGACAAGAGTACCTGTAGCTTGAATCTACTTCTGAATGGTCATTCCCACTTGAGTTAAGAGAACCCAGTTTCGCTACCAGTCTGATCACACAACAAAATCATCTGGGAGCTTCTTTAAAACATCAATTATCTGGACCCCACAATTCAATTGACAAGAGTGGGCCCAGGTTCAAATATTTAAAATCTCTCCAGAAGATTCAGTGCAGTTCTAATTTGAAAATTGCTTATCTGTCTCTGCTCCTTCCTGTTCCAGAGACACCCATGTCTTCTGATACAGTGCCAGCCCCATCCTTAAGACATGATGGTGAAGATCAGAGTAAACATATTTGGCCTTATTGGGCACCAGGGCTTCCTTCAACTCTGGCAAGCAGATCAATGACCTCTTCATTGATCTCAACTACATGGTCTACAGACTCCAGTATGACTCTACCTATGGCAAGTCCCACAGAAGAATCAAGGCTGAGAGGAAAACTTGTCATTTTCAAAGGTTGTTACCATCTTCCAGGAGTGAGATCTTACCAACATCAAGTGGGGTGATGCTTAGTTTGTTGTGTGGTCTACTGGTGTCTTCACAATCACGGAGAAGGCCCAGCCAACTTGAAGGGTAGGGCTACAAAGGTCATCATCTCTGCCTCTTCTGCTGATGTCTCCATGATTGTGATGGATGTGAACCATGAGAAGTATGACAACTCTCTCAAGATTGTCAACAATGCTTCCTGTACCATCAACTACTTAGCCCACCTGGCCAAGGTCATTCATGACAACTTTGGCATTATGGAAGGACTCATTACTACAGTCTATGCCATCACTGCCACCCAGAAAACTGTGGATGGTCCTTCTGGGAAGCTCTAGCCTGATTACCATAGGGCCACCCAGATCATCATTCCTGCATCCACTGGTGCTGCCAAAGCTGTGGGCAAGGCTATCCCAAGCTGAACAGGAAGCTCACTGACTTGGCCCTCTGTGTTCCTACTCCAATGTATCTATCATGAACCTGACATGCTGCCTGAAGAAAGCCAAGTATGACATCAAGAATGTGATGAAGCAGTCATCAAAGGGCCAATTAAAGGGCAACCTTGGTTACAAGGTTGTCTCCTGTTACTTTTGCCTTTGATGATGGGGCTGGAATTGTTCTCAATGACAACTCTATAAAGCTCATTTCCTGTTATGACAATGAATATAGCTACCACAACAGGGTAGTGGTTCTCATGGTGTACAGGGCCTCTAAGGAGTAAGAAGCCTGGGCCACATGCCCCAGCAAGAATGTGAGGAGAAGAAGAAAAAGGCCCTCAGTTGCTGAAAAGTTCCTATCCCAACTCAGCCCCCAACACTGAGCATCTCCCTTTACAGTTTCCATCCCAGATCCCCAGGAGGAGGGAGCTGAATTTAGGGAGTCCAACTCTCTTCAAGACCATCAGTAGAGTTCACACCACCACCACCCCCAAAAGAAAGTTGCTTATCTGGATCCTCTTTTATAAATGTTAACAGAAACCAAACTAACTAACACTAAGAAACCAACAGATTAAAGTGAGGGCTGTATGCTCAGTTGGTACAGTGCTTGCTTAGTATGCACAAAGCCTTGGATTTGATCCCTAGGACTACATAAAACTGGAGATGGTGATGTCAGCATGCCTGTAATCCTTGCACTTGAGAATAGATGCAGGAGTATCAGAAATTCAAGGTCATTAAGGCTAGCCTGGGCTACAAGAGATGGAAATGGGACAGGGTTTGGGGTTCAAGTAAGAGGGAACGAAAAAAGACACTAACATAGTTGACTTAGGTTTCCACAAAAGACCACTCTGGCTGAAGTGTCAAATGGATGGTAGTAGGGCCAGAATATGAGCAGAAAAAGAAAGCAAGTGGCTGATGCAGAAGTCTGCTTTAGTGCCCACAGTAGGTTGCTGACAATGGAGGAGGTTCTCTGTGTTCTGAAAGCAGGAGGCATCAGCAGGCTTCTGATGAGCTACACATAAGGAACAGAGTTTAAGGATGGAGCTCAATTTTATGGCTTTAATTACTAAATCCAGGATAGTACTGTTTTACCAAAATGGAGATTACAGGACATTTCTGAAGACATCAAAGAAATGTCGAGAAGCTTTATAGTGCTTTTGCTCAGGATTAATTTTTTTAGATTCTGCAAATATCAAAGGAAATCATATATTTCTCTTCTCACCCTTCCTGCCAAGTAGAAATCTTCAACAGATAGTTTTATGTATATTTAACACTAGGAGTAACACCCCAGATGTCTACTAGGCTTCTAATACCTCTAATGAGGTTCAGATATCATCTATAACCTAGAGAACCCTAAGTTCATTACATACAGTAAAGTGGGGCCAGTGAAGGTATTTAAAATAATAAATAGGCAATGGCTCATGGCTACTTCTCATTATTATTTACTAAAGATTACTCTAATAGTAAGAGGTTGGTATAAGTGCCCTAAAATGTAAATGCATATCAAAAGACACATCACAGCTCCCTGATGTCCCATCTGGTTGTGTGGCCATGTGTACAAGTACTCACAGAACAGTGGTTTTCTATACCATGGAAATGACACACCTCTCTTCTGCATCTCCTCAGTTCTGTAGAGATTCCCCAAAGTTCATAATACAGGGTTTCAGCCCTCAACTGTGAAGCTGAGACTACTCACCAAAAAGGGCAACGGTAAGTACCTCTTCCAGGAAGCCTAGTCAATGAACACTAACAAAACATAGCTATGAGCCAAAGGCAAGCATGAAGAATCACAATCTCCAGTTTCTAACTTACACTCTATTCAGACATAGCTTCTCTTAGCAATAGTAAATAGAAAATCATCTTAAAGGTCTTTGGAGGACAAAGGGTTTGAATAAAGGTCAAAGTGGAAGGCTTTGGATGTGTAAAGTATATGTTTGGGTATTCTATGCATAACTTTAAAAGAAAATATAATATAGTTTCCCTATAGCAATAAAAAATATATTTCATGTTTCAACTACAAAGTATAAAATGCTTATTGTGTAATGATTTTTTAAATGTACAGCTATTGATCAAATAATTAATGTAAGCACTGCATTTGGTATTGATAAGGCACCAAGCAGCATGCTTTACTAGACTCTCTGACTCTCAGGCCACTGACTGTTCTGTGTTCATCTATGCTATTCAGTTGCTTCACGTCTCACTTTACATGTCAGCAATTCCCAAAGCCAGCTTCCTCTCACCATAGGCCAGCTGCACACTGCATATTGGCTCTTGGATAACCCAGTTCCTCTGAAGCTCTGCACACATGTGCCAAACCAAAATTATCTTCTTCAGAATCGATCCATCTGTTCCATTGCCCACCTCAGTGTACAAGTAACAACCAAACCATTGTCTTTCCACATCTCCAGTTTCCCACTAGTATTCAATACCTATTAGTTTCCCTTCCTGAGATTTTCTTTAACATGCTGGCTACTCAGTTACATCTGCTCAAAGAAACAGCTCTTTTCACCAAGACAGCAGTCTTCAAACTCTCTGCATTTCGTTCTCTATACATGAGAGGAAGAAGGAGGCTCTCATTTGCTATGAAACCCCTGCCCCACTCAACCCCCAACACACTGAACATTGTTCTCAGTCTCTGTACCTCAGATCCTCAGAAGAAGGGGGAAGGGCTTGGGAAGCCCCACTCTTATATATACTATCAATAAAGCTCACTGTTCTCCCTAAATAAGAAAGAAGAAATGTACAGAAGCATTTTTAAAATAATTGTACTCCACTTCTTACCAAACAAGTACAATCAGGTGACCATGCTCCTTTTTTTAAATTTCACAATTAGGATGTTTGTGCTCTTGCTTTGAAAAACAGCACTGAGACACACATTTATGTGACTGAGAAAATTGTAACTCAGGTTTTTCCAGAATCTGCTCCATTTTTAGTTTCTTGTGAGAGAAAGGCTTACCAATTTGTTTTGAAATATTATAGCAGTCTTTGAATTATAAAATGTGATGCAGACATTCACATATGAAAGATGATTTCATCAGTAACTTTCATACAGACTGTGTATATATACATAAAATGTAAAATCTCAAACTCAATTCTGGAGTGCCTTTTAGGTGTTCCACTTTCTATAAAGTTTTTGCATACACATTATATATAATTGTTATTGAAATATTTATATACTATAGCTTTCCTTAATGGTATCTAGAAGTACTCTGTATTTTGTTATGGAAGTTAAAATATATATTTCCTTCAGAAATTATACTTAAAAAATAAAGTATTTAAATATAAATAGTCAAGCATGGTGGTGTACACCTTTAGTCCCAGCACTCAAAGGAGAAGCAGGCAGATCTCTGTGAGCTCCAGGCCAGCCTGGTGTAGAGTGAGTTCTAGGCTAGCCAGAGCTACACAGTGAGACTCTGTCTCAAAACAACAATAAAAGGAAAATAATTAAATAAAATTAGCTAGTTATGAATCCCAGTTAACAGAATGAGCAGTTCTGGACAAAACATTTATTTTCCTAAGCTAGTCTACTAACACCTTGATCTTCTTTGTAGCTAAATACTCAGATTTTAATGGGAATAATGCTAATATTAGTATCAGGGAACTTGACTCTTGGATGCTGCTATCACCAACACCTAAAAGGATGCTGCATATAACCACAGACAGGCAGCTCATCTGCCTAAGCCTTGGTTCCCTCATTTAAAGAGTAAGAAGGGGGTACTCACCCGCTAACAAAATGATACTCAATTTAGTAAGTAACCATCATCAAATTATTTTCCAGGGAACCCTGGGTTAATTTAGTACTTGAATAATTCTATCAAAGAAGACAAAAATAGTGCTGCAGTTTGATGTGTGAGCTCCAGCCTGTCCTCCTCTTGCTGACTATGCTGCCCACTAGTTGGAGACACTGCCTGTGCTTTCTACAGCCAGTGCCACCATCAGAAAGTCACAATGTGAGCATTTCATTTGTAGAATAGAGACAGTAATGGTACCTATCTCAGAGAGCTACTGAGGATTGTGTAAGTTAATACTTATTAAATGCACAGAAGTCTACCTACCACAGAGTAAAAGCTCACCAGTATTAACTATTGGTACAAGTTGTTATTAGCTAATAATTCAGTCCTTACATTGATACAGGTAAGAAAATTTTACAGTGGCACCAGAATAATAGCCAATATTTATGATGGGTTCTTTTTTGCATATTTGTAAAGTCTTTTAACTTAAATAGTATAAAGACAAAAAGAAAGCAAAAATTTCCATTACCCCAAATTAGCCACTTATAACTGAAAACATTTAAAGAGACTGATGTTGTCAAGGTAACAGGTTGTAAATCTTGTATCACATCCCTTCCTTTTGCATTCACCTGTCTGCTACCTTAGGGGTTTAATAATGATCGCTACATGCTAAATTTCTTGGTATTTGTCTGGAAAAACCTATTTCACCTACACTGTGAAATGATAATTAACTTGCTATCTAACAACAGTGTAGCCTGAACAATTGCTTAGATACTCTCAGTCTGTAGTTCTTTTCTTCACAGAAGTGATATGTTAAAGTTACTTATGTCTCATCTCACTCTCTGTGTTAGACACACTCTGAGATGGTCACTAATGATCTTTGCCTCCTGGTATTCATGCCCTTGGGTAACCTCTTCTACTGCAATGTGGGCCAGTTTACTGACTCACTTCTAACAAATACAGCAGATGTGCTGGAGCGTCACTTCCAGAGCCAGGTTATAGAGGGGCTCTGACTTCCATCTTAGGTGTTTTCTTTCCCTCTTAGATCATGCTTCCTATGGGAAGCCAACATTAAGTCACTAGGCAGCCTGGTAGATATATACTTGTAAAGAACTAAAACTAGCAACAACCGCATTTAAATTCAAGTTTAGAGCAAAGCAAACACTTTTATTTCTTTAAATTTCCATTTGGCTGTAATTCTAGAGCCTATTATTTATGGATTTGAGATCTCCATGATGGTGGTGACTTTTACACAGTGCCATCATCCCTTTTATCTAGAAAAGTGATTGGCCCACAATAGTTGCACACAGTTTAAACTATATGCTAGTTACAAATTAAGACAAAAAGATCTGAAGATTTTCAAAATGTGCTGAAGAACATATAGAGGTTCATAAGCATATGAACACATAGAGGTCATTAACCTACAAAAGACTAGTCTTATCTGGTTAGAACGGTATTTGGAAAAACTACACTGACATAGATACAATTTGCCAGATACTACCAGTCCTGTTTGGTTGTTGGTTTGTTTTAAAGATATATTTTTAAAATTATGTGTATGGGGGGGTATGCCTGTTTAAGTAATGCTGCAAGATGTGCAAAAGAGGATGTCTGATGTTGGGGAAGTTTGAATAAAAATGGCATCCACAGGCTCATAGGGAGTAGCACTATTAGGAGGTGTAACCCTGTTGGAGAAAATGTGTCACTTCAGACAGGCTTTGAGGTTTCAGATGCCCAAGCCAGGCCCAGTGTCACTCTCTTGCTGCTGCCTGTGGATCCAGATGAAGAACTCTCAGCTACTTTTCTAGCATCATGTTGGCCTGCATGCTGTCATGCTTCCCACAGTGACAATAATGGACTGAAGCCCTGAACTGTAAGCCAATTCCAATTAAATGCTTTCCTTTATAAGAGTTGCCAGAGTCATGGCATCTATTCACAGCAATAAAACTCTAAGGCAGATGTACTGGAGCTGGAGTTACAGGCAGTTGTGACCTGCCCAATGTGAGTGCTGGGAACCAGAATCAGGTCCTCTCCAAGAGTACTACTCACCCTTTAACCACCACTGAGCTATGCTTCCATCCCATCAGTCCTACCTTTAGATTATCTCCCCATGGTCCCCTTAGATAGTCTGCATCATTAGAAATGTTGGAAAATAGGCTAGGAACATTTCAGCACTAGAAATATGGGTGTTCTAAATATTTGTAAAGCTTCTTTGAATTTCAGGGCTCTTTAATATTGCTTATTTGGGGGCATATATAGTATAATATTCAATGCTAGTAGTATATTAAACTGAATAGACATGCATTTTGGAAACACTTGGAAGAAATCAGAGCACTTTTTAGACATGTTAATATATCCTAAAAATTATTCCTGAAGAAATAATCATTTTTTATTAATCATTTGTTTGTTTACATTTCCAAATGGTATCCCCATTCCTGGTTACCCCTCTACTCACCCACTCCCACCTCACTGCTCTAGCATGCCCCTATGCTGGGGCATCAAGCCTCCACAGGACTAAGGGCCTCCCCTCCCATTGATTTCAGATAAGGTCATCCTCTGCTACATATGTATCTGGAGCCATGGATCCTCTATGTATACTCTTTGGTTGGTGGTTTAGTCTCTGGGAGCTCTGTGTGGTCCAGATGGTTGATATTGCTCTTCCTATGGAGTTTCAATCCCCTTCAGCTTTTTCAGTCCTTCCCCTAGCTCTTCCATTGGTATCCCCAGGATCAGTCTGATGGTTGACTGTGAGTATCTGCATCTGTATTGGTCAGGTGCTGGTAGAACCTCTCAGAGAACAGCCATACCATGCTCCTGTCAGGAAGCACTTCTTGGCATCAGCAATAGTGTTGGGGTTTAGTGTATAAGATGGGATAGATTCCTAGGTAGGGCGGTCTTTTTTCCAATCATCATTACATCACTATTGAAGAGTAATCTAATTCCAATTGTATTATCCAATGTCAAGTGCATGGATAAGTGGCTCCAAACTCAATGTCAGTATAATAGAGAAGAAATAAAGGTGTTCCTTGTTCCACCTCAAATCTGTTAAGGGCTGGTTATATCATGGTACTGAATACAGAATGGTGTCTCCCATTTTTTTCTACAAAGGAAGTCTCTGTCTCCCCTGGGTAGCATGCTAAGGATATGATCATGCTGTACCAATTCAGAGTTTAGATATGTCTACCAAGTATTCTAAAATTTGTCTCTTTCCTTTTAACAGTTTAATCAATGTAAGCTAAGACAGTCTTAAACAATTCAATGAGTTCATGAAAGCTTTTTGCACTCCAGGTACAAATGCCACAAATAAATGATCATATTTTACTTATTCACTATATTCCAAGTGGCTACCAGCATGCTGACAAAAAAAGAGGTAGTATTTAGAAATCTAAGCAAAAAAGACAAATAATTTTACTTATGTAAAAATTTATCTCCATCCTAGTTGCAATTGAAACAAAAAGATAACTACAGATTAAAAACTAATAGTAAGTCCAAACATATTTCAAGCAACATTGGGACAAATGAATTAAATAATAGGTTTTCTTTCTTTTCTTTTAAAAAAAAATAGGTTTTCATTTTTATTTTTTATACACATTGATATTTTCCTTGCATATATGCCTGTGTGAGAGTGTCAGATCCCCTGGAACTGGTGTTACAAACAGTTGTGCTCTGCCATGTGGGTGCTGGGAATCAAACCCAGGTCCTCTGGAAGAGCAGCCAATGCACTTAACTGCTGAGCCATTTCTCCAGCCCCAATAAGAGGTTTTCAAAATAACCCATCAGAAAAGAAAACACATCCATGTTTGACAAAGTTCTATTATGGTTGTTTAAAACTCTGCTTAGTCTATAATCACATTAAATGTTATTAAAAGATCCTAAAACTCCCCTAAGTCTACAACTGGAAATGCTTGGTATATACCAGTAGTTCTGATCCAGGAGTATGAGATCACCCTCAGCAAGGGTGAGACCCAATTTCAAACAAACACCAAACAAAAAGACACCAAAACAAACCTATATATCTATAAAGAAGTAATAAATGAGAATCTGTTTGCTCTGCTAAATTCTGATTTCATGCCAAGATACCATTTTTATTTGTTTGTTTATTGAGTCAGGGTTTCTCTGTGTAGCCCTGGCTGTCTTGGAACTAACTCACTCTGTAGATCAGGCTAGCCTCACATTCACAGAGATTCTCTGCCTCCTGAGTGGTGGGATTAAAGGTGTATGTCACCTCTTTTGGCAGGATATTGGTTGGCCATTCCCTCAGTCTCTGCTCCATCCCTCATGCCTACATTTCTTGTAGATAGGATAAATTTTGCGTTGAAAGTTTTGTGGATAGGTTGGTGTCTCTATTGCCCCACTGGGGTTCCTGCCTGGCTACAGGAGGTGGCCTCTTCAGGTTCCATATCCTCAATATAGTGAGTCACAGCCAAGGTCACCCCCATTGATTCTTGGGTGCCTCACTTATCCCAGGTCTCTATTTTGTCCCAGAGATGCCTCCCACCCACTCACATCAGTCAGTTGCAGATTATCATTAATTTTCATGGCCATCTAGCCATCTTTCCTGTCCTTCCCTACACCTGATCCCGAAACCCATTTCCCCTCCCATCCCTTCTCCTTCCCAGTTCCCTTCCTCCATCTGCCTCTTATGATTATTTTATTCCCCACTCTATGTGGGCTTCCTCACTTGGGCCTTCCTTCTTGTTTAGCTTCTTTGGGTCTGTTGAATGTAACATGGTACCTGTAATTTATAGCTAATATCCACTTATAAGTGAGTACATACCATGCATGTCCTTTTGGGACTGAGTTACTAAACTCAGGAAGATATTCTCCAGTCCCATGAGCAAGCACCAATCTATAACACTATAATGATACTCTGTTATGATTGCAGACAGGAGAATGTTGTCCCCCGAGGGAACACCCAGCAGTTGACTCAAAAATATACAGACACCCACAGCCAAATAGTGGATGGATCCTGGGGACTCTTATGGAAGAATAGGAGGAAGGATTGTGGGCCTCAAAGGGGATAGGATCTCCACAGGAAGATCAACAGAGTCAACCCTTGGAGCTCTGGATCCTTGGGGATCTCAGAGTCTGAACCACCAACAACATACACAGGCTGGATCTAGGCCTCCCGGTGCTGATGTGCAGGTTGGTCTCCATGTGGATCCTGAACAACTGGAACAAAAGCAGCTGCCTGTACGTGGGATATGTTCTACAAGCTGGGTTGTTTTGTCTGGCCTCAGTGGGAGAAGTGCCACTGAGGGTAGGGAGGGAATACTCAGGGCTTCTCCCACCCACTCAGAGGAGAAGGGGAGGGAAGGTTTGTGGAAGGGGGTGACTAGGAGGAAGGCAGTGAGCAGGATGTAAAGTGAATAAGTAAAAAAATAAAATTTAATTTAAAAAAGGTATGTCACCACTACCCAATGTGAGGTACCTTTTATTTTTTTGACATCAATAATCTATAAAGTAAATGCCATGTTATTTAAGTTGGATGAAGATAGAAAGGGTGAAGGGCTCTCTGCCTTAGATTACAAAGCCACCCATACAGTGGCAGGAGAGGGATTTTTTAAGCCAGGCTATTGCTCTTAATCTCATGGTTACATTAATAAAATCAAATATTATCAAATATTATCAAATCTCCATGGTACTAGGAGGTCTAAGTGAACATGTAGAAAACCGGCCACAGATCTCAATAAATATTACTTACTTTTTCCTTTCTCAAGTTTCCTCTACCACATTCTTTACCTAGAGACCTCCTTCCTGGCTTTTGCATCAACATATTCTAAGTTGAAGTTGGAGAACCTGAGAACTACCTCACAAAGAATTCTCTACAGCGATTAGATAATCCATTAAAGAAATCACAATGACCTCTACAAACTAAGTAGTATAATAAATAGCTTTCCATCTTAGAATAATAATTATTTTTTGAAATAATAAAAATTACTGATAGAGTTAGGGAGGTAACTCAATAGCAGACTTTTGGCTTAGACTGCAAAAGGTTCTCTGCTCCATCCCAAACACACACACACACACACACACACACAGCGAGAGAGAGAGAGAGAGAGAGAGAGAGAGAGAGAGAGAGAGAGAGTTAGTTTTAAAAGTTTGAGAAAAGAGACATGACTTAAGCTGTGTTCTAGGATTAGGGTTGGGGTAGGGTTAGGGTTACCCTGTGTTCTAAAGAACTGACTTGGCTAATCTTAAAGGCTCCCATCTACATGAGTATCTTTTCAGTTCAGAAATGTTATTTCAGCAATTAATTCATTTTATAAAAATTCCGATAAAGTAAAAAAATGCTGAATGCCATTAACATTTCTTATAATTTTATCAGTTACAGCACACTTTATAGGCAAAGATTTTAAAACTGTCTGTTTAGGCTAGGGATATAGCTCAGTGCTAGAGCACTTGCTTGGCATGTTCAAGTTCCTGGATTCAATTCCCAGTACCACATAAACAAAATTTTGGTGTTTTTGGTAACCTTCTGGTATATGAAAATATATCAAAAACTAAAAAACAAACAAAAGACCCAATATAGAAGACAGTTTATCAACTGTCTAAATGACAAGCACCTTGGAAAGAGACTAGACATGCTGGATGAGAGCTGCTCTGTTGGGATAGGGAATCCAATAAACGTGAACATCGGGGTGGACAGCTCTTAAAGGCTAGTGAAACAATACTCACTTTGTTTTCTTTGCTTATCTAGTGAGCATCAGAATGACTCTCCTGAGGGCATGATAGGAACTGCACAGTCAGCCAAACATTGATGATTTGCATTCACAAGCAGTTTCACCCACCAACTCCACCTTGCTACACACAGTATGATCCAGGAGACACTATACTATCAGTCTAACCTTAGAGAGAATTTGTTTCAGAGTATAATCTCAGGCTGTACTCAGACCTACCAAATCAAAACCTGCACTGTAACTAAATTCTGAAAAGCACAGAATTAGGTATTATTGTCAATTTGGAGGAAGGTTTCCACAATGTTCCTCCTTGGGATGGATTTCCCTAAAGATGAGGATACTGAATGAAGAATTCATTAAGCTCATCAAGCAACACTAAAATACAAGATGACAATGTACACAAGCATTTTTTTTATTGCCAGGCTTGATAACAAGTTAAGTACAAAGACATAAGCAGCCAGGGTTTTCTCAACAAAATAAAATAACAATGCACACTTGAATGAGTTACTGTAAATTACACCACTTCTGGGAAATCTGGCCATGTACTTTACAGTGTTTAATAGCCAGCAATGGCTACAGGCAATGAGGACAAACAGACATGGGGATCAAGAGAGACTATCATGAGGAATGACTGACTTAGAAGACATTAAGCTGCAGAAGAGCTAAGTGGAGGCTGTTGTGCTATTCACACATTTCAGGACTGTCTCAAGACATTTCATTCTGCAAATGTGTTTTTGAGCATCTGTTATGTGCCAGGCATTATGCCCATGTAAGGATACAGAGAGTCAAAACCAAATAGCTCTTTGATTTTCTAAAGGTTTCTGCTTAGTGAAACAAATGTGACTGCTATACTGGAAAATATAATTCTAGCCAATCAAAAGACATGGTACCATCCAAGGAAGCCCCTCCCGTCTAGGTTATAGCTTTGTACAGAACTGAATAGACAAAAGTACCTTGGCTTCCTAAGAAGATGGCTAAGGGAAGAAACAACCACAGCCCAGGGGACAGTGCAGGGGACTAGCAGGTCAAGGTTAATATTCGAGGGATATAAGATAACTGGGGACAGTATAATTACTGTAATATAAGATTTATTAAGAATTATCACATTTAATTGAGCTCAGAACATGTTTGAACTTAACTCAGATTATCAGCAAGATTGTGTATGCAAATGCTAATGATGTTAAATTCCCTTGTAGCAGTCATTTTTAAAATGTAAGACGTAATAAAACTCCACATTAACATTTTAGGCAACCATTCTGCTTACTGACTTAGCTAGAATCTAGCTTCTCCCGGCTACACTTACTACAACTGCAGCATCTCCTGTTTCCTGACAGCTTCAGAGTTACTCATCCCACTCTGCAAATTCTTCAAAGGAAATGTAGCTCTTTTCCCACTCTCTGAGGGAAAGGGTAGATCTAGATGCCTGTAGAGAAAGACAGTATGTTCAACAAAACAAGTAGTCTTCGGGAGAAGACTATGAATAATTTTAAAAAATCTAACAAGTAAAGGATGGTTAAGGTAAACTATAAACCATTATATTATAACTAAGTTTGCAGGTTCCATAGAACCATGGCACAGCAGAGATACTAACAAATGCTGAGTTGTACAATTCCACCCATGGAAAAATTATACATATGAGAAAAAACTAGAAAAAAGGAAAAATGTAAAGTTATTTTCAAGCATGTTAGAGTACTTTCTTTCTATTTAAATTCCTTTTAAGGGAGCTGGAAAGATGATTTGGTGGCTGAGCATTTGATGCTCCTGCAGAGGACCCAAGTTCTGTTCCTGGACTCACATGGTAGCTCATAACCATCTATAACTCAAAATCTAGGGGATCTGAGTTCTTCTTCTGACCTTCAAGGGCACCAGGCACACCAAAAATATACACAAAAAAATAAATCCAAAAAATTATTAGTTTATTATTTAATGAGAGTGAGAGTGATTTTAACTCAAGTCCTCATATTTACCATCTTACTCTTAGCCATCTCCCCAGAATGTTATTTAAAATTTCCATGTCACTATTGATTTTCTTTTCTTTTCTTTTTAAGATTTGCTTACTTTTATTTTATGTGTATGAGATTTGCCTGCATGTATACTTGCATGTATACTTGTGTACAGCAGAAGGTGCTCTGGAAGTAGAGTTATAGAATGTTGTTAGTTAGCCACCATGTGCGTGTTGGGAACTAAACCTAAGTCCTCTGCAAGAGCAGCAAATATTCCTAACCACTGAAGCCATCTCCTCAGCCCCAATGATGACTTTCAATAAATATTTTTATAATGAAAAGTTTCAGGAACCAAAATAAGAATAATTCATTACTAAGAATAATAATCTTTACACTAATAAGAAATAAAATAGCATAGGTAATGTAACTGATCCTAATCTTCTACTGGATCTTTATCCTTTACAAAACTCTTGAAATGGGCTAGAGAGGTTGTCAGACAGTTAAGAGCACTGGCTGCTCTTCCTGAGGACCCACGTTCTATTCCCAGCATCCACATGGCAGCTAACAATTGTTTGTAACTCAAGTTTCAGAGGATTTGGTGGCCTCCTTGAGCACTGCATGAACTGGTACACAGACAGACATGCAGGCAAAGCACTCATACACATAAACTTTTCTTTAATTAAATAAATCTTTTTAAAGGCTCTTTAAGCTTATAAGCAAGTAAAAAGTAAAAATAATGATATTCATGTATAAGAAGAAGAATACAACTAAGGAGAGAGGGAGAGGGGGCAGAGAGAGAGAAAAAAGAGAAAGAGAGAAAAAGAGAGAGAAAGAGAAAGAGGGAGAGGGAGGAGGAGAGGGAGAGGGAGAGGGAGAGGGAGAGGGAGGGAGGGAGGGAGAGAGAAAGAGAGAGAGAGAGAGAGAGAGAGAGAGAGAGAGAGAGAGAGAGAGAGAGAGAGAGAGAGAACACATTTGTGGGAGGACTTTGTACAGCAACTACTCATGAATCCATGAATTACAAAACTAAATTTCTGGATTCTATTTTGCTTTTCACTTTTCACCTTATTTGATCTTACTTAACATCACTCATGCCAAGTTGAGTTTTTTTCCTCTTCTTTTTCCTTGCCCACATGTTAACAGATTTAAAAGGAAAAGTACACAGCAGCTCTATTACAGTCTCCTGCCCCTGGCAATGCCACGAAATAGAGCTTTCTGGGATGGGGTACACACTACCTATCACCACCAGGCTCATAAGGACTGGCTGAGACTCAGGGCCAAGGTATCTGGGTTCAAGCTCTCTACATTTGTAAATAAACAAACAACATACCCTAAAATATGAAGTCATAAGAAAGTCCCTAGAACATGATACTGCACAAGAAATGCTCATCTCATCCTCTCATCCCACTTTCTACCTAACACACACGTGGACCCTCCCCAAGGTAAAACTGCATGAGGTCTTCATCTCCTATTATCCATTCATCTTCTTTCTCCTGCTCTCTAACCTACTCAGGCTAGGCGTTAGCGATCAGACCAATAGGCTCCTGTGCCCTTCTACCCCCAATCAATTGCTAATGCTAAGTCCCAGAAAAAGGCCAAGAGACGAGACGGAGGGGTAAGGGATAAGGAAAGGGGAATTCACTGCTTTTGTCCTGGTTGTATCCCTTATCCAAAAGTAGGATCCTTTCCAAGTATCTTCCTTCAAATAAAAATCTCTTCTGGATTCTTATGGGCACTTTCATCTAACATCCCTTTGCAGGTAAGGTAGTAACAGCTCTTCCATTACCATACCTTAGAGGTAATAAAATAGCCAACCTACATTTCTTTAAGTAACTTCTCCTGAAATTGTCCTGAGTTGAGACTGTCAACAGTTCTTTTCAAGATTCCAAGAAAATCCTATGCACAGTATGCCATTTGGTGTCAAGGGAAGGAAACACTTTCCCCAGTTTGGCTCTAGCCCTCTACAATCCATGAGACTTTGACTGGTTTAAGATAGGCTTATGAAGCCTTGGAGTGACTCTAAACTCTCAGAACTGAAAAAGAGAGTTTTGACCTCTTCTTACTAGGTTTAAAGTCATAGCACACCAAGGGCTCTACTCTCTGTCAGCACTGACCATGTTTATGCTGTCTTCTAGATGTCTTTGTGAGTTAACAAGATGATTCTTTTCAAAATCACATTCTGATTATGGAGACCAGAAAGCTAAACACTGTATGAAGCACAAGAGAATAAAGTTGAACAAAAAAAAAGGTGTTGACGAGGTAGTGGGGAGGCAGACTGAGAACTTGTTGCCTGTGAACAATGCTGCAGTCTCAAACTTTCTATGTCTCTATTTTTTCTTTACTAAAATGAGGTCAGTAACATTATACCTGAATGGTATTATTATTAAGACAGGGCTACTGCATGGCACTAGTAATATCTGTAACAAACTGGTTCTTGTCATCAGATATGCATAAATAAGTTGTAGCTAGAAATCAAATTCCATAGCTTTACTGGCATTTTCCCTTCTCCCCTAAATTTTTTTCCTTCTTTTTATCTTTTTTTTACATTTATTTTCTTGTAAAGGTAATTATATTCCAATATTACCAAATGTAACAAAACACAACAGGGAACTTGCCAGTTAAAACTCCTGAGATAAAAAGAGTCCTGGCCAGCAAGATGGCTGAACAGATAAAGTCATTTGTCCCAAGCCTAATGACTTGAATTCTATCCTCAGAACCCACATTCAGGAAGGAAAGGACCAACTCCTTCAAATTATTCCCAGGCCTCCACATATGCACCATTGCATGTGCACATGCACACACACACACACACACACACACTAAATGTAATGTTAAAAAAGTATTCTCTAAGTAAACACTTGGAAATCTATGCTGACAGGAGTTCCATGAGGGTGGAACTGCTTGAGAGAGTAGAAAAATCTATGAAACTTTGGGGACAATCTTTTTAGGATTTTTAGGATTACAGTGTATAGGATAAGAAGGAAGGTTACATCTGAAGAGACTAGGGTCAGAGTGTGAAGAGATTTGAGGGTAAAAGATACAGCTTGAAGTATCTAAGGGGCTGCAGATGGTGGAAAGACTTGCTAGGCAAAGTAGGTGAATCAAAGTTCCTGAGTTAGAAACTGGTTTCCTTTAAGGAAAAATATTTGAGCTAACAGAGGTTTCTACATAAAAGAAGCTCTCAGCATACTACCAGTGGGCATACTGGAAAACTCTATGGTCACTTCCTGAGTGTCTAGAATCCTAATGTCTACTAGTTTAGACAAAAGAAAGAAATATAAGTGGTAATAAATAGAGCATATGTGCTAGCATTTCTCATCAGGATAACAACAAACACTCATGAGAGAAGGAGTGCTCTGAGTTAGCCCACTATGTCATTTACAATGGAGTTTTATTCCATTTCAGAGGTATTCCAGCAGCCTTGTAAATAAAAAGAAAAAAATCAAGCCAAACCATCATTTTGAATAATGATGCTAAGGACTGCTTTTTGTTCTGTTTAGAAAATTAACATTAAATATAAATGTGTGTGTGTGTGTATCCTAAAAATTATAGCTACTAGGAAGAAACTGAATCAATGTTGTATTTTCTTTGTTCTACCTGGGAATAAAGAGTGGCTTTAGAAGTAAAAGACAAAAAGGGAGGGTTTAGAAGAGTAGAAAAACATGAGGGTTTAGTAACATTAGCTAATCTAACCTTACTGACCTTGCAAATGTTGGATCTGTGCACTAACTGACACAGCACCATCTCTGTTCATCTCCTCTCTTTCCCTCACTACAATAAGCTGGTTGGCAGGAGACAAGAACAGAAAAGGAAGAAGCTCATCTTTCATCCAGCGTGTCTGCTGCTTTCCACAGCTAACACAATTCAGCACAGAACATTAGTGCCCATCACCATGGAGGCAATTGTAATGTCAAACCCAGAACTGTGAAATCACAAAATACAAGACACATACAAAAGGTTCTGGAGCATGAGCAAGACAGTAGAGATATCAGTAAAAAACACAATCTTTACAAGCTCTTTTGAAACAATTCAGATTTTTAAGTCTTTTTGTTCCTTTCAGAATATGAAGACAATTTCTGATCATTCCAAATTAAACTAATTTCTTCTGTTGACAGAAGATATATCCAAACCCCAGCTTTCAGACTCTGTGAGAAATGAATGGTCTATCAAAGGTCATACAATTAGGAACAGACACCTTCATAATGAAGTGTGGCTTTTACCTAAAATAGAGAAAGCAATCTTTGGCCTAGATCAAGAAATATTTTGTTGTAAATCCTATCTTTCATGCACTATTAATTGTGCAGACAAACAAGTAAACATGGTGCTAAGTGCTACTGTAAGTTTCCAGTTTATTATGCATGAGAAATGAAAACGGGAAGTAGTACCTAACATGGCCAGAGGAGTCAGGGACAGCTTCAATGGGGGAACCTAAGACAAAGCTGGGAAGGCTTGATGAAAAAAGAAAAGGTTCACTTTTCAGCAAAGGAACACAGGAAGTCCAGAAAATTCAGGGCTAGGAGTCTCAAGAATGCCTTCATTTCAGGACTAGTCTGAGAACTTAGGACCTGGAAGAGGTCACAAGCCTGAAGGCCAAAAAAATAGAAGCATTAACAGGAAAAGCAGCTCCAGACTGGAACTTCTTACAGTATGAAGCTAGGCAAGAGTGAAAGTCCTGGAGTTAGCAAACCACAAAGGACCCTGGGTGGTGCCTGAGACATTTCAGGGAGTTACAGAGCTGGAGAACAGAGGGCTGAACCACAGGAGGTGAGGAAGTAGAGGCCATGGATAAAGCCACCCACAGGAAGCTTGGCTTAGAACAAACTGAGCCAACAGGAAACATAGGCTCAAATTTTATTTTCCAGCCATTGCCACTGATTTGAGCTCCAGACTGGCCCTGTTGAATTCTTCTTTTTACCTTATCTACTACATTGAAATCATATGCTGCCTTCCTCTCCACCTATTCTTCATACAACGACTGAATGGGATGGTCTATTCAAAATATAAATTGAGATAATCTTACCCATAACACAAAAGTGTATGATGGCTTCCTACTGCCCTTGGAGTAAGTCTCAACTTCTTGCCAAGCCTGTAAGTTCTTGGGTGATCCAGGCTCTGCTTCCCTCTCACCTTCTCATTACCTCTCCCTCCTGCCTGCTTTTACCAACCTGGCTCTTTTCAATCCTGGACCACACTTGCTCAAACTTCTGCTTCCTCCTAGAAATGCTATTTTCTTACTCTCCTTCCCCCAACTGAAGCAGCCTAAGGAGAGGTCATCTACAAAGATCTTCCTCTACCCCATGCCCAGGAGTTCTCTACCAGCCACTTCATCTGTGGCCTCAGTTGTCCAATCATCCAGGTGAGATTACTTCCTAGTTCTCACTCAGCACTACAGACTTAACTCATTTCTCTCTGTTGCCTGTTGTGTGGGCTTTAAAGAGCAACAGTGTCTATCTTCAGAGCTAATAGGAAAGTTACTTCAGAAGGTATGTGAACACCCTAGTTCTCCTGTCTCTCCTGACCTTTGCAATCACCAGCCTTCACCAGGAGCCAGTCTAAGGCTCTCTAGCCCTTCTCAATCCCTAGCTATCCAGACAGAAGTGTGTCTTCATTCTGTCTTGGCACTATACAGGTCCTGCCTTACTCTTCCTGGAGTCCTTTCACAACTCTCTGCAAACAAACATTCAAACAACCAAACTCACTTCCTATCCAGTACATGCTTCTTAATCTTTTCTTCTTTGAATTAACTCACCAGCTCCCATCCTAAGTCTGGTGCACAAAAGCCTTCTAGACATTTCGTTCGTTCATTCATTCATTGATTCATTCATTGTCAGTCTCTTCCCTCATGCTGTTTACCACTGACATCTGGGGGACAACTTAGGAAACCATGATTTAAAACCAGCAGGTATTCATTGGAGAGTATTCTCCTCTTCCACACTATTTGGATTATAAATGAGCACAAAAATGTCTATTATTTTTGGTCACTGAGGTCTCTATTATATAAGCTGGTGCTTCTCTACTCATATAAGCTGAGTTTAAGTATCTGAGTGAAGGCAGAGGATACAGTAGTAAAGAAGAACATGTATATTAGAGCTTGGAATAAGGATTAGGAATAGCCTAATCTTTACTAATCTTCTCCAAGAAATTTTTAAATAAAGTTTCTTGTTAAAGTTTCTAATTTAACACTCATCATCTTCTCTTACTATTATCACAAAGGGTTATGAAAATGACTTAGAGGAGCAAGTTACTAGTAAATGGAGGAGCTGAGACTGACTCATAGTCTAAGGTATTTCACTACAGCATCTGGGCTCTCATATCACATTCTAGTGCTCTGTCAGAGCTACTCTTGGCTGACACACAAAGGAGCTAGAATGGAGCGAAAAGATTAAGAAGCCTGGTAGAACTGATCAAAGACTGTGGAAGTCCTTAAGTATCAATCTGTGGAGTGTAACTTCCACCCAACAGACAATGGGAAGCAATAATCAACTCCCACTTCCAAGTTCCACAACAGTAAGTTGATACATTCTCCTTCCTTCAAAGACCTCACTGTACTTTCTGCTCTTGACCACTGAGTGCCAAAGGCCCACCCACTTTAGAAACAAAATAGCTTTTACAAGGTCAAAACTTCCAGCCTTTTACTTTCCAGAAAGCTAGCACAAAGATCTATCTGGCTTTCACTAACCTGCCAAAGGAGTGAAGACTCACTCATTGGAACACACTGATAGTGAGAGATAATTTTCTCTAATGAGGTGACTTTTTTTTTTGAGGCAGACCATACCCAGGAACTAAGCATACAGAGCCCTCAACCAGGAAGAACTCCCTTGAGCTGCTTCACAGCTTTTCTTCTAGTTCCTTTGTACTTAGTCATCCCAGAGCAAAGGAGACTGAACAACTGACAGCACTCCATCACCAACATCCCTGAAAAAGATATTCAGAAATGAGATGATGGCTGTCCAAAAGTCTTGCTAACCTAGGGTTAATCCTTTTCTGTGAAGGCCTCACTAGCATCACTTAGAGCTCCACCTTCTCCACATACCAAGCCATATACATCCATTATTTTGGTTTTCCATTTACTATACTACACAGTTATGAGCCACATCATGTTTCAGTCAACAATGGACTGCATATACTATGCTGGCCCTATATGATTATGATGGAGCTGAAAAGTTCTAACCACATGAGACTTTTACTATACTTTCTATTTAAACACACACTTAAATGCTTTCCTTTATAAGAGTTGCCTTGGTCATGGTGTCTTTTCACAGCAATATAAAAATATACAGCATGGTACCCTACATTTTTATAGCTAAGGAACAATAGGTTATACCATTGTCTTAGTCACTGTTCTTTTGTTGTGAAAAGACACCATGACCAAGGCGATTCTTATAAAGGAAAGCATTTAATTGTGAACATGTTTATAGGCTTAGTCCATTATCATTAAAGCAGGGCACATGGGAGCAGGGAGCATGGAGGCAGCAGGCAGGTGTAGTGCTGGAGAAGTAGCTAAGTGCTACATCCTTATCCATAAGAAGAGAGAGAGAGAGAGAGAGAGAGAGAGAGAGAGAGAGAGAGAGAGAGAAAGAGAGAGACACACTGAGACTAGACCTTGTACGGGCTTTTGACCTCAAAGCCCAATCAACAAGGGCACATTTCTTAATCTTTCTAATCCTTCCAAAGATTTCCACTCCATAATGACTAAGCACTCAAAGATATGAGTCTACAGGATCATTCTTATCCAAATCACAATTATACATCCCTGGTTATGTAAGCATATTCTATGCTGAACACCCATTGAAGCATCTTTCAGAACATCTTCCTGTTGTTAAGCAACATGTGACTGAATTTCTAACTGTTTTAAATGTTCACTATAATCCTGAGTTCATTTTCAGCTATGCTTCTGTAAAAGCAATCTACACTATATACTTCTTAAATTTTATTATGCTAATTACAAAAACAAATTATTTAAAAAAGGGATTGGGCATTCTTGATGAGTGAGTCATTTTAAATAATTCAAGGCTAACACATAAGCACTAAAATGATCTGAGCCTTGCTAAAGTTAGTGATGTCTCAATAAATAAAATACATCAGTTATAGTTTGGTAGTTCACTCTTGCCTGGCCTACCAGATGGTATAGCTCAAAAACAGAACACTTGCCTAGCATCTGTAAAGCCAAAGTTCACTTTCTGATACTGAAAGACAATCCTACTGATACACTTCATCCAAGCCAGCCTCCAAGCCATTCTTGCCTGATTATAAAGAATTGCCAAGTATTATGTATATGGTAGAGGAAAGTTAAATATATTTCTTAACTTCCTCTCCCCCAGATAGTCCCATATGATAGAGCCTGGTATTTATTTTAACTTGGTTTTCATATACATTCTAGAAACACAGTAGTGCTTGCTACCACGGCAGACCATTTGAATTACAATAAAGTAGGCCAAAGCTGAATTCTCCTAGAGACCTTACAACCAGTAGTACATCTTGTGTCATGCTTTTAATTTCCTTGTTTGGGCAAAATCCAACAATAATTTGAGGCTCCTATAGACTGGTTTAACACTCTTGGCCTCTTCCACTGCTGAGACCTCTTACCTCACTTCATTCACTAGAGACTTATATAAATATAAATGTCACTTTTATTTCCTCAGAGGAAGTGATGAAATGAGAGTCATACCCAAGATTTATGAATACATGCCTTGGGCTAGAGCATTTCTATCTAACTATCCCTAAACTTAGGTCTGGAAGCTTCTAGCCTCCATACAATCTAATCTTCTGCAAGTCCAGACCTTGAAGACTTCAGCTTCCACTCTCTGTCTGCTAACCTAGGTGTGGAATGTTTCAGCCTCTGAGATTTATTACTGAATTAAGTTCATCCTTCCTAGCTCTTTGTGAACTCTGGCTGACTGGTTCAACTCAGCTGTTTTGGCTCAAACTCCTCTCCAGCTAACTGATTAAAATTAGCTCCTCTCAGCTTCTGACTAAATTGTTCTGCTTGGAAAGACTACCTTGAAATCCACAAACTGAACTGTTCTGCCCTGAACTGAAGTCAACTGAACTTCATGAACCAAACTGCCTCTGGAACTGACTCTCTTTCTCCCTCCCCTCTCTGTGCTTTTAAGTAGCCTCTTTTCTGTTGGGCATATTCTATCTCTGACTTATTCTGTCAAATCTTTCTTTGATTCATCCACTTTGTCTGCCCCTCACTTAGATGTCATTGCTTGGGATTAAAGGTATGTCCTAAGGGCTTGTCTGCCTTCCAGCTGGTTCATGTCTTTGGATGTGATCCCTTGCAGGAACAACCATATTGCTGGATTAAAATTCCTCTACAGACCTAGCTTCTCTCAGCTCCATAAATCCTGTCATGCTTCTAATGGCTTCTCTAGCCTTAGGGACAACCAACTCTTTTGCTCCTCAGTTATTTAATCTCCTTGACTTCACCCATCTTTATTGAGTTCACTTCAATGGTTAGTGTCTGTGACAAAACACAGGGGTCTCTCATGCCCACTAATTACTGCTCCAGCTCTTAAATCTTCCATGCACATGTCTCTCTAACCACATCCTAGTATTACTCCATCACTCCAAAACATTCATCCCCTGACTTCATCAACACCTCTAGGCCTTTTCTCCTTGCCATGCACCCTTGGCAGCCCATCTGTCGTGTTAATCACTTTCTGACCAATACCCTCATTGCACCTGCTTCACTGTCCTGCCATTCCCCCTTAACAAATTCCAACTCTGGCTCAGCCCAATCATATGCCTTCATTGCTCCCCAAATTAGGCAGTTAAATGATACTGGTATCCCAAATAATCTAGCATCTCTTATTTCGATGCTGCCTAACAAGCATAGACATTGTTTCAAACTCATTCTCCATTCTTCTAACCTTAATTGCCTGGCAAAATGTCTCCTTTTTCCTTTGGACTCTTACCACTTATTCAAGCAAACAACTTCATTCTCTATTGGTTAATTTCAATTGTCAACTTGGCTGGATTAACAAACAAGTTATTAGTAAGGCACACACTTGAGTGTGTCTGTGAGTCTTTCCAGAAATGGTTAACTTCAGAGAAAGACTGTTGCTGAATATAGGCAGCACCATCACATGAACTGTGGTCTCAACTTAATTAAAAGGAGAAAATCAGCTTTATGACAAAATGCATCTTTCTTGGCTTCCTGACTGTGGGTGGACCCAATGTGACCAGGTACCTCCTGTTACCATGCCTTCTCTCCGTGAAGGACTGTATCTTCTTAAAGCTTAGCTTGTTTTTAGTCAAGTATTTGTTTTCAGCAATGAGAAAACCAACTAATAAAAAGAGGATGGAAGCCATTACACTCTCACTCCCTCATAAGCCATCCCACTAGAAAATACAACTGTGCTCAGAGAGCCCATTATGAGGGCTTCCAACTTCATGATACCTGAGCAGGCCAGGTAATGGGGTCCACTGTTCATGTGATTATTTGAGGTAAGCTCCCTGGAGGTAAGCATCCCTGAAGCAAGCTGCATGCTGGTGGGTAACTTACTAATATGTTTATTTAGATTTATCTTATTTTATGCATATGAGTAGTTTTGCCTGCATGTATGTTTTTGTACCATTTGTGTGCCTAATGCATGTGGAGGTCAGAAGAAGGCATTAGACCTCCTGAGGCTGTAATAACAACAGATGGCTATGAGCCACTATGTGGATGCTGGGAACAGAACCCAGGGCCGCTGGAAGAGCAGCCAGTGCACCTAACCACTGAACTATCTTTCCAGCCCCAGTGGGTAACTTTGTAGAAAAGGAAAATAAAATAGCCTCTTTAAAATTCTCTCCTCCAAGAATCTTAAAAACAGAGAAAAGTTTTAAAAGAAGAAAGCTATCTTGCCTCACAATCATAAAACAAGCTTAAATCCAAACATAAAGTTATCATGAATACACAGAATAATTACAAGTCCCAATTTGAAACCAGGGTCAGTGAAAGAATACAAAATTATTAACTCGCCCGGGCAGTGATGGCACACGCCTTTAATCCCAGCACTTGGGAGGCAGAGACAGGCGGATTTCTGAGTTCGAGGCCAGCCTGGTCTACAGAGTGAGTTCCAGGACAGCCAGGGCTATACAGAGAAACCCTGTCTCGAAAAACCAAAAAAAAAAAAAAAAAAAAAAAAAAATTAACTCTATGTTTCTCATTCTCAACCAAGCCGTATTTATTAGTGAGATTACAAGTCTTCCTTCTTTATAACTGACACTGATTTTCTTGTGTGCGAAATTCTGCTCCTTACAATGGCCCTATGAGATAAGAACTATTTTTTCTCTTACTTTTACAGCTGAAAAAAAAATTTAAAAGAAGGGCCAGGTGTTTGAGATGCACAGCTCTTAATCCTAGCACTCTAGAAGCAGAGGCAGATGGATCTCTGTGAGTTTGAAGTCAGCCTGGTCCACATAGTGAGTTCCAGGCCAGAAGGACTACAGAGTGAGACACCCAGAGTCCAACTCTGGCCTTTACACTCACATAAACACATATCTGTATACACACACACTCATAAAAGCATGTATATAACACACACACCCCCCATATAAACATGTATATACAACACACACGAAGAAAAAAAAACTTCCCAGAATTACATAAGATTGTAACCCAAATGTTCTGTTTTTAGCTCTCATATGTCCTTAAAAACACAAACATTAGCAGTAATTAAGTATAAGGATATCAGTATCCCTCATGTTCATGTTAAAGGATAGAGATTATTAAAATGAAAGGATGAAAGATCATATGGATTAATATCCTAACTCTAGCCAGGCACTGTGGCTCAAGTCTTTAATCCCAGCACTTAGGAGGCAGAGGCAAGCAGATCTCTGTGAGTTCAAGGCCAGCCTGGTCTACAAAGGGAGTCCCAGGAGAACCAGAGCTCTGTTACATAGAGAAGCCCTGTCTAGAAAAACAAAAACAAACAAAATGTCCTAACTACTACTTTCTCAACTGTGTTACTTTAAAGTTACCGTGTTAACTGTGTTACTTTCAATTCCATTTCCTCAACTACAAAGAGAAATGGTAACTTAAATGTCATTGCACCTTACCAGGGTCTCCCAATTTGTGACTATACTTAGGAGTGGACCTTGTACTTAATACATTTCAAAATGGTTAGATATTATAATCATTATCCAATGTGCTTGAAATATTAACCTACAGGATCCCACAGAGAGAGTTGCACACAAGAGCCATACCATAACCAAGGCAAAACTGTCCTCACACATATATATCTTGCAATATATTGGCAAAGAGACAATAAAGAAAGGAAGAAACATATAAATGAAAATTCTTGGGATTTTAGTGAAGTCCTAACAGGAAATGTGTATGTGCTGAGATGGGACAATGAGAAGGAAGCTACTATACAAGGGACCATCAGTAATGGCCATTCTGAAGGGAAGAGGCTCTTTCTAAGAGTGCCAGGTAAAGAGAAGGAGTTATACAAATGAGGAAGAGAACTTGGATATTTGAGGAATTGAAGGTGTTCAACCTGACAAACACAAGCAATGAACAGGGACTGGAGAGAGTTGTGGGGGCTGGGTGGCACCTCAAAGTATTCACAGATGTGACTCCAGTACAGTGGGTAGCCACTCAACAAAGAAGTGCTCTGCCCTTGTCTTTTAATCAGTTTCCCGTGGCTTCAGTAGAAGAAGCAGACAAGAGTGAGGCCAGAAGACCAACTAAGGGGCATCAACAGTCATCCAGCTGAGAAAAGAGAATGCAAGACTAGGAAGGAACATGATTTGAAATATTCTGAGGTGGCATCAAGAATGAAGACAACAGATGTGGAAGTTTGAGAGGGAGACTGAAAGACCAAATTGGGGGTTTTGGATTTAGCTCAGTTGTAGGATAACTAGTTAGCAAACACAAGGCCCCAAATTATATTGGTAACATGAAACAGGAGAGGAGGGAGCAGGTAATTTATAGACATGTGAAGTTTAAGATGAGGTGGCAAGCAAAGACAACAGTAAAGTTTGATAGATGAAAATGCAAGCCTCAAGCCAGAGAGATGGGGTGGGGGAGGGGGGCTTAAAGAGGGAGTTGTCTCTATGGAGGGCATACTAAAGATGGATGAGTCTAACTGGGGTAGGGATGCAATGAGAGAAGAGAAATTGCTGAGAAAAGAAGAGAGAATGCTGAGTGAGAAAAGAAATGATAACATTGAGTTATGGTGGTTACATGCTTTAATTCCCAGAATTTAGAAAGCTGAAGCAAGAGAATTACAAGCTCAAGGACTTTCTAGGCAATACAGTGAGTTCAAGGGCAGCCTCAGCTATACATCAAGACTCTGTCTCGGAGGAAGAGAGGGAAATCTAAAACTGAATAGGATTAAGCAACTTCTACAAAAGCACACAGACTTGAACTCAAATACATTTGCAACAAATGTCCATTGAAGAATAAATTTTAACATATTCCCTATAGTCCCTCAGCAGAATAAAATTTCCATTTAGGACATATACACTACACCACTGAGTTCTTATGTACCTGAGACATAAGCATCAAAAGTTTTCCTAAGGTCTCTAGGCTGGATTGTTCTAGGAAAGGTTCAGAGAAAACAGCAAATCTCCCCCCAACCAAACTCACTAAAAACAAAAGTAGCCTATCTGATGTTCAAACGTATAAGAATTTTACACTCAAAAATAAAATTTTCCCCATCCTTATCAATGAAAGCACAATGATACACTTTACTACAGATGTTGTTTTCTCCTGAAAGATGAAGCTGACACTTTCAAACAGTTCAAAGGTCACACAAAAGATGAAAACTGTTCAAAGGTTAAGGATTAATTATAAAATGTTTAAAAAGAAAAAAAGCCCAAGCAAGTAAGTGCACCTCCAAAGCAATCCAAAAATGATAAGCAGAGACATGAAAAGGACAGAATTGCCAAGAAAGTAAGTAACTATAACAGCTACTCCCCAAATGAAAACACATCAAGGCTCTCATTACACCTTTGGGTATCTGTGGCCACAAAAAGCTCACTATGCTCTTAAGGCTTATACTATCGCTAAGACCTACCAAACTGGGACACTGTAGTCTGCTCCAAAATTTAAAGTGTGACAAAGAAGGGTAACACATAAGGAGGAAAGCCAGCAACATTTGCCAAAAATGCTCCTTCCTGAAACTGTTCAAATTAAATCAAGGTTTTCTTTTCTTTCTTTTTCTTTTTTTTAAGAGTCATTGATTTTATTATTTTGTGTGTATGAGTGTTCTGTCTGCATGTATGTATGAGCATTAGATGTGTGCCTGGTACCGATGGAGGTCAGAAAACTGTGTCAGTTCCCCTGAGACTGGAGTTACAGATGGTTCTGAGCTGCCTTGTGGGAGCTGGGACTCAAACCTTGATCTTCTCCAAGAGTAACAAGTGCTCTTCACTGCTGAGCCAACGCTCCAGCCTTTTTTTCTAATTTTATTATTTTTATTTTATGTGTATGGATATTTTGTCTTTGAGTATATCTGTATACCACTTGTGCTCCTGGTACCCACAGAAGCCAGTGGAAGGTATTGGATCTCTTGAGACTGGAGTTGCAGATAGTTGTCCATGCAGGTGCTGGAGTTGGAACCTGGTCCTCTTTGGAAGAGCAGCCAGTGCTTTTAGCTGCTGAGCTGTCTCTCCAGCCCCTAAGACTGTCATTCTTTTTAAGACACTAAGGCTCACCTTGTAAAATTCCTCTACAATATGCTAAAAGAGGATAATCACAGATTTTAAAAATGTTACTTCACCTCATGATATAGCTACTTAGAAGTCTACCAGCAATGTCACTTGACTAGATAGATGGACAACTAGCATCCATCTGTTTACTTACTGAACAAATACTAAGTACCCACGGTGGAACAGGAGCAGTTCTAAACCCTGAGGGTATTTCAGTGAAACAAGGCTTCAAGCTGGTGAGATAGCAAGGAGACAGACAATAAACCAACATATAAATACAATGAAGTGGTGATAAGTACAGCAGAGAGTGAAAGACATAGAGTGATGTGATCTTGTAGAGTTGTCTGGGAAAACCTGAAGACCTAAAGTTAAGGAAGCTCATTTTAACTTTACAATCTCTAGGCCAGCTGTGTACACAGAGGAAGCATAAATGCAGAGGCACCGAGGCTGGAGTATGACTGAACTTCTTAAAAAAGACAGTGGAGATTGATTTGGCCACAGAGAGGACTGGAGGAGAAATTACTGGAGGGCTGCAAGTACAGAACTCCCAAGACCTGGATTTCTTTTCTTTTGTTTTTAAAAGTTTTTAAAGGGAAAATAATTGCTCATAAAAGCAAGGCATACCCCTCACAATCTATTTATAAATGGAAGGAAAAATATACAATAAAACTCGTATAGGCTGGTAGCACTTTGAGAGTGAGAAAAAAGAAAAGACATATACTTGAGAACAAAAGACTGAAAAAGATAAATGCCAAACAAGTTTACTAGTGTTTGTGAGCTATAAGGGTTTTTTTTTCCCTTACACTTTTGTTACTCAAATTTTCTGCCTTAAAAATAAATCAGAGACAGAAAAAACAGGGATGGTTCCACACAAGTGTTCACACATGCTCGCTGCTCGCTCTCTCTCTCTCTCTCTCTCTCTCTCACTCACACACACACACACGCCCCCAGACCTGCAGTTCCCCAGCCCCCCACCCCCTCACCCATCCCAATTTTGGACCACTCTAGTCTGAAATCTTACTTCAACTGAGGGAAAAAACAACATAGGGAACTTTCTCTTTTCCAAAAAATTACCACACTTCCCATGCAATGTTTGCCTGCCGTGAACCACTGCACAAATCAAGCATGGCCCAATGTATCAAGGTCACAAAACCAACTTGGTTAATATGTTTATCATTACACAGCAGGCCTGTCCCCTTAGAGCTGCTCTGATACCATCTCTCTAAGGCACACACATAAAAAGGCCCTTTTGCTCATTTCCTAAGTCTCTTTGATACTTCTTTGCTGTTTCTGGATTTTTCCACTGTATGTCTCGTAGAAGCAAATTAAGCCCGAATCAGTTGTTCCAGCTAATGAAGTGTGCTTTTGGCTCTTTTCTCCTCGGTTGAGAATTATCCGGCAAGCTACCAACTATTTTAGAACACATTTCTGTTAGTTTTGAAATATTGCGATACTACGTTACCACAAACAAAAAAATAAATCAAGATAGTAACATATGAGAACATATATAGATATACAGATATAGAAAGTGCCATATTCTTTTTTTAATTAAAAAATGTGTGGATGCCTTATGAATAAACATGTTAGGCTATCTAGATAAATATACGTGCTGGCATAACACCAATAAAGGCAGAAAGAGCATGCCTTCTCTTCTCTAACCCCCAACCCACGTCACATAACAGTTTCTCACAGGGCACACTACTAGGGCAATCACTGTTCACAAATGCAAGCCACACAACTCAAAATGCCTCAAGCTCTCAGATACTTTCCACCCTAAGCCCCACACCCCACTCACTCCTCAATCACTTCCAACAGGTTTCTCTGAATGAAAACCCCAAACTCGCTAGCGAGGCTTCACAAGTCCCAAACTCTGCTCACACGCCCATCTGGGCATCCTAGAACCTTAAGATTCGAATAAAACTAAATAAATAAATAAAACAAAAAACCGGGTGTTTCCGCGCAGGCAATGAGGATTCCACTGTACCCCTCAGTGGTTCGAGTCCCGACGCTCTTTTCACCAGAGGCACCGGTGCCAGCCGCTCGCAGCCGCCCGCGGGAGTGCGGACACACGCACCCACGGCCAGGCCTCCACCTCCAGCCCGCTTCGGCTCCTTCTGCAACTCTGCCCCGCGCGACCACCCAGACCTGGACGCCCGGGCGTGGAGCCCACGGCGAGCGCGGCGCTGACAGATGGGGAAGGCGGGACATCTGGGGGAAGGGGCGGGGCCGCTCGGAGCGGGGGTGCTGGCGGCTGACAGGGCCGGGCGGGAGCCGGGCCTGGCGGGAAGGCGCTCGCAAACACACAGGGGCTGACAGGCGGGGAGACACACAGACGCCGGGGACTGACAGCTGTGAGGACGACGGGCCTCGGCGGGCGCTCACCTGGCGGCGGCGGCGACGGCGGCACCCGTGGCCCGGCTGCTCTCCCCACGCTGCAGGCCTCCCTCCCTCCCCGGTGGGCGGGCGGCCGGCGCAGGCCCCGCGGAGGCGGCGGCGGTGGCGGCGACGCCAGAGCCACGGGCTGCTTCTGTGGCGAAGACGAGCTGAACCAACTGACTCCCGGCCGCTCGGCTGAGCTCGGTGGCACTCGGAGGCGTTCGGCTCCGGTCGGCCCTCTTCGACTCGGCTGGGGGCGTGGTCCGCCGCCCCGCCCCCGCCCAGGTCGCCTCGGGCGCTAGGAGGCGGGGCTTCGGAAAAGAGCGCAAGCCCCTTGGCGTCGCGGGGAGCGGACCTTACCCAGAGCGCATGCGCCGGTCGGCTACCCGCCCGCGTTCCCTGTGTGGGGAGCCAACGGGGGCAGGGGAGGCGGACACCGGGGCGGATGCTGAGGCCCTAAGCAGTTCCCGGCCTTTGTGCTCCGTATCCTGGTCTTTCTTGAGGGCCACCTAAGGAAGGCCACACGAGGTTAAACTTTCAAAAGGATATAGTCTGGGCAAGAGTCCCAGACCCGTGCGCCTTCTCTCCCCAGTGCAGTGTTTCCAAATTAGCAACATTTGGGAGTTGTTTTTTTAACACCCACTAAGGGTTCAGGGCAGGTTTTAGTATCTCAAATAAATACTCAAATAAATAGCAGCAGAAATTGATCTCCGATTCTTTAACACTGTCTCCACTGAGAGTGGAGCTTTCAAACACCTGCTTCCATCATGCCCTCATCTTCACAGCGGCTACTGGCCTGGGATTAAAATCTTGTTTCATGTTCCAGGCATCTTTTCACAACAGAACCTATATCTGTGGCAAATATGTTCAGAACGTGGTCCTCACCCTTCGGATCCAGATTGACAAACAGCTCTGAAGACTAAGCGGGTCCCAGTCCCAGATTTGCTTATATCTAATAATATCAATTGGCCACAATCTCTTGTCCACAAAAGGCAACAAAATATTAGGGTTATGTAGAATGAGAAGATTAAACGTCAGTCTATACAGCTTCCTGCACCTCATCTTGTTGTTTAGTAAGTGAGGCTGAATTTATAGCTGTGTATGAGATGGCCTACACCTGTAATATCACTCAAAGAGGCTGAAGCAGGAGGATTGCAAGTTTGGGGTCAGCCTGGGCTACATAGCAAATTCCAAACCAGTCTCGACTACATAGTAAGACCCTGTCTCAAAGAACAAAACAAAAAGGCTGAGTTTATTACAGTCAGTAAATATATGTTTTAAGTGTGAGCAATGTGTCAAACTTAACATGTCCTGAGTCAAACAGTAGAACTGGCACCTTAACACACTGCACATGGTCATTACACAATTATCCTCACTACAGTCCATGTCAAGCCCAGTTTTTTTTAATGTCCAGGCCAAAGCATCTCAGCTACCCTTCACTCCTCTCTTCCAATCATAGCCATCTTAACCCATTAGCAAATCTGCCAATCCCACCTTTAGCTGTCTGTATGCTGGGAATACTGAAATAGCATTTTTCCTACCTGCTCTCCTTCATTCCAACCTGTGTTCAACACAGCAGTCCCGGGGATTTTGTTAAAGCCTAAGTCAAAATAATGTTCCTTGGGGAGGGATGGGGAGGAAAGCAAGGAATGGAAACTGATTAGAATGTAAAATAAATACATGTTTTAAAATCCAATGGTTAATATCTTGGGCAAATTAAAAACAAAAACAAAAAAAAGCCTTTATTCCAGGGACCCCTAGATCACATGCAATCTGCTCTTTTTTTCTAACTAAGTGTATCTCCTTCTTCTCTAGTCCTCAGCCAGCCACATTAGCCTCCTACCTGCTCCTAGAACATGAATGACCTTTGCACTTTGTTTATCTTCTTCTGGCCATGGAAAGATGTGTCTCACTTCACATTTCTACTCCAAAGGTATTTCCTTTGGTGGATATTAAGTCCCACCTTCACCATGTAGTCTCCCTTTTCTGTGCTTTGCTTCTCTTCCTAGTCCTTAAAACCCCTCCTGTCTTTCATGTCCCTCAGGGCAGGAATGTTTTGTTTTGCTTATTTTCAACAACTGGAACATGGCCAGGCACGTTCAAACACTCAATAAATATTTCTTGAATGAATGAGTATATAGGATATGTTGTACTCCAATTTATTTTTATTTATTCAACCAACTTTTCCAAGCACCTTTTCTGACCCAGGCACTCTGAGAGATGCAGCGGTAAGCAAGACGCCAAAGAACTCCATATTTCAGAAGAGGCAGACATGTAAAGCTATAGTTCTGGAAGAAAATATGAAAATGCCAACTGCTTTGGTAAACATAGCACAAAGAGTATAATTACCAGGATGGTGCAAGTAAGCTAGTGCTCACATGTAATCCCAGATACTCGGGAGGCTAAGGCAGAAGGACCACAAGTTTGAGCCAACCTTGGCAACTTTAGCAAGACCTTATCTCAAGATAAAAATTAAAGACAGGAGAGAGAATTGCTACTGGGGGTATACAGTGTTTGCCTGGCATAGTCAAGCCCTGGAGTTCCATCTCCAGTACCAGAGGAGAGAACAAACATCCAAAGGGTCAAAGAAATGATAAAGGCGAGAGTGGGGGTTCCCGATGACACTGGAATCTAGAAGCTGAACCAGAGAGAAGACCAGAAGTGACCCTAGGCAGAGGCAGCAAGCAGCACACACATTAGTGTCAGGAGGGATATCAGGATGTGGAGAAGTTGTTGATAATATTTAATCAAAGAGGCAAATTGTTTTCCTTCAAAAGAGAAAGGACCCATGAAAGGACTCAGCAGAATAGTCACTTGCTGCCAAACCTGAAAATCTGAGTCTCATTCCCAGAACCCACATGGTAGAAAGAAAGAACTGACTCCTGATAGCTCTTTGGCCCTGTAAATAAATAAACATAATTTAAACTTTTTTTTTTAATGAAACGTCCTAGGAAGGTGGCTTGGACAGTAAACCACTTACCATGCAAGCATGAGAATATAAGTTTGGATTCCTCAAACACAAGTTAAAAAACCTGAGTGTGTTTGAAAAACAAAACAAAACAAAAAACAATGGATTTGGAGCATATACCCAAAGGACTCTACAGAGTACCATAAAGATGTTTGCATATACATGTTTATTGCTCCACTCTTTACCCTAGCAAGGAAAGGGTAGATGCTCATCAACAGGCAAGTACATAATGTTGTAATATGAATAATGGAATTTTACCCTGCATAAAGAAAAATGAAAATATAAAACTTTCAGGGAAACGGGTGGCTCTGGAAAGTGTATTAAGCAAGGTGACCCAAACTCAGAAAGAAAAAGCCTCACACTCTCAGATGTGGATCCTAGCTTGTAATGTAACATATATATATATATATAAATTCATATATATATGAATTAGAGTAAAGATCCGAAGAGTTGGCACAGCAGTAAGAGCTAGTACTGTTCTTGCAAAGGACCCAAGTTCCGTTTCCAGCACCCATGTCAGGGAGATCACAACTGCCTATAATTCCAGCTGCAGGAGATCTGGCACCCTCTTCTGATCTTCTGACCTATTTAGGAACTACACCCATGTGAACCAACCCATATGTAGTCATGAAGATATTCACATAATTAAAAATAAAAATAAGGGTTAGAGAGATGGCTCAACAGTTAGGTTAAGAGCACTGGTTGCTCTTCCAGAGAACCTGCCTTCAATTCTCAGCCCCCACATGACAGCTCACAACCATCTGTAACACACTAGTTCTAGGGGTTCCAACACTCTTCTGAATCCTGTAGATACTCCACACACATGGTATACATATGTATACACAAGCAAACTGTCATACACAAAAATAAAAAATTTTTAAATTTTTTTTTACATTAAGGGCTGGAAAAATCTAGACTGTCTGAGAGTAGAATGTCTTTGTGGGGTGGGTATGGGCAAGCTCAGGGTAGTCATCTTTCTCTACAATTTTTAATGACTGGGCCTGCCTCATAAGTACAGAGGTGGTCCCAAACTGGCTGATAGACTCAAGAATATTTTGCAAGTCCTAAAAATAACATAGATGGGATGAGACAGTGAGCAGGCCATTATACATATTATATTATATTATATTATATTATATTATATTATATTATATTATATTATATTATATTATATTATATTATAATGTGCACCCATGGGAACACACACGTGAGTCTCACAAAGAGTGCTGAAGCAAGCAAGCTAGACACAAAAGACTTACCTTGTGAAAAGTTCATCAAACTCATAGTCTGACAAAACCAGCCATGTCTTTGCCCCTATAACTCTCTATCTACTACTTCTTATGACTACTGGGAGAGTTCTGTGGTACAAAATGGATAACTATCCAGCTCTGCTGGAACATTTACTTAGAGATGAAGAGAGAAATTAGTCCTGGAGGTGAGTGCACGTAAGGAAGTTTTGGCCACAGTTCTCTGTTGTAAAGCAGAGAACAGGAGAGTGAGGCTCCTTTCTGTAGGAGTCCATCATAATGACATTTGTGATGATAATAAAGTCAAAGCTAGGGAGTTATAATGAGCTATTTCTACTGTAATAAATATTAATGATGCCCTGAAGATCATGGTACAGGGGTACAGGACAACAGACACACAAAAATTCTGTGGTACAATATACATTGGTAAAGTGTGTTCCCAGCTATAACAGAGAATGAAATGAGACCTTGTGGTTTTGGAAGAGTTGTCTTAGTCGCTGTTCTATTGCTGTGAAGAGACACCATGACCAAGGCAACTCTTATAAAGGAAAGCATTTAATAGGGAGCTTGCTTGCAGTTTTAGAGGCTTATTATCATGGCAGTGAGCATGGTGACATGCAGGCAGGCATGCATGGCTATGAAGCCGAGAGAGAGAGAGAGAGAGAGAGAGAGAGAGAGAGAGAGAGAGAGAG
>NW_021620421.1:824266-832323 GCF_004785775.1 Grammomys surdaster | reverse complement strand
AGAGAGAGAGAGAGAGAGAGAGAGAGAGAGAGAGAGAGAGAGAGAGACTGGATCTGGATCTGGATCTGGTGTGGGCTTTTGAAACCTCAAAGCCCATCCTCAGTGACACACTTCCTCCAACAACATCTCCTAGTCCTTCTAATCTTTTCAAATAGTTCCATTCCCTGGAGATGAAAGATTCATGTATGAGTCTATGGGGGCCATTCGTATTCAAATCACTACAATAGTTACTCTGGTTTTTTCAGAATGTCCAAACATTATTTATTCTTACAATAATGGGATTGTAGTATATATACTATATGTCTAAATATATTGTTTAACTTTTTAAAATTAGCTATGTATTAAATACATACACATATATACAACATATACTATATATATATATATATATATATATATATATATATGCATGATGGATAAAATTATTACCTTAATCATGGCCTTGCATATGTATGTTAAAAATCAAATGGGACACTTTAAATATGTGTGGTTTACTGTATATTAATTATGCCTTAATGAAACAGGTATATTATTTTAAAATCTCTTTTTCTCTTTTCCCCACTTTAACCCTGTAAGCTCCATCCATGCTGTCTTAGGAACAGCTACTCTACAGGTTTTTTGGTTTTTTTGTTACTACCGTGCAGAATTTCAAGGAATGTGCTCTAGTTTCATTTCTGTTGGTATGATAAAATATACTGACAAAAAGCAACCTAGGGGAAAAGGAGGGTTGGTTTTTTTTTCCACTTATAATTTCAGGTTACAGTGCATCACTGTGGGGGAAGCCAAGGCAGCTAGCCAAATCACATACAGTCAGAAGTAAACAGACATCGATGCATTCATGCTCATTTGCTTGCTTTGCATAGCTAGATTTCCCCAATCTTACACAGCTCAGGACCCTCTACCCAGGGAATGGTGTTACCCATTGAAGAACTGGCCTTCTCATATCAAGTAAGACAGTCCTCATAGACATGTCCAGAAGGACAACCCAAGGTAGACAATCATTCATCAAGATCCTCTTCCTAGGACATTCTAAGCTGTGTCAAGCTGACACTTAAGGCATTAACAAACGTCTACAGTATTTTGCTTCTCAATCCCCAGGGCCCCTTTTGCTCCACATCTACCACCTATCAACAACACTTTAAAATTTTTTCTCTTTACAGATCTGAGTAAATTTTCTCAGAAATCACTCCAAAAATGCAACTGCTACACTACAAGCCCTATGCATATTTAATTTTTACCAAGAACGGACTTTGTTTGTTTGTTTGTTTATGTTGTTTTATCCAGAAAGGGTTTTTCTGTGTAGCCATGGCTGTCCTGAACCGTGCTCTGTAGACCAGGCTAGCCTTAAACTCAGAGATCCACCTGCCTTTGTCTCCTAAGTGCTGGAATAAAGGCATGCACCATAACTGCCCGGCTAAAAACTGACTCATGTATTACAGAGGGGCTAAATATGTTGATAGTCCCACCAGGTGGCCAAAAGAATTCTCTAAATTTGGGTTTCAGATCTTCATACTGCAACTAAGGGATGAACCTTGGTTTCTAGCATGTCTCACCCATTTCAATTTGGCAGTGGCCTTATGGTCACTGACAAACAATTCTTCAGGCTGTGGCCATTTCCTGGTGACTTAGCAAACGGAATGGCTTCCTTATTTGTAGGCTGAGTTTTTTTTTTCAAAGCCTACATTATTTAGGGTTCTTAAATGCTTCACCCTTCCTTCTAACTCACCTATCAGAGGTAGGGGGAAAAGAAGGTTAATATGAAAAGGGAGTTGGGGACCTGTTTAGAAGTAGTTCCTTGGGGTGACTCCACTCTTCATTGTTTGGATACCAGAAATCCAGTTCAATAGCAACACCAAGCACAAATCAGTAACAGCAGCCAAATGCAGCAAAACACTAAGACTCCTCTGAACCAGCAGGAGTCAGGGGAAGTGGCCAGAATCAGCCGGAATACCACGAGAAGTTCTTTGCCACATTTCTCTTTATGACGTGAAGACCAATGGAGACCTGCAAAGGCCAGCAAAGACCAGTGAAGACTAGTAAAGCGATGTAGCAATGCAAGCGCCTCCTCTCACTGTTTGTGGGGTTCCATTCATATTCTTTCTAAACAACATTTGACCTCTCTCAAGGGTCTGTTTTTCGGCAGAACGTCACATGCTCTCTCACAAGACAGCTTCTTGAAAAACATGTGACACGACTGAGTTGTTAAAGAAACTAGAAATTTCCACTTTACTTATTCGTACCTGTTTTCTAAATTATATTTCTGGGGAAGGGTGCAAGTTAGAGATGGGAATTCTTTGTTCTGTCTTCCCTGGGCACTCTTTGGCAACCCACAAATGTTCCACCTCCATGAAAGCACTGGTCCTTGGTGCTTGAGCCAGTGTCCTAAACAGCAAGGAATGCAGTGACTCAGCTAGTCACTCAGGGACACTTTGGTGAACAAGGCCACGGGAAGGAAATCATTACAGACAGCTGGACTGTAAAAAGCAAAAAGACTCCACACACCAAACTCTACAAGCCAGTAGAAGCTGAGCATTCCATGATTCAACAGGCCTGTTTCTGCCACGTGGCTCACAGCTCATGGTACGTGGCACACAGCCCTGGCTTGCCGCTGGCTGCTCTAAGCATTGCTGGAAAACACAGAACTGGGAGCTCAGGAAAGCCGTGAGTGCGTTTTCTCCTCAACTCTGATCGTTCATTCATTTGTCCCCTCCTTCTTCTTGTCTGCTGTCCTTTCGCCTTCTTATCATAGCTCTCAAAATCAATAATAACAATAAGCTAGAATTTAGCATCTCACATGTATGCTGGCAACTTGGACACAAGGTCAAACAACCAGGATCCTCTCAAGGCCCCAAGGAAGGCAGACACCAGACAATTCTTGCTCCCTGGAGGAGGCTCAGCGTCCTGGAAACAGAGGCCAGTGGCAGTTATAAGGGGCTAAGACTGAGATGGAGACAGGACAATCCAAGGCGTAACTACAGGTTCACTTATTTTTATCGGAGGCCTAGTGTGTGCCAGACCCTGATCTGAAGATATATTAGTGAAGACAGACCAAACATCTTGTCCTCCCAGGGTCCACATTCCTGTGGAGGAAGATAAACACCAGCTATCATCATATCATCAAGAAGTAAATTATGAGAGCACATGAGGGAGTGATTCTATGTGTGTGTGTGTGCACGCGCTTACACACACGCATACACACACACAGGAGCTCATGCATGTGTGCTCACTCTGATGAGTCATACGTGGGTGTGCTCGTTGTATGTACATGTGTAGAGGCCAGAGGGTCAACTTTGGGTGTCTTCTTCCATTTCTCTCTAACCTTATTTTGGGAGATAGTTTCTCTACTGAACCTAGAACTAGATATTTAAGCTCTTATTGGTTGGCCAGAAAGCCCCTAGGCTCGTCCTGGGTCTATCCCCACTACTGCTTTTCCCCTACCCCTGTGTCCTCCCCTCCAACCCAGAGGGGTTGGAGTTACTGATGCATGTCGCTGCAGCTGCTGGCTTTCACGTAAGGGGCGTGGCTCCAGACTCAGGTCAGGTCTTCAGGCTTCCTCAGCAAGCGTTCTACCCACTAAGCCATCTTCCTACACCCACGGAAGGGATTCTTGATGCTGGAAAAGAATGGAGCAGAGAGACATAGCTGGAGAGAGTCAGAGCAGAATCCATGGGAGTCTCATGTAGCTGCGAGAAAGCCATACAGAGTGCATTCCTGCATGGGGGAAGTGCCAGAGCCAGGGCTGAGGCCTGTGGCAGAAACAGGCCTGTTAAGTCATGTTTAAGAAAAGGTCTCAGGCCGGGGCGGTGGTGGCACACGCCTTTAATCCCAGCACTTGGGAGGCAGAGGCAGGCGGATTTCTGAGTTCGAGGCCAGCCTGGTCTACAGAGTGAGTTCCAGGACAGCCAGGGCTACACAGAGAAACCCTGTCTCGAAAAACAAAAAAACAAAACAAAAAAAAAAAAGTCTCAGGCTGGGCATGATGGCACACGCATTTAATCCCTCCTAGTAGAGGCAGAGGCCACTGGGTATCTGTGAGTTCAAGACCAGCCTGATCTACAAAGCAAGCTCCAGGCCAGTAAGAGCTACATAATGAGATCTAGTCTCAAAAAGAAAAAGCATCTCTTGTATCCAAACTTGACCCACGCTTACTGTGTAGCTGAGAAGGACCTTGGGATTTTTTTATCCCTTCCCCCCCCCCTCTATCTTGCTCAGTTTTTTGTTTTGTTTGTTTTGTTTTTTCAAGACAGGATTTCTCTATGTAACAGAGCCCTGGCTGTCCTCAGCTCACTTTGTAGATCAGGCAGGTCTCCAACTCAGACTCTGCCTCCCCTTGTGCTAGGATTAAAGGTGTTAGCCCGCTCTTACCTTGCTCAATTTATGGATTGCTGAGGTTTGAACCCAAGCTCTTGTGCATGCCAAACAAGTACTCTGCTGACAGAGTTATATCTCCCAGCTTGCTGGAGAATTTTCTTTTAAGACACAGAAAGCTTCATTTTACACAGTGATCTGATTTTTCAGTTTTCCTCCTTAGGTCAGAAATTACTGTCAAATTCCAAAAAGGCTCGGCCGTCTGACGTCTTTCCTGAGAAAGGCAGCTGGAGGCTGGACACTGGTAGGCACCATGGCCAGGCTAGTCAGTCCTCAGCTGGCACCAAAGGCTTTTCTTTGGCAAGGGTGGCAGAGGCAGAGTCTAGAAGGGGCGGGGCCTGAGAAACTACTTCCCAGGCCCTTCCCTCTCTGCTAGCCCTGGAAGGGCAGGCCTTGCATCCAGAGCATGGGCTGGGTTTCAGAACCTGCTGGTGGATGTAATTGAGAGTTGAATTTCTGCAGATGTTTTTGAGGGCAGAGGTTCTTTCTATCTAAGGGATGAGAAAGCCTAACATTCTTTGGGTCTCTCCTCACCCTACACCCTCCATTTTGCCCAGTGCTCCCTTAACCTAAAAGCCAGAGGGCTTCCACAATACCCACTGTGTTTTCTCCTTTGCTCTTGGGACAGGGAACATCATGATCACCTTCCGCACTTGCTTTGCCAACACCAACCTACTTTCAGTTAGCACCACTCGGCTTCCTATACTATAAGGCAGGCCCCACAATACCCCAGCCATCTTCTAATTTTCAGGCCTACATATGTACTAGAGAAGGCTCTGTTACCCATTTCACCTGGCTATAGGCTCCTGGACTTGTATTTGCCTTATATGGCAGTTACTCGACTAGCATCAGTTCCTTTTCTTAGACCTAGTACCCACAACTGAAGTCTATGTAGCATGCTTAGGGCCTGGCCCAGGTCTGGTGTTGGTGGGTCATAACAACCTACCTGGAAGCCTCTGTTGTGCTTTACGTCTCTGCCTGGGTGGAGACTTCATTTCTTACATATTTCAGATCTCATATGAAATCTTGTCCAAGTGTAGGACGAGGGTACCGGAGAGAAGAGGGGGGAATTATTAAGATACCAACTGCCAACACCTCCTCCAAAGTTCCTGACTCACTAGGTCTGTCAGAATGTGAATATCTAATGAGTCCACAGGAGCTACTATGATGCTGGTCCATGGACCTCTCTCTAAGTAACACTATCTGAGGTTAGGGAGCTGGAGCAACCAGTAAAGTCCTTGTCTTGAAAACATAAGGATCAGTCTTCAATTAAAACAAAAACAGCCAGGTATTGATGGGGATGGCTACACAAGCCTTTAATTCTAGCTCTCGGGAAGCAGAGGCAGGCCGAGTTCTAAGAGTTTGAGGTCAGCCTGGTCTACATAGTGAGTTCCAGGCCAGCCAGGGATCTACAGTGAGAAAGAGAGAGAAAGAGAGACAGAGAGAGAGAGAAAGAGAGAGACAGAGAGAGAAAGAGAGAGACAGAGACAGAGACAGAGGCAGAGACAGACAGAAAGACAGAGAAACAGAGACAGAGACATTGGCCAGGACAGACTGTTGCTGTGAACTTAGATATTTGGGCAGACATGAATTTACCATACTTAACAAAGAAAAAATGAGGGCATGCAGTTAATATTGAATTTTAGATAAATAATGAATATTACATGAGACATGATAAAAACATATATCTAAAATTACAATGTAACTAGTATCATTTGGTTTTACTTGCTAATAGCAATATACCAGTTGCCTGCCTCCAACCCCTCAAGCCTGCTCCCTAAGGAAAACCAATACTGGCTACCACTGTATCCTGTCCCACCAGGACTGCAGAGGCTCTGCTCCTGGCAGCCAGTCTTGCTGCTTATGACATGTGATCACAGCTGCAGGCCTGGCTCAAAGCTTCCATTCACCTCAGGCTGGGTTCACTCGAAAGGAAGTAGTGGGGCGAAGTAAACAGTCACTGAACCTGCCTGTGGATTAAGAATCATATATAAAGGCTACAAAAGGCAGTGCCACCTCTAATCTTGGATTAATACGAAAATGACACCCAGCAATGGTATAGGCCAAAGCTAGTACATGCACCCAGGAAGAGGAGCAAAAAGCAAACGTAGTACACAAGTTCCTTTCACACTAAAAGATTACCCCAATGATGGTGATCTAAGGTACAAGCTGGAGCAGGATAGCTCCTGCCTTTGTCAGCTCGGCTGGGTATTAGGATAAGTAAGATCACCCACGACTGCCTCTCACCCATTTACACCCCTCCATAATTACCACATTCTAGATGATTCAGAGTTCCACAACCAAGCTTGGTGCAAATCCAATTTCTACAACAATTTATGAACTTTTTACACCTTTAATAAAGAAAAACAAAAACCAACTTGTGCTTCATCTTCAAAACTGTGAGCTGAGAGTTGGTCATGGTTCTGTGAGCCTGCAGTTAGAGCTGCTAAGGGGGCTGAGGTCAGAGAATCACCTGAACCTAGGAGTTTGAAGTAATCCTGGGCAACACAGCAAAAGTTTACCCCCCCCCACCCCCGCCAAACAAAACAAACAAATCCACATAAAATAAAAAGGGTTGGGGAGCCGTCTCAATGGTAAGAGCTCTTGCCCTGCAAGCATGAAGATGAATTTAAATCTCTAGGACCCACATGAAAAGCCAGTCATGAGGGCTGGAGCAATGGGTCAGTGGTTAAGAGCACTGGCTGCTCTTGCAGGGAGCCAGTGTTTGATCTCCAGAACCCTCATAGAGTTTCACAAATGCTCCAACTCCAGTTCCAGGAGAGCCAGTGCCCTCTTCTGGCGTCTTGGGGGCACTGCACATGGATGATATCACACACAGACACAGACACAGACACAGACACAGACACACACACACACACACACACACACACACACACACACGTCTGTGCAGGCAAAACACCCAGACACACAAAATAATAAAAGAAAAGAAAACGAAAGCCAGACTTCATGGTACAGGCTTGTTATCTTGGTTGGTTAAAAAAAAAAAAATTAAGTTATGGCTGTGCATGCCTATACATCTAGCATTCTGTGACACAGAGAGAGGTAGATTCGGAGAGGTTACTGACTGGCCAGATGAGCCCATAAAGCAAGCTCCTGGCTCAGAGAAGATCATCTCAAAGCATTAAGGAAGAGAGTAATAGTGAAGAGGCCTAGCTTTTTCTCCAGCCTCCATATGCACTCAGACTCTCAGGGACATGCCTCTCCCCATACACTGTACCCTCCCCCACTGTACCCTCCCCCACACTACCCCCCCAACCACACACCTAAACAGAAAGTACAGTAAGTCCTGGGGAATGCCTAATGTGCACCTTGTGCTGTGCTCAGCAGTTAGCTCAGTAAAACTACGTGGGGTTTTAAAATCTCAGTGCCATGGTCAGCCTTTGTCAAGGGAATGAGGATTTAAATATATAAACAAGACTGAGGAACACTGGTTATCAGATCTCCACAATATAATCCTGAAAGGTAAATTTTATCACCATTTTGCAAATGAAATTAAGAATGAAAACATTAGATTAGGCTGGGCATTGTGGGACACACCTTTAATCCCAGCACTTTGGAGGAAGGCTGAGGCAGGTAGACCCATTGCATTGAGGCCAGCATGTTCTATATAGCTATATCGTGAAGCCTCTTCTCTCTCTCTCTCTCTCTCTCTCTCTCTCTCTCTCTCT
>NW_021620421.1:791096-824166 GCF_004785775.1 Grammomys surdaster | reverse complement strand
TTCTTTCTTTCTTTCTTTCTTTCTTTCTTTCTTTCCTTCTTTCTTTCTTTTGACAAGATCTTTATTAAGACCTAGCTGTCCTAAACATACTATGAAGATCAGGCTGGCCTCAAACTCACAAAGATCTGTGTCCTCCTCCTCCTGTGAACTAGAATTAAAGACTGTGAGACCCCAATTTTAAACAAGGAGAAACCTGACTCTGGCATCAGAAGTCTCAGTCTGTGGCCTCTCCTACCTTCTTACCTTCCTTCATCGAGAATTCCTTTTTCCAGGTTTTTACCATCAAATGTAATCATTATATATAATGGCGCCACGGGCAATCTTGTGGTACGCCACAACCCCCAGGGTGGCCATGAGATTGCTTTGCCTCCAGCAGGACTCCTCTGAGATAGCAACTTGATACTACGGGAAGAACAACAAAAGCCAGTCATTTCTAAACAAGCTCTGTCATCTTGGATCACAGTATGGAAACAGCTTCTCACTCCTCACCACCCAGTCCTTTCTAAAGCTCTTCCCAGTTCTCCACTCCCATCCCTCTAGGTCTGTCTTTTTATGACTTTACCTTAAAGTGAATAAACAGATTTTATTTAAAGCACAGGTTCTCAACTCGTGGGTCGAGATCCCCTTGGGGAGAGGGGAGGAATGAATGATCTTTTCACAGGGGTCCCATATCAGATAATCCCGCATATCTGATATTTACATTATGACTCTCAACAGAATCAAAGTTACAGTTATGAAGTAACAACAAAAATAACATTTACGATTGGAGGTCGCCACAGCATGAGGAACTGTAATGAAGGGTCGTGGCATTCGGAAAGTTGAGAACTCTTGATTTAAAGTGTTTGCACAGCATGTACGGTGGCTTCACAGCCTGCCAGAGACACCTTGTAAGTGTGGATTACAGTTATCCAACTCTGAAGCAAGCACCTTTACTGGCTGAAGCGTTTTTTGTTTGTTTGTTTGTTTGTTCATTTTGGCTTTTCAGTTTGTTTTGGCTTTTCCAGACAGGGTTTTACTGTGTCTTCCTGGCTGTCCTGGAACTCCCTCTGTAGACCAGGCTGGCCTGAAACTCTGGAATCTGCCTACCTTTGCCTCCCAGTGTTGGAATAAAGGTGTGTGCCACCATGCAGGGCTGACTGAGCCATCTTTTAGACAAAGCCTGACTGTGGTTTTTAGAATAAACACTTTCAGCTTCTTATGTTATCCAGCACATCTTGTTTGCAGGGCTGATACATACAGGTAGTCAGAGAGGTCTTTGAATCAGAGGAGGCTTTGAACAGATTCAAAGCCATTCCTGGCCGGCCCTGGCCCCTTGGGTTTATTGCCTACAAATCTTCTCACTTGTCATGCTCTTGAGATTGTTGGGTGGTGATAAAGTGTGACTGGGTGAGAAGACTGGTCACCATCTGCCCTCTGCTGGCCCGTGGTAGTATTAAGCGCATTGCCCGTCCTCTGAAGTGTCTGATAGATGACTGAGCAGGTTTGCAATGGCACTGAGCGCATGAAGGTGATCTTGTTCTTAAGGCGTTCAAGCTCACTTAAAGAGGACATTTGAAGCTGGGTGCTGTAGCTGTGGTAGATCTCTTTGCATGTATCACCGAGTTTGATATCTGTATGCAAAAACAAACAAGGTTGACATTAATTGAGCAAATAAGACATTAAAACTGTGAGCATACAGGTAGTTAGACCGCGGCTAAAAAGGGATCAAGGAACTCTGTTCCCGGGATAGGAAATACAAGCGCCAAGCACTCGACAAAGTCATTCAAGTTCTCTGGCAAATCTTACAAGTAGCTTTCCTCTGGAATCGGTGGGAGGTGCGCCCAAGGTCACAGAGTCAGGTAGAAAGGAACCGGACGTAGGTGGACGCGGTTTCAAAGTCATGGCAGCTGATTTGGCCACGGGTGTGGCTGGGGACGAGTCAGAGACCCTAAGTCTGGTGCTCCCCAGGATCCATAGGAAAAAGGGCGCCCTGGAGTGTGAACACGGGACGGGGGCGGGGTCTTTTCGAAGTAAGGGGTGGAGCCCGAACGGACGACAGTGAAAGCCTCACCTGGTTGGTGGAAGGAGTGGAGACCGGATCTTACCGGGTCTCAGGGAAAGCGGAAGTGCCGGGACCTGTACACTTACCTGTGGAACCTCTGCGTACAGGTATAGGCGGCGACTCTCGGTCTCAGTGGTCCACGGGAGGGGAATTTCTACGTAGGAATCTAGGTGGGCTAGGAAAAAAATTTTTTTTCTCCCACTCTGTTCTATCTCATTTTCACTTCAAGGACCAGAGTCCACATGGAGCTAGGGAAAGAGTAAGAGAGGGATGGCTTCACTTCCTTCCTGCCCCTTTCCCAGCGGCTGCGGGCTCCCTGGATAGCCAAGACTAGGAAGCCGGAGAGGAGATGCCAGAACCCTTTAGGGAGGCTGCCGCAGACTGACGGTGTGTCCTTGGTGCCAAGAGTCCTCGGTTGCAAAGGAATGTCCCGAGCCCTTGCCAGGCTTGTCTTGCTTGTCAATGAGGGGAGCTGAGGCGGCACTTTCCCTCACCTGGGGCAACAGAAGTTTGCCACCCTAGGCTAGGGAATTGTAACTTAGTAGTAGACCACTTCCCTGGTACAAGGGTCCCTCCTTATACCTCTACTGTCTTTGGTGGCCGTTGGAAAGTCATCCCCACTCCATGACTCCCCCATCTCAAAATCTGGGGTCCTAATAGTCCAGAGCAACTTGTTTTGGCTTTCCTGTGATAGAGGCAAACTAGTCCTGGAACCTTGAGGATATATCTAGCCTGGCTTAAGCAAGGTACGCTACAAGGCTTGGAGTTCACCTGTCCATCTTGTAAATAGTAAGGTTCCCTGTTGGGTGGCAGCAGCCTGCTGTGAGCAAGTAGAGGCTGCCCTACCTACTGCACTGCCCACAGCCTGAGCGAGTGGGACAGTCACGATTCTAAAAAAGACTACTAGATGTCACACACAGGCATAACACCTATTGTACAACAGGACTGTATGCAAATTACCTCAGTGGGTACTCATCCCTATCTGATATTATCTCCACATAAAGAAGCTGGAGTTAAGACTCAGATATATAGGGACTGGAGAGATGGCTCAGAGGTTACGAGCACTGTCTGCTTTTCTAGAGGACAGGGATTCAATTCCCAGCAACCACATGACTACTCACATCTGTCTGTAACTCCAGTTCCAGGGGTCTGACACCGTCACATAGACATATATGCAGGCAAAGCACCAGTGCACAAAAAAAAATTAAAATGAAAATACTTTTTTTAAAAAAAGACTCAGATAAATGAAGCAATTTGTCCAGAGTCATAGCTGGGAAGGAAAGGGGCAGAGTATGGATTAGAACTCAGCCACTGTGGTGTTCTTATCCACAGTGCTCTGGTGCCATCAATGATCTGAGAATCTAGTAATAAAACCTTAACCTGAACAGTAGGACAGTTGAGAAAGAAAAAGGCCAAAAAGAAGGTTTCCCGAGGGGTGGATGTGGTAGGGTAGGATTTTACTTAGAGGTACCCAAAGCCCAAGCAAGTGGGATTCTAGAGAGTCAGATGAGTCTGACTGTATTGTACAAGGATGAGAGCCCATGAATGGACCCGAGTAATTCCAGTGACACCCCATCCCATGTACCCACCTCTGCCATCCAGCTCCTTTTCTTAGGTTCGTAAGTCTCCACTGAGGATGGTTTTTCTCTCAAGGAGACACTTGATTTTGTTTGCAGTGCTGTGGATTGAGCCTAGGGCCTTGCATATAACAGATAAGTGCTCTCCCACTGGGCTATATCCCTAGCACTCCTAGGAGGCATTTTACATCTAGAGACAGTTTGGCTGCCACAACCTTGGATGGGAACTGGGAGCCTACTGGTATCACACGAGCGCATGCATGCACGCACACGCACTGCTCTGGTTCCGAACCGCAGTTGAGAAGTTCTGCTAGAGCAAACCAAGCCTGCCACCCTCCCCCTTTTCCCAGTCCTTTCGCCCCCAGCAGGTCTGTGGCACTTTGTTCCCATCTCTACCCTGGGCAGCCCATTCTTACTCCTTTATTCCTGGAAACCCCTGGAAACCCCTGGGTTTTCTCTGCTTTTTCTAGACTCACTGGTCTAAAGGTTTGCTCAACAGACAGGTGTCTGTCCTGTCAGTCTGTCTCAGTCTGTAGTCACTGAGCTCTGTGTTAGAGCAGAATGAAGCTTCCCACTGAGGAGCCAACAGGTGTCTCACAGGCAAAATTGTTGCTGGATTTGAGTGACATTACAAAGCCAGGTTTTTTGTTTGTTTGTTTGTTTGTTTGTTTTTGTTTTTTGAAACAGGGTTTTCCTGTGTATCTCTGGCTGTCCTGGAACTCACTCTGTAGACCAGGCTGGCCTCGAACTCAGAAATCCACCTGCCTCTGCCTCCCAAGTGCTGGGATTAAAGGTGTGCACCACCACTGCCCGGCTATAGAGCCAGAGTTTAATGTCACCCCATTTTGACTCAGCCTCTTGCTGGCTAGGTCAAGACTTTATTATCAGACGCCTAGATCATGTATGGCCACAGGGCATTATGGGCAAGGGTACCAGACTGCCTGGGTACTAATCTCCACTCTGACAGTCACTGAGTTGTGACTCTGGGCAAGTCACTTCACCTGTCTGAGTCTTCTTGAAGTGCACCATCTATTGACACAGACAGAGGAAAGCCTGTACCCTGTCTGTGGCCCCAGAACCAATCAGATAGCAGCATTCCCTCAAAACTGTTACCCACCGGGGTCCGATCATTCAGACGTTTCCAAAAGTCACTATGGACTGGGGACACTGAGATAGCTCCTATCAAATGCTCGGTGCAAGCGCCGCTAGGGACTTTGTTCAGATGTACATCTGTAACAAGCTCCCAGTGACCAATTCCTGGACCGCATTCCAAGTTTGGTGTATCACAGAGCTGTCAGAGGCGGCTGCTCTCTGTGGTATGGTTTGGGGACCATGGACTAATTAGGGGGTCAGGAGACCTGAGTCATAGCATCTCTCCTGCTCACCCCCCACCCCCCCAACATACACACATAATCTATGCTCTATTATCTCCACAAAGCCTGGTCCATCCCTTAGCTTCTTTGAAGGATGATCCCGGACCTTTGTCTTCCAGGAATTCTTAGGCAAGATCTGAGAGAGGAGGGTGACCTGTTGCCATGTCTTGGGTCTGGTTCTCAGTCCTCGAAGCCAGAGCAGTAGGTCCCTTATTTGGCAGTATAACAGGTGTGACGGGCTGAGTCTGGTTCAGGTGGAGCAGGGTGAGAGGACACTATGTCAGCTTGGTCATGACTCTCATTATAGCCCTGGCTTTTCTTTGTTGCCACTGAAGCCTCCTCCTTCACCTCTCCCCACCCTGCCTCATACAGGGAAGCTGGAGGGACCAGTCTGGCTGGGATATAGAACAGTGTTGGCCAGAATGTGGGTCTGAGGCCCTGCCTGGCTGAATTCCAGCCTGAAGCTAGGAACTGACTGAAAACAATGCTTGAAGACCCTGGAGTAGGGCTGTGGGCCTCATCTTACCAGAAAAAAGGAGGGATTGCAGGGCTTAAACTACACAGAGACCTTACTTGGTGTCCGGACTAGTAATAGGGTTCAGTAGAGATTCAGGTACCTGGAGTTCATATGCAAGAGCCCACTCAATTTCCAGAACCAGGGAGCAGGAAGCTAGCTGGACCCATTTCTTAAATGGAAGACTTCCTTTAGGATGCCACCTATTAACTAGCAGGGCTACCTGGGCTACCTGGATCAGGAAGCTCTCCCCACTGCCCACAATGTCCTGTTTACCCAGCAAATCTTCTTCCTATTTGTTCTTGCCAAGGGTTCTGGACATGAGTCACACAGACCTGGACTTGAACCTCAGGTTCCTTCTTTTACACGTGTGAGACCTTGGGCAAGTCCCTCCACCTTCCCAAGCTTCACCTGGTTCATCTGTAAACAGGATCAATAACACCAGCTCGGCCAGCCTTGCAAGGTTGTCCTGAGGTTTAGATGAGCCATGCCCATGAAGTGCTGATGAGCACTGCAGTGAGTCATAGCATTCAGAGGCACGGGCACCCAGCTATTGTTTCACCCCGAGTCCTTGTTTTTACAGATGTGGAGATTGGCAGTAGGAGAAGGCAGCCAGCTGCCCAAGGGTCCCACAGCAGGTTTGTGGGCCAGCCACGGCTAATAGGCCCAGGTCTTCCGGAGATCCTCCCATCCCACGGCTGCTGCCTCTGGACAGCCACATTCCCTCTCCAAGGTCTAGAGTCAACGTAAGCTCGGATATCCCAGCTCTTGGCCAGCAGCAGCCATGAACTATGTCGGGCAGCTGGCAGAGACAGTGTTTGGAACAGTTAAGGAGCTATACAGGGGCCTGAACCCAGCCACACTGAGCGGTGGCATCGATGTGCTGGTGGTAAAGCAGATGGATGGCTCCTTCCGGTGCTCACCCTTCCACGTGCGGTTTGGCAAGCTGGGTGTCCTGCGGTCACGGGAGAAGGTGGTGAGTGTTTTGGCCCATGGTCTGGCTTCATGGGGTGGGCTTTTGAAGGTAGGGATACAGGGGTGGGCATCCCTGTTTCTCTTCTTTTGTTCTTTTCAATGAATTTTCTTTAAAAATTTATCTTATTTATTTATCTTGTATATGTGTGTGTATATGAGTGTGTGTGTGTCTATTTGTGTGTGAGCATATTGTGTGCGCGTGTGCGCGCACACGCGAGCACATCAGTTGTGGATGTCAGAAAACAATGTGGGAGTCTGTCCTTGCCTTCCACTGTGTGGGTTCCAGGGATTGAACTCAAGTTGTTAAGTTTAACAGCGAGTGCCATTTCCAGCCACCTCACCCATCCTCACTGTTTTGGGGGTTGGTTTGGGGCTTTGATCGGAAGAGTCTCAGTTTCTCAGGTAGGAAGCCCAGAGGGGTAGGACCAAATGCTGTGGCTACCAGGCCTGACTCAACTTACTCCTATGACCGCGCTAAGTCACCTCTTCAAACAAAGTCACGTCACCTTTAGGGATGGACACGTTTTTATATGCATAGTGCTGGAAGTGGAATAGTTTAGAACAGTAAACAGGAACTGATAATGTGGCCTTGAGACCACGTGTGTGGGGACAAGGGTTAGTAGGGCCATAGCCACATCCACTTCCTCAAGTTCAGATGGACATGACTTCTTTTTGCACCCAGGTCCCTGTGTGAGCAGCAAGTTGAGGTAACTGAATTTTTCAGAACCCTGACAGGAAGTTATAATCTGTAAAAGACAAGGTACTCTGGGTAAGGGGTTGGACCGTAGGGCTGGCCAGATGGCCGAATGAATAAAGAGCTTGTGATGCCCGAGCTTTGATTTCCAGAAAACTTTTCCAGTATCAATAGCAAGGTGCACTATACGCCTGTAATTTACAGTATAAATATATAAAGCATGAAGAGGCAGTGACAGGCTGATCTCTGGAGCTCACTAGCCTTATGGCCTTGGTGAGCTTCAGATTCAGTGGGAGAGCCTGTCTCAAAAAATAAGGTAGAAGGTGAAGAAGACACCTGAGATTGACCTCTGTCTTCCCCACACAAACATGTACACACGCATGTAAACACGCATGAAACAAAACACAGAGAGATTGGGGTGTAGTTGAAGACCTTTTGTAGGTCCTCAAAAATACCCCCCGTCCCCCCACACAAGCCTCAGTTTCTTCATCTATAAAGATAATGACAGGAGTTACCACAAGGGGTTGTTAAACAGGATGCTCAACATAAAACACTCCACGGTAAATGGGAATTCTCACCATAGTCCATGCAGTCAACACCTGGGAGTTGGGGAAAGGTAGAAGACTCAGGTCACAGTGGTACTTTCTTGACGACCTCATGATGAGCAAAAGGCCTGGGCCCCTGAAGTCTGGAGACGCTCCATCTATGTCAGCTGGAGGCAGGCAGGAGTGAGGACCTGTACCTTGGCCATGAAGTCCCCACCCTCTTTCCCCTTACAGGTGGACATTGAGATCAATGGAGAGCCTGTGGACTTGCACATGAAGCTGGGGGACAGTGGCGAGGCCTTCTTTGTCCAGGAGCTGGACAGTGATGAGGTAGGAACCATCCTCCTGGCTTGTGCCTGACGTCACTTCTTCACTGGTGTTCTACCAGGAGGGAACCTGGGCTCTGTCACTGTCCCTGACCTCAGGGACATCTCGTCAGCAGAGATCTGATAAAGAGGGTCACTTAAGGCTGGCCTCAAGCTTCTGATATTCACAGTCCAGACAGCGGCGGTGGGAGGAGCGGGGTACTCTGGTTGATTCTGCTTTCTGGGGAAGGTTTCTGAAGCAGGAACCCTCTGGGCTGACCCTCTGAGCCTGTGGAAAGACAGCCTGGATTGAAAGCTCAGGGCTAAGTGGACCACGAAGAGTAAAGCCTGGCTGTTCTAGTCTGTATCAAACCTATACAGAATTGGGGTGTATATGAAAAGAGGGGTATTTGCAGAATGAAGGCAGGGCCTAGCCCAAGCCAACAAAAGAGTTTAAACTGCTTGAATTTTGATAAGCTTTAACTGAGTTCCTACTATATGCAAGACATTATGCAGCAGGCTCAAAACAAGTGAGTCCTTTACATTTAAAAAAAAGTTCCAGACCAGTCTGGCGTATGAGCATCAGATGCAACTACTTGGTCATTGCAAGGAACTGAAGTCTGGGCAAGCTCCCTGGAGTGGGTGGCACCTGGCTAAGTCTTTGAGGAGAGATGGGTGTTAACAGGAGGCAGGGAGAGTTTGGGGCTCCTGCTTCTGTCTATTCTGATGGAGTTGCCTGGACTGCTGAATCACCTCAGTGAGAGGGGGCTTTGAGGCCAGTGTGGACTGCCACCACTGCTGCCCAGCTCCCATGTCTGGCCCTAAGTGCTGTGGGGCTCTGAATAACCTGATGGCCCTACCACTTTTAGCCCTTGTTTTCTCCACAGGAAGATGTGCCTCCTCGTCTGTGCACCTCACCCATCCCATGGGGAGGCCTGTCTGGCTTTCCCTCAGACTCCCAGCTGGGCACAGCCAGTGAGCCTGAAGGCCTAGTCATCACTGGGCGGAGGAAGAGGCGGCGCAGGAGGAAACCCAGGCGCAGGGAGGATGCTGCGGACTCCAGTTCTGAAGAGTTGGAGGCAGGTGCTGAGAGTGAGCTGAGCTTGCTGGAAAAGCCAATGGAGTCCCCAAGGTAGGTAGGAACCAGGTGGAAGCGTGAGGCACACTATCCCAGGCCAGAGCATTTCTTCTGCTGATGCTGTGCAACTCTGGACAAGGGCTTTGATGTCTCTGGGCTTCCTGTTTAAAGTCCTGATAGGCAGGCTTCCATGCCCTTGCCCATTAGTGAGCGTTTCTCTGTGGTCCCTAAGGAGTGCTCAGGAGGAAGAGGAGCCCTCATCACAGCCTAAAGACATCTACCCCTACTCGGATGGCGAGTGTACCCCACAGGCCAAGTAAGTGTTGAAGTGGGCAGCAGGCTGGTGTGAGACTGCTTTCAGCTTACATCTTTGTGATGACTAATGCCTCGGGACCCACTCAGTGGGTTTGCTGCCCGTCTATATTTCATTTTTATAAAACATTCAAATTTGGGGCAATTTTTATTTTATTTTGTCTTGGTTTTGATAAAGTTTAGGCTAAGGATCAAACTCAATGTTTTAACTGTGGCAAAATACTCTTGAGATGTACTTTACCATTTTAGCCAATTCAGAGTCCACAATGGCAAGAAGTCCGTTCACAATGTTAATGTGACCATAGCTACTCACTAGTTTTAGAACTTCTTTCTCGCTGGACTAAACTCTATACCCATTAAGAAGTCATGTCTTTGGGGCTGGAGAGATGGCTCCACACTTAAGAGCACTTGCTGTTCTTCCAGGGGACCCAAGTTCAGTTCCTCACACATGTATGAAGCGGCTCACAACTGCCTGTCATTCCAGCTCCAGGAGATCTGATGCCCTCTTCTGACCTCCACAGGCACTCCACTCATGTGCACACATACACTTAAGTAGATCTCACAGAACTCACATCTTGCCATTCTATTTGTTTTAATTTTTTTGAGACAAGGTATAACACAGACAAAGCAGGCCTTGAACTTGAACTTAAGTAGCAGAAGATGATGCTAAGATTACAGGAATGTGTTACTACATCTAGCTTTAAAAAACTGAAATCGGATTGCCCTCTTATTGTTGATTTATAGGAGTTATATGTATATGTACATATACATACATACATACATACATATACATACACACACACACACATATATGTGTGTGTGTGTGTGTGTGTGTGTGTTCTGGATTCAGTACAGGCATAAATATCTGTTGAAAATGGCTTTCTATGTTAGCCTAGATTGAAGGGTGGTGACAGATTGACCAGTGGTCGTCTCTGAATGCTTGTTCTTTGCAGCCTCTCATCTGGTAACCTAATGTCCCCTAAGAGTGACTCAGAGTTAGAGCTACGGTCCTTGGAGCCCAGTCCTCTGAGAGCTGAGTCTCACATGCAGTGGGCCTGGGGGAGACTGCCTAAGGTGAGTTCCTCCATGCTTCCCCCAGTCTCCGCCTTTCAGGGACTCCCTGCCCCCTCTGCATCAGGATCAGAGCTCCTGAGATGTGCACCTTGTGAGCTCACATGCACCCAACTTGTCTTCCTGTATTTATCTGATTGAAGGTGGCGAAAGCTGAGCGTCCTGAGTTCTCATTGGTCCTTGAAAGTATGGCTGAGGCAATCTGTGCTCTTCCTGGGGAACCTAGCCCTTCCTCCTCTTCCTCTGTGGCTGCTGTGGACACTTTGAGATCCCCAGTGCTGCAGCTGGGAGTCAGGGCTGATACTTTTCATCCTGATGTGGAGGCACACTGTGAGGAAACTCCTGTGGATTCTCCTCCTGCTGCCCCAGAGAGTAAGGAAACCAAGACTCAGAACTCCAGGGGTGCAGGCCACCCTCCTGCCACTAAATCATGGAGTTGGGCCACTCCAGAGAGCCACACTCTCTCTGGGCATCCAGAAGTCTCCAGGGGAAAAGGTGAGTGATGACTGGGTCTCTCTCTTTGCATCCCTACCCCAGGTTATGTCCTGGGTGGGCTGTAGGACTTTAGGTACAGTTTGAACAGTTGCTACATGCTAGGCCTTGTGCTTGGTCAGTGTTGCCAGGGTCTAGTCCCACGGAGGAGCCAAATGACATGTGCATAAACAAGAGAGAGCCTAGCATAGACCACATAGAACAGAGTCATCGCTCGGGGATGGGGGCTGTGAAATCACATGATCATGGAACGTCTCTCTGAGTAATGAGAGTCGTAACCAAGACACGGGCAATAAAGACCCAGCCATGGGGAGAATGAGAAGAAAATTATAGGCAAACGAGGCTGCGTGAGTTAGGCCTCCAAGGTGGGAGACTGGTTTCAGACCTGGGACCTGAGAACGGTCTTGAGTGGGGAAGGATGACGGATGCTGGGACAGGGAGTCAGGCAGGCCAAGCAAGGCTGAACCTCCCTCAGCTCCTAGCCTGTCTATACTGAAGAGTGGTAGGAAGGCCCCTGCACTGCACTGTCCAAGTTGGTAGCCATTGAGTTATAGGAAGCTAAATTTAGTTGAATAATTAAGGGCTGGGGATGGTGTGGGGTTGGTGGAAATGCTCGACTAACATGTAGGAAGCCATGGATTGAGCCCTAGTCTCAGATAAACTGCGTACAGTGGTGAAAGCTTTTATCCCAGAATTAGGGAGACTCGGGTAGGAGGATCAGGAATTCAAGGTTGTCCTTGGCTACGTAATGAGTTCAAAGTGAGCCTGGGATATAAGAGGCCCTCTCAAAGAAATAATACATAGGCTTGGTGTGATGGCTCAGTGGGTAAAGCACTTGGTGCCAAGCCTGAGGACCTGAGTTTGATCCACAGGACCCACGTGGTGGAAGGAGAGAACTGACTCCTGCAAGCTGTCCTTTGACCTAAACACATGTACTGTCGTCTTCAGACCATGACATACATGTCCCTACATTGGCACACACAAAATAAATAAAATCCTTTTTAAAAGGTACCAGTAAATATGCATGTAAAATGAAATGTAATAATTCAAGTGAATAAACTTTGAAATTCCACTTCTCTGCCACACCAATCTATCTGAAGTGTGCTTAGTAGCCACATGTGGCTAGTGGCTGCCATATTGGACAACACAGATAGGGAACGTTTCTGTCATGGAAGAGTTCTATTGGGCACCACCACCTTAGGACATTCAGAGGAGAAAGGCCACGTGTTGTTCATACCATCGAATCCATGTTTGGTGGGTGAATGTCCTCTTGTTCCCTCTCAGGTTCCCTGAAGAGAAACCAGCACCTGGGCCCAAGTGACATCTACCTGGATGATCTACCGTCCCTGGACTCTGAGAATGTAGCTCTTTATTTCCCCAAGAGGTGCCTGGGCACTGGGGGGCAGGGAGTTTAGGACTGGGGCCTGTGGAGCCAAAAGGCTTCCTATCAAGGGCCCAGGAGGAAAGGGGGCCACCTTCATCTTCTTTTGTATTCATATCATTGCTGCCCTCTTTGTCTTCAGTGACTGTGGGATGGGGGCCAGGAGGTGGAGTGAGCCCAGCAACCAGAAGCTCCTGGAGAACCCCAACCCTGAGCACATAGCAGAATGCACCCTGGACTCAGTGGACAAAATAGAATTGTCCCTCTGTGGTGGACTGGCTGACTCCCGAGATATCTCCCTGGGTATGTTCAACCATGGTGCCAGCCATTTCAAGGATTAGTTCAGAGCTAGAGACCAAGGGAGGATGGGGAAGATGTTCAGGGATCAGAGAAGGGATGAAGACTCCTAGGGGATGAACAGAGGGAAGAGAATAGCTATGACACTCAGGAGCCATTGGAGGACAGAAATGACCCCACAGGGCCAAGGAAGAACAAGGAAGACCTCCAGAGATCACCACAGGGCAGGGAAGACTCCAGGAACCAGAAATCAGGGAAGATGTTTGAGGCTGGGGTAGCACAGATGTAAGGCTGAGCTGGGCTTCCGGCCACTATCTATCCTGTGGTACCCATGCTCAAACAACATTTTTCTGACACAAACGCTTGATAGGAAGACTTGACCTAGCCTGTAATCCCTGGAGTGGGGATAGGTGAAAAAACCACAGGAGGCAGGAAATGTTGCTAAATCAAAGACCTCGCCAACAGGTATATAGGAGGGTATTGGGGGAGCAAATCGGGTGGGGCATGACAGCCTCAGCCTTCACTTTCTGCCTCTGTGCCCAGAGAAGTTCACCCAGCACATGGTCTCCTATGACGACCTCACTAAAAATCCCGGGCTCCTGGATGACCCAAACCTTGTGGTGAAAATCAACGAGAAGTGAGTAGCTGGTTGGGGATGGCTGGTGGCCTGAGTTACCCACTCTCAACACCCTCACTCGAGCAGTAGCTCCAACACCTCATTCTGTCTCTCTAGGCATTACAACTGGGCTGTGGCTGCCCCCATGATTCTTTCTCTGCAAGCCTTTCAGAAGAACTTACCTGAGGTAATGCTTAGAATACCACTGGGGCCTTTGCCTTGGAGCCATAGCCTGGGCGAGAAAGTAGATGGTGAACTAAGATGGGCTTGGAGCTTGTGGTTACTGGACCCACTCTTGAGGCAGCAAACAGGTCCTCAAAGCCTTGCCCATCTTGTGTGGACAAAGCCCGTCATTCCAAGGATTCTCAGCCATGGCTGGATCCTACTGGGTTTGGGCTCTTCATCAGTGGAACTCAGGTGAAATTAGAGCAGTATAAACATCCAAGAGATGGCCAAACTGAGACAAACCTTCAATGGGAGAGTTTGGGATCTGAAAGATGAGGCCTGGAAAACAGGGTTCCACCCTTCCCCTCCTCTGCTGAGCTGGGGGTGGGGGTGCTTCCTCCCTTGGTCAGCCTTCCTATGCTCTGTACCTTTTATATGCTATATCAAGCCTGAGGAGTTATGAGCCAAACAAACCCACCCTCCAGGAAGACACAAGTGATCAAAGACTCATCCAGATGAGCATCAGATTCAACCGATTGGTAGGATGAGTAGCCTGGGGTGCTGAACAAGTGTCCACCAGTCAGAGAAATTAGTGACAGTGCTGAGCAGATCAGGCAGGGGACATCGTGGGTGTGTGGAGACTCAGATGGGGGAAGGAAGCCGGTGTTTATATTCCTTCTCAGAAGGAAAATCACCTGGCCTTCTGCAGCCACCAGCCCTCTCTGTGAGGTCATTGAAGGCATAGCCTTGGCAAGAAAGTGGATGGTGAACAGAGACTCTACCTGCCCTTTCTGCCCTCTGTGAGGCACCCAGGGCCCACTCCTGCCTTATCCATGACTCAGTTCAGTTAGGCTTCCTCAAAGGAAGCCCGAGTGTTGACAGCATCCCCTTGGTGACGTCTGGCTCTATCATATGGTGACAGGATCTCGGACCTATGGGAAGAAAGCGAGTCCATCCCTTGTTGGACTCTCCTCATTTTATTCAGACAGACCCACCGCTTGAAGCCTTTGAGAGGCCCCCACCCAAGCCTGCTGGCACCCAGGCTGATAAGCCCCTTCACGTTCTTCTGACTTGAGTTCTGTAAACTGTGTCTGTAAGGTGCCGATAGGTCATCAAAGCGGGTTACCTAGCATGCATCTAATCAGCTTTCCTTTAAGTTAACGGTGCCCCAGTCAGATACTGATCAGAATTCAAAGAGAGGGAGAGGGTCATGAGTTAGGATCACTGACTTCAGGAAGTTGTCTGTGTCTATCTTTGGATTGAAATGTATCCCGACTACAGTCTGTGACTGGGGCCATTGGGAAGCAACCTGCATAGAGTACCAGTTCTAAGACTCTCCCAATACAGTACTACCCTCAGTCCCTCTTAGAAGGCACAGGCTCATGAGATCTGGAAGCTAGGCTACAGCCAAGAGTTCTGGTGAGACAGGAAGAGCCTTTGGTCTCCTATGCAGACTTCCGTGAGCCATTCTTGGGCTCTCCGGAGGAGGTGAACATTTTCTTCAGCCTCCAGAGGTTGACAGTACCTTGCTCTAGGGTGGGCTGAGATTCTGTGCTCATGGAGTTCCCATTGTCAACATAAGGTAGATTTCTGTGGTGTAGAAAGGACTCGTGGCCATCATCTACCCACAGAGCACTGTGGACAAGCTGGAGAAGGAGAAGATGCCCCGGAAGGGCGGGCGATGGTGGTTTTCCTGGAGACGCAGGGACTTCCCAGCTGAGGAGGTAGGTGGGTGACCAGTGATCATGGGGCAGGGCCAGCACAGGGCAGGAAGCAGAATTTTGCTTATGGAAGTTCTTCCCGCAGCACAGTGCCAAGAGGGAGAAAACTGCAACCAGGAAACAGCAGGGGTGAGTAGGACCTGTTGACAGGGCTCAGGGCTGGAGCCTGGTGAGGATCAGCCTGGAGGGGGAGGGGCCAGAACCTCTTCCCCAGCCGGCTCATTTTCCTGAGAAATGACCCCACCTACAAGAAGGGAAAACAGACCCAGAGACATACCAGATATCCCTCAGGTAGGAAAGCTGAACAGGTATGTAGACTCAAGCCTGGGACGGGGCTGCTATATTAAGGGGAGGGACAAGGGTCTCTCTTCCCCAGCCCACACTTGATTCTAATCTTAGAAGCAACCCAGCCATCCAGTTTATGGAAAGAGTGACCAAGGGTGGGCCAGCTGAAGCCAAAGCAGTGGGATTAGGAATGCGTTCCAGGATACATGTGTTCAGGAAGATATCTCGAGGGTAGACACCGCAGAGAGGCATACTGAAGCTAGGTGGTTGGGCCTCCATTCCAGCTTGGCTCTTGGTTCCCTGGGAAGACCCTCCATGTAGGTGGTACCTGGAGGAAAGGCAGCCTCTAGAGTGATAGGAACAGGGTCTGGGTTGCTCACGTGCCTGGGCTGAGGGTAAGCAAAAGGCCTGTGGCTGGCCGTGGGGGAGGGGTTCAAAATGCCAGTAATGCCCACAGAGAGAAAACAGAAGCCTTCAGCAGCGATGACGATGTCCCAGACAGCCCTGTGATCCTTGAAGTCCCCCCACTGCCATCCTCCACTCCAGGCTATGTCCCTACCTACAAGAAGTCTCTTCGCCTCACTTCTGATCAGATCGTAAGTGTGCGCATAGATGTGTTCCTGTGTGGAGGGGCTGGGCTGTGTTAATTCTATTCAGGTCTCACAGGACCAAGATAAAGTGCAGTTCACCATAGGCCAGAATCTACCCCATAGGCAGCTTCTCTGATAGCCTGTCCTTGAAAACCTGTGGGGGCTCACTTCTTCATAGGCCAGCTTATTTCTATTAGAAGCTCTAATGGGAAAAGTCCTCTCAGATCCTAAAACATCTACCTGCAGTGTACTCATGCAGTGCACTCATGCAGTGCAGCGTACCTTGGAAACCTCTCTGAAGCCGTCAGTGCTGATAACAGATTTTTGACAACCCCATCCATCCTTCACTATATGAATTCCGAGCTCTGTAGCTGGTAACCCCATGATTAGGAAGGCATCCACGGTTTGACCAGCTTGGTATAAGGTAGCAGCCCTTGCCTTGTCCACTTTTGGATCAGCCAGGACACAGAGGTCTCCTAGCTATGATGGAGAGAAGCCAGTATCATTCTTTAAGGATCACATTCAGGGCCAGGTCTCACTTTAGGGGAGTATGGACTCAGGGACCCTTGCCCCACCTCCTTTGGAATAAAGCATTTTCCTGTCAAGACCAACCCTTGCCTTGGGGCTGATCTCGAAACCCAGGCAGAGAGTTACAAATGTGGCTTGTCTGGTATTTGTGCCATGGAGCAGAAGGCACTGTGCAGGTCCCAGGGCAGCACAGATGCCTTCTGTCCATATACACGTGTCTGTGTGTGGCTACTGTAAAACTCCTTAGGAAGGGTCTCAGAACTAACAGGAAGAGGAGAAAGAGGCTCATGGGAATCAAAAGCCACAGTCAAAGTCCAGGGTAGTAGGGGATCATACCTTCCCCTTTTGTCTGCCCCCCCCCAGCGGTGTCTAAATCTGAATGAAGGCGCTAACGATGTGGTCTTCAGCGTGACGACCCAGTACCAAGGCACCTGCCGCTGTAAAGCCACCATCTACCTGTGGAATTGGGATGACAAGGTGGTCATCTCTGACATAGATGGCACCATCACCAAGTAAGACCCAGCTGGCTGTGAGGAGCCTGGGGGAGTGCCTGGGGACCCACCTCCCATTATTCTGGGTGTGTGAAAGCAGTGTGCAATGCCTTCTTCCAGGTGGGCCAAGCCACCTGGGGCTGAGCCACACTGGGACACACCCATGGAGCACGGGAGCCATGTGGGTAGCCTAAATGACCTTTCTTCCCTGGCTATAGGTCGGATGCTCTGGGCCACATCCTGCCCCAGCTGGGGAAAGACTGGACACACCAGGGCATTACTAGTCTCTACCACAAAGTCCATCTGTGAGTGCTCAGCTTTGGTTGGGTCGGGGTTCCTAGCTGGAGGGTAATAGGGTATCTTAAGCCACCCTAACTTCTGCCCTGGGAAGCCAGTCTTGGGCACCACCAGAGTCCACAACGGAAGCAGACTGGGGAGTCCATAAAACAGAGACTTTCCTGGTCCTTAGTTCTCTTCTGAGTCATCTACCTGCTGACCACAAGGTAGCAGGAAGCCATCTCTATCCTGGCCCATAAAACAGTGTCCAAGTTCCAGCTGGGACAGATGCTGAGAATACCCCCAAGGCCTTCCTCAGTCTCCTTCCTTCAAAGCCCTCTGGGTTTGAAGGCCAGAGCCCCAGTTGAGCCGTGCTTGTAGGTAATGCTAATGGGGGATGTGTGTGTCTCTGATGACTCTGTCTCCCATCCCTAGAAATGGGTACAAGTTCCTATACTGCTCAGCACGGGCTATCGGCATGGCTGACCTTACAAAGGGGTACTTGCAGTGGGTGAGCGAGCGTGGCTGTGGCCTTCCTAAGGGCCCCATCCTGCTGTCTCCCAGCAGCCTCTTCTCCGCGCTCCACAGGTAACCAATCACCCTTACACACGGGGAAGGCAAGAGCACCTCTAGCCTAGCACTCACTTGCTCATGGGTATCTAACAAGACTGGTCAGACAACATGTCCTCTGTCTTGTCTTTCCTTTGCTCTCTTCCCGGTCTGTGACCATGGCCACTCTCCAGGGAGGTAATCGAGAAAAAGCCGGAGGTGTTCAAGGTTGCCTGCCTGAGTGATATCAAGCAACTGTTTCTGCCCCAAAGACAGCCCTTCTATGCCGCCTTTGGGAACAGGCCCAACGTGAGTGTCCCCTCCTTACAGCTGCAGCCAGGTCCCTGCCCCCAGCAGTCTCAGACACTGCCCTAACCCTTTCTGTCCCTTGCAGGACGTTTTTGCCTACAGGCAGGTGGGCCTCCCTGAGTCTCGAATCTTCACCGTCAACCCCCGGGGAGAGCTCATTCAGGAGCTCATAAAGAACCACAAATCCACGTAAGGCCATATGTCCCCCACACCCAGCCTCTCCCAGGACCCGATTTCACCTCCTCTCCTGGATAAATCCTGGGCCTCACTGGCTGAGAAGCCACTGCCTTGTGACAACTCTGACTCAGTGCAGCCCATTCTGCCCACAGGTATCAGCGGCTTGGAGAGGTGGTTGAGCTTCTCTTCCCACCTGTGGTGCGCGGCCCCAGCACAGACCTGGCCAGCCCTGAGTACAGCAACCTCTGCTATTGGCGGGAGCCACTGCCGTATGTGGACTTTGATACCCTGGTTTGAGCTAGTCTTGACGGGTCTCCTTGGTCTGACCCAGGACCTTAGGACAGTAAGGATTAGAAGATGCGTGCCGTGGGGTCAACCCAACAAAGGGCTGCAGGTTGATTGGCAGCCACCCCTACCACCACCTTGAAACACAAATGCTCAGTTTGACTGCTCGGTACCAAGGCACTGGGCACCTCAAGGCCATCTACTTGAAGAACTGAGAACAAGAAGTAGCCATCTCGATAGAGATGGCATCATCACCAAGTGAGGCCCAGGTGGTTGTTCAGAGATTGGGCAGCTGGCCCAGGCCTCAGTACAGCCCTGACCTCCAACAATTAAATATGTCACTAGACCCTTCCAGGATTCTCTAGCTCCTAGGCCATTGGTTCTCAATCTGTGGGTCACAACCCCTTTGAGGGTCGAGTGACCCTTTTACAGGGGTCTCATATCAGATATCCTGTTTGTCAGATATTTACATTATGATTCATAACAGTAGCAAAACTACAGTTATGAAGTAGCGATGAAAATAATTTTATTTACAACACAAGGAACAGTATTAAAGAATCACAGCATTAAGAGTGTTGAGAGCCACTGTCCTTGATGTATCATCTGGGAATACTACTCTCCCATGGCTTTCGGGAGCCCAGACTACCCTCCAAAGCCAGGTGTCTCTGTGATCCTATCTCTTTGCCCATAGGTCTTGATCTAAGCATCACTTCTTCCTCTACCTTGAAAACTAAGCTCTAAGCCTGAATGATCCAGAGCCCCTCTGGCCAAAAGAAAACTGGGGGTCATACAAGGACTCTTGGAGTGTGGTTCCTGCCTGTCCCTGCTGATTTCATTCCCTTCCTGGGGGCTTAGCCCAATGCTGGCTACAGCAGATGGCGTTTGCTGACCATCGTGCCCTGGCTTCTGCAGCTCAGTTTAGTGGCCAGCTGGCTGAGCGAGCAACGATCCGAGGCACAACAGGACACAGAATGACAGTCAGCTTTCCCTCCCATTGCCATTAGTGAAGAAAGCACCTTTAGACCAGTTAAAAGATTTAATCCTCAACCTGTTTTCCAACCCACATCAATGTGGAGGGCAAACATTGAATGGTCACAAGCCAGAATGCAGGGAGAAACAAACAGCACAGCAGGCCCGGGGTGCATTGGGGGATACTGAGGCCAGTAGCCTCAGCAGAAATGGTCAGCCTCTAAGCATTTGTGTTTTCCAGTCATTCCTTAAGGGCTTCCAACCCCAGCTTCTCTCCAGTTTATGAAGCTTCTGGCAAGACTGGGGTTTTGTATAGACGTTTAAAAGCAATGCTTAGCTTCCTTTTCATCCAGTTCCAGCCCCTTTCTTGGGGTCTGCCTCAACAGACTTGAAGGCTACACTTGGCAAGAAGTACTGACCTGGGTGGCGGGGAGAGATTTTCCTCTAACTGGAGAGGACCGTGTGGGTGTATTTGTGAAATCAAAGAGAACAGACAAACTGGAGTGGGGTCTTCGAACATTGTCTGGATCCCTTCTTTGGGATTCTACAGCTGCCTACACCCTCATCACCAGGCAAGATCAAAAGGCTATGGAGCGCTCTTGGCTGGGCTGCTGGGCTTTTGTTCTGTTCCGAAGGATGTGTGGGGAGTTGGAAACCTCAGGTGGCCTCTGGTCTTTAGTTCAGAAATAGCACCTATGAAACTGCCAGATAGGTCCAGTGGGCATCATCTTCCCATAGAAACCTCATCCATATATCTAAGGAGAGACGCTCAAGGATAAAGGAAGAGATGCCTCCAAGTGTTGTGACTGGTCCCTGGTTAGTAAAGGGAACAGTGGACAGGCTTGTCTGAGACTTGGCCAGAACACTCTACACAGTTGCCAACTCCAGTGTGTCTGCAACAAGAGGAAGTACAGACAATGCAGTGTGCCAGCTCAGAAGCCCAACTTTGTCTTCAGGCATGGTATCCTTGCCTTGACTCTTGAGACAGCACCCCGTGTAGCTCACCTTGACTGTTACCCTGAATTGTCCAGGCTGCAGCTCTGAGGGTGACTTTTGATGGCTCAAACAGTCATGCTGAGCTGGACCAAGGTTGTTCATCCAGTGGCCTCTGGAGGCCTGGGAGGGCTGGAAGGTGCTTCTGGGTAGGGTTGGTCTCTGGGATGATATTCCCAGGGTTGGTGGGATCTGCACATTAGATTTCTGTGCAGTCCTAGTCAGCTCGCCCTGGCCTTACTTCAGCCAGTTGAGCTCTGCAGTCCAACAGGTCATCCCGGAGCCGGGCGATGGCCTGCGTGTGCTGGGCCAACGTGTGGTTTAGCTTGTCTATGTGGCCCCACAGGCCCTCCCTGGACCTCAGGGGCTCAGTAGGCAAACTGTTCAGGTGGGTTGCCAACAGGCCCAGCCTCTCACATGCTCCTTCCACTTGGGCCACCCTCTGGTCAAAGTGACCCACTGTATGCTGAAGTTCCTGGGCTGTGTCCCGGCAGCGGCTCAACCCTCCAGCCATATTAGCCACACCAGCCTTAAGTTGTTCGAGCTCCCCTCGAAGGTTCAGGACCTGCCTGTGGCCAGCCTGGAGCCTGGAGCCCTGGCTGCTGACCTGTTCCTGGATGGCGTGGACCTCAGCTTCCACTCTTCGTTCTCGTTCATCCAGGGATGTGTTGGCGGCCAAGAAGGCATCAGAGTACTGGTTGACAGAGTCACTGAGGCCTGTGAGTGACTTGCTCACTGAGTTCAGGTTGACCTTCAACAGAGTGATCTCCCCTTGGAGTGAGCTGCCTGTCCCTTCTGCCAGCTGCCCCTGAACTTCAGCTACTGTGCCATTGAGCTCTTGGAGCAGGGCAGTGTGCCGGGCCACCTGGTGTAGGAGAGCCTCACTCCGGCTCTGCCAGGCCTTCACCTCTGCCACAAGGTTGTCCAGGATGGCTGTGGTGGTACTTGGGGTACAGGAAGTCTCCAGGGACACCAACCTTTGTTCCAGCACAGCTAGTTCTGAATGAACAAGCGGCCGCGCCGACCTGTCTGGTAAGGCACTCTTGGGGCTTAGCTCTCCAGTCAGAGTTGCCAGCCGCTCCTCTAGGCTCTGCACTCGCTCTTCCAGTGTGGAGCCGAAGCCACCGACACCCCAGCCCCCCATCTCCATTCTCAGGCAGCAGCCCCTTGCTCCATTCTCTGTCCCATTGATAGTTTCAAGGCCTTCAAGCAGCCCGTCCACACCTCCCTGGAGCATAGCTGCGGAGAGGCGTGCAAGCTCATCTGCGGCCAGGGTGCTGGGGCCGCCTTGGGTTTCAGTGATAGCCTGCAGGTTCCTCTCAAGGCTGTCTACTCGGGCACTGATCAAAGCCAGTTGACTGCAGCAGGTACCCCCACCAGTTAGAGTCAGGCCCTGCAGCTGAGTACCCAGCTGTGAGAGCTCCCGACGCAAGGCCAGCTCCCGGCCATCGAGGCTCTGGTGCAAGCGCTGGCTGGCCGCCTGGCCCTCCTCACACTGCTGCCGCACCTCTTGCACCCGGAGGTCACACTCACTCTGGACACCTTGTAACTTCTGCTCAAAGCCATCCAGCAGGCTCCCCCAGAGTCGCTGTAGCCGCTGGTCCACATACTCCTCCAGCAGCGCTAAGGAGGTCAGTGGGGATGGTGGGGCATCCCGTAGCCGCTGCAGGTGAGCCTCGTGCCCCAGGGCCAGCCCACGCACCTCATCTAACAGCTGCACCTTGGTCTGTAATGTGTTGCTCACCTCTGTGACCTTGCTCAGGAGCTCACTTAGAGGAGGGATGAGTGGTCCTCTGCCTCTGTCTTCTGGGTCCACAAGCCCCTCCGGGATGACCCCAAAGCCTATAAGTACAACAGGAGCCCTGGGGTCACCAGTGATCCTATTGGGATCCTCGTGGCTGGCCACCAATCCACTCAGAGTGCCATATGCTTGTGATAGGCGCCGAACACCGCCCTCCAGCTGTTCTAGCCACTCACCAAACAGCCCTTGGCCTTTTCTACCTAAGGAGGAAGAAAGACCCCAGGAACATCGAAGGCCTGGCCCTCCAACATGTCATCTTCAGCCCTGAACACAGCTCCCTCACCATTAAGATGGGGTCTAGCTGGGGAAGGTTGGGGCTTTACAGTAATGGCCCACACAAGATGCACACACACACACACACACACACACAACTCTGTGAGAGCTTAGCCAGTCTGCTTCACTTACTTCCATCCTCACCCTGACACTAAGCCTACGAAACCCAACCCTCCCTGGAGGACATCCATGGACAGACTCACCACGGGGGTGTGGGGCCTCTCTGCTGTAAGGAGAAGGCCTGGGACCTGGGCCCAGCTGCCCCAAGGGAATCTGAGGCTTTGGCTCCTGATGTGGTGGGGTGGCTCCATGGTCTGTGAGGTGTTCCGGGCAGCCTTCCCCAGTAAGACCAGGGCAGCAGCGCCAGGCCAGGTCTGTCACAGTCTTGTAGCCAATCTTGTATCTGGGTCTGAATACTGAGCGGTACCTGGATCAGAGAGAACAAGGGAGCAGGCCTTACAGAGGCTTTGAGCCCTGGGAGTGAAGGACATGTGGAGAAGCCCCACCATACTGCTTGCTTGAAGGGAAAGTTAGTGGGGATTTAACCCCAATCTTCCCAAGACCACTAGGTCCCCATCTGTCATGAGAAATTCCATTCTAGCTCTAATGGAGCCTCTCAGAATCCTGACAAAGCTTCGAGCTCCTGATATGTAGAAGAACTATCTCACCAGGGCTGGGCTGGCAGCCCCTTTCACTGGGATACTCTCAGCTCCCACCGGTTTCTTTTCCCTCTTACCACCCATCTCTAGCTTAGTGAGGGAACTGGACACTGCTCAGAGGCTGGTGTGAGGGCATCTCTGGTTGTGAGCAGGAAGGGAAAGCCAAGGGTACAGGGAGAGCTCACCAGGAACACCTCCTTTACCTGATCAGCCAAGTACCTGTCACTCACTGTCACAATGGGGCATGGGTCTGTTCTCAGATATACACATGTAATCTCTCCAAGTGCAGACCTAATTATACCTCACGTCCTGGGCGGCCTGTCTGATCTACACCAGGGCCTCTGGCTTCCAGGGACCCTGCAATGTCAGTCTCTCCTCTCTTTCCCTACACTCTCTGCCTCTGTCATATCTCTCTCCCAAACTGAGCCTGTCCTTGTCTCTATGGGGGGGAGGATCTGCTGCAAGTTCAAAATTTTAGGGTCTTTCAGGAATCCTGGTCCGCTCTATAGCAAGCTCTGTGGCCCAGATAGTTTCTTTGAAGCCCAGGGTTCTGCAGTCCTTTGCAGATGTGGTTCTGTTCCCAGCTGAAGGCAATAGCCTGGAATGTACTCACTCACCTGACTGTTGAGGGGCAGTTGGGCCCCCACCCACAGTTCCGGTACTCAGCCTTTATGTAGCTCTCTGCTCCCTCTTGTAGGACGCAGGTCACATTCCTATGTACCACATAGGCACAGAGAGACCTGGAGGGGGAAACGGCAGGTCTGGAATATTTGCCCCGAGCTCCCACCTGTTGGTCTTGGGAGCTCCCCATATCTTTTTTTATTTATTCTTGTTCCATGGGACCTTGGACCTTTGCCTGGGGTCCATATCTTCCGAACTGGGCCTGTGTCTTTGATGCGTGTCTACTGAGCCAAGTGCTCAACTGAACCAGAAGGTTGGGTGTCTACCCAACACCACTCTGAGAAGGCCACCTCAGCTTCTCCCTCCACCACTCGGCCTTCTTCTCCCCCCCCCATCCCCCCAGCTCCTTCTCTGGTTCTAAACTCCTTATCCTGGCCTTCGAGGTGTCTGAGAGTATAATTTAGTGGCTTCTTTTAAATCAGGTTTTCCTCCTTCCTCCCGTGAAAAAGCTTTCTAGTCTCGGCTTTGCCATTTCCTTGTTCCCGAGACTAGTTCCTTGTGCCTTCTCTTATATGAAGCCTGCTCTGAGGCTCCTGGGCTCACAGAGTGTGGTTGTAGGCTGGGTATCTGCCTTCAAGATCTTACATTCGATTGGAATTCAAATTTGGGTACAAACTGACCACTGTGGAAGTCTGTCCGTTCTACAGTACAAGCCCAGGTCCCACAAATCCTCACCAGCTGTGCATCTCACCCACCTTAGGGCTCCCGCAGGGTTACTGGGGCCAGACCGCAGGAGGGGAGGAGCAACTACCTACGGTAAGCATGGTTCTGTCTACAACCACGCAAGGCAGAGGAGAGACAGAAGGCATTGGAGTGGGGAGCCCCGCGTGTTCCAGGCGCGGACAACCCTTCCTCCTCTCCCTCCACCTGGTCCGCTGCGTCTGGAGTTTGCTCACAGCGCAGCTGGAAAATGTTACTTCTCTGGAAAGGTTTCCACGGGCACTGCCAGGATCCCAGCCGCCGCGCCAGGCCCCCTCGGCTGACTTGTTCTTCGCCAACCCCGCAGCCTCCTGGATGGCGGGGCGCCTGCCCGCGCAAAGGATCGTGTCGGGGGAACCGCCCCATCGATGGCTGGGGTACCCATGTCTCGATGCCTCCGCGCGGGTCCTGGCAGGTGGGAGTGGCGGCGCGCCACGCGGGAGCCCCCCTCGCGTTCCCGCCGCGGCCCGGCCCCGCGCTTACTTGTGCGGCCCCGGGCGCAGCCGCGGACGCCATCCGGTGGTGTAGAGGCTGTAACGGGAGGCACCGGGCTGTGCGGGCCGTGCGAGGAGCGGGGTGCCCTTGGCCTGCGCCCCCGAGAGCAGCGCCGCGACGGCGCACAGCCACACGGGCAGACGGCGGCCCATCGCGCTCGGTCGTCACTCGGTCCCTCCGGGTACCTCCCGCGGGGGATCCTCCGCTCGCCCGCCCGGCTCCCGCCGCCACTCGCGACCCCCGGAGCGCGGGTGTTCGGCCGCCTGGAGCTGTGCGGCCGCTGCGTCCCGCCGAGTGGCCGGGGCTACTTGCGGCTGGGGCCGCGCAGGGGAGGCGGGAGGCGGGCTCTGCACGGATTAGCATAAACTTGGGGCCGCGCCGCGAGCTCCGCCAGCCCCCCTCCCCGTCGCCAGCCCCCGGCCCCAGCTCCAAGCTGACGCCCGAAGGGCCGCGTGCAAACACAGGGTTAAGAAACGAGCAGGCGGGACGCAGGGCGCTAAATTCCAGGAGGCTCCCCAAACACGCGCAGCCCCTGGGTACTCTTAGGGTACCCGGCAAGAAGCAGCGAAGCCTAGAGGCAGGCCTGGCCTCCCTGCTGGGATCCCCAAGACTAGCAGGGCACTTCAGTCTTAAAAGTCTAGTGGGTATGGGTACCGCAGTCCAGGCCCTGAATCCGAGACGGACATGTATAGGGACACACTAGGAAACCTTTTTCCAGCCACCTTCCTGTAAGAAGGTTCAGACTGTCCCCTGTCTATCGGTGCCCCAGGAGATTTGATAACTGCAGACTTCCCTTCACATCAACTTTTGCATATCAAATAGGGTGGTCAGGCTACCTGTCTGAGTTCAAGGATAGGACAGCGCTGTCTGTTTGTTAGGAAAGAGCTGTACCATGCACTCATTTCCTCTCCAACCCCTCCAAGATTAACTCAGCCCACCCCTCCTCGCGTGTGTCTCCAATAAAAGCTTTTAATTAGGTGGGCCATAGTCTGGTGTCTGGTTCATTATTAGCTTCAAGTCAAAGAATATTGCTAGGACATCCTCATAAGAAACGACCTTAAGCCAGGCTTCCCGAACTGTTCATTCCTAAACATGACTCTGGAACCTGAGTTCGTCTCTACAGTCATTCTTATTGGACATCATCTTGTTAAATGCCTACCCTGCAAGAAGCCTTTTGAATTCTGATTCATCCAAGAGGACCACTTCTTTCTGGCTTTGTCTCACCCCCACAGGACCACAGCCCTCTGAATTTGCACCAAGGGAATACCGGGCCTGCTTGGCTGTCCCTGCCCCGCCCCCCACTTTGGTGTGTGCGTGTGGGTGTGCGCGCGCAGGCGCGCGTATCGTTCATTCCTATGTGTTCACATGCACATGAAGCCAGAGTGCAACCTCAGGTGATGTTTCCCAGGTACCATGTTTCCTTGTTACCATGTACCTTGTTTCTTTGAGACAGGGTTGTTCACTGTTATGAGTCTGTCAAGTAGGCTAGGCTGGCTGGCCAGTGAACTGGCCCAGTAAGCCCCAGTAATCCCAGTTCTACCACACCAGCACTGAGATTACAAGTGCTTGCAATCATACCTGGCTTTTCCTCCCCCCCCCCATCTCTCTTCCTTTCATCCTTTCTTTCCGTTTCTTTTTTAGAATCAAATTCAGGTCTTCATGCTTGCATGGGAAGCACTCCACTGACTGAGCTGTCTCCCCAACTCCGCTTTCTTTCAAGAGTAACTTTGAGGGGCTGGAAGGATGGTTCAGCATTAAAGAGCACTCACTGTACTACCAGAGGTCAGTTTCAGAGGACCTGACACCCTCTTCTGGCCTCCTTGGGCACCAGGCATGAATGTGGTACACCACATACATGCAGGCAAAATAACCATTATATGTGAAATAAATTTTTAAAAGTAACTTTGAGGTGTGAATAAACCCATTTGAAGGTGGTGGTATCAAGGATGCTGGAAAGAGCAGTTCTGAACCCACATCTATGCCTTGCCCTCTCCACCTGGTCCCTCAAGGCCGATACCTGACCCAAGCCTTTCTGGTGGTCCTTCTGATGGTCCTTCTGAACTGGGTAATGGTGGGACACAGGTGACTGAAATCCTCTCTAAGGTGTGAGTGTTTTAGTTTCTAGGGTTGCCGTCATAACTAACAAATCAAGTGGCTGGGAAATGACAGCAATTTATGGGGCTGGAGAGACGGCTTGGTGTCTGGGACACCTCTCCCAGAGGACCCAGGTTTGATTCCCAGAACTCTTATGGTTGTTCACGTGTGTCTGAAAGTCCAGCTCCAGAGGATCCAATGCTCTCTTCTGGCCTCCTCCAGTACGAGGCACACACTGTGGTACACAGACATACTTGCAGCCAAAACACCAAACACATAAACTAAGATAATAAATTTAACACAAAACTCTTTAGAAATGACAGCAATTTATTGTCCTGTATCTCTGAAGGCTTAATGTCCAGAATCAAAGTATTATGTGGGTCGTTCCTCTAAGGAGGGGTGCTTCCTTGTCTCTTCAGCTGCTGGTGGCTCTGAGCAATCTCTGGCTCATGTCCACAGCACCCTCATCTCTGCTTTGGCATTCCCGTGTCCTTCTCTTGGTCTTCACACGACCCTCTTCTGTGTTTCTGTGTTCTTATAAGGACAGCGGCCATTGAACGGCCTCATCTTAAGTAAATATATCTTCAAAGACCCTATTTCCAAATAAGGTCACAATCTGGGGTTCTGGTGGAATTACATTTTAGCAGGATGGGGCTCTGTTCAAGCCCCTGCAGGGGCTTTTGGGGGTGAGAAGACACACCAGAGAAGACATGCTATGGTCATAGCTCTGGACCAGTTAGAAGGGAGTGAGGATAGAAGGCTAGAAAGGAGACTGCAGTGCTTAGAAAACATAGCCATTTGGTGACAAGGCATGGCTTCCTCGATCTGCTTCTAATAACCTACCGTTTGATCTGGCTTGAGTGGCTTGGGCAACTCCAGATGCACCCAAAGCCTCACATTCACCAGAGATGTTGGGAGCCATTTTGCAAGGACAGGGTGCCCATGTTCTTGAAGTCATGGACTTCCTGCTTTTCACAAAGGGAGACATCTGAGGGGCAAATGTATAGAGCCCCCAGCTCCTCACCCGGCTGGCTTCTGACTGCTTGGCAGCACCACTCAGCTGGCTCTGGGAGAAAACTCCCCCACCCCAGAAGCTGTGATCCTTTTCCAAAGGGTCCCACCCCTTCCTCTCACTCCCTTCCCCAGCCCCAGATGTGGGGCCCACAACTCACAGGAAGGAGGCTGGACCCTGTTTGAACTTGAAAATGTCCATGTAGCAAGGGGCTAGAAGGACAGATGAGACTTACTTCCCCTTCCCAGGTGGCTGACATCAAAAACAGGCTCCTTTAATTGGAACGGTTTGGGGAGCCAGGGCCAGGGCCCCATCCCAGTGGAGGAGGAGGACACCAGCACAGGAAGATGCTCAGGGCTGGATACAGCTAGAGACTGGGGTCTCCCTGTGGGTGATGAGGCCACTTTGCATTTGCCAGACAGGAAACCTAGAGAGGCCAGAGGCAGGAGAGGGAGGCAGACAGTCATGTCCTCCCTGACTCAGATGGGAACGTCTCCACCTGGATGGAGACTCCGGAGGCACCACACACAGAAGCGTGGTTTCCGTTCACAAGGCAGGCACAGGCACCTCCAGACACAATCAGCTGCATGTCTCATGGAAACATGCACACCCCACAGAGTCACACACATTGCCCTCCTTGATAGCTCTGGTAACAGGTACAGCCAAGGATGCTAGCAGGACGAACTAAGCATGGGAGACAGAGGCAGGAGAGAATGGATCCTGGGAGGATGCAAAGAGCTGGACTTACCCAGCTAGTGCTGTGTGATGCTTGGCCTGCTGTATGCTTTGGGTCCACCCCTTCTGTGCCCCACCAAACCCTCCTGAGAAGTGACTTCCTATCTTCTTTCCAGCCTCCTCCGTCTCACCCAGAGTATGTGGCTCTTTGTTTATCCAGAGATCATCACCTACGATCGCTGAAAGCCACAGTTTATAGAATGTAGCTCTTCCAAAAGAGACAGAAATAGAACGCTCAGACGCTGCCAGCTTTCTGGCAGGAGCCCTCCCTGCTGCAGATGAGCCCCTGCTGCTGGGAGAAGCCCAGCCTATGCTCCCCTAAGCCAAGTGTGGAGGCACCGACACCAAGGTGTGGGTTCTAGACTCTACCCAGACCATCATCCATGCTTACCACCCCTCCCAATCTCTTCTTTCTGTGCCCATACACCTGAACTTCTCTGCTAAAAGCTTTCTGTAACAAGGTTCTTTGTCCAGCTCTGCCTTCTTAAAGCCCATCATAACCCATTTGAACTACACATATACCATCAAAAAATGTGACTGTCAGAGTTACACAAGTCTCCGGGGCTACAGCTCACAGTGGTGCTTTCCAGTTAGACAAACATCACTTGATAAGGACCCAGAGTGTGTGCAGGTCCCTAGGTGTGAGGAGTCCAGCAATCGTGAAACCTGGACTTCTGAAAAGCCGGGAGTAAGAGTAGCTTACAAACAGCTTTGGCATTGTGCAGTTCTGATGGGGTCTCAATGTGGACACGTGCAAGCCAGATGCATCCATCCATTATGCAAATTATATGCAAAATACATGTGTAGGCCTCCCAACTTGCAAATACCAGATGTGACCCTTGGGGACCCTGAATTTAACTGAGCACTGTTGTACAGTAGAAACATGACCCAACTACTTATGGTAGACAGGAAGCGCTAGATTCAAGGTTACTCAGACAGGAGGGGATGAAAGCAGGCAGGGAGTCTCACCTGGGTTTGAATCCCAGATCTTTCTCTCATAAGTTATATATATATAATCTGTCTGAGGTCCCATCATTCCTGTGAGCCTGTTTTCCCACATGCAAAGTACTATTAATGAATATAGTGGTCGTCTATAACATTGTAGAAGAACAGGTAAGAACGGTGGCCTCACACTTGGGCACATAGATGTTCACTGACTGGAGCAGTGCTCAGTGGAGATTCCATCCCTGGAGATCATCTGTCTGTCCCTATGACAGTTCTACTGTGCTCTCTCTCAGACTGTGGGCAGGACCTTCTCCTAGGGAAGCAGGCACCTGTGGATTTGGTGATTGCTAGTGTTGGGAGAGCCAGGAATCCTCATTTCTCATTCCTTCAGAAATCTATCAGAGGTCTCACTCACAGGGGACACTCTCTGTACCTGCATACACACACACACACACACACACACACACACACACACACACAGAGAGAGAGAGAGAGAGAGAGAGAGAGGAACCTGGCCAGTACACTCACCAATCCCCTTGTAGGTGTGATAGTTCCCTTTGTGCTATGAATCATCTTGGTTGATGGCAGTTGCTTCTCCATGGAATTCTAGAACCTATCTCCATATGACTAGCTGATATAGGACACAGAAGACAGCCTTCCTGCCTTAGGGGATAAAGGTTGGCAGTGTGGCTTATGCTAAAGCCCCTGGGTTGGGCCCTGTCTAAATTCTACCTGACATCCATTTTATATTCCTATCTTCTTCTGCTGCTTCTCTGAAAGAGAGAAAGGGGGGAGGGAAGGAGGAGGGAGGGAGATAGAGAGGAGGGAGAAAGAGAGACAGAGAGAGAGAGATAGAGAGAGAGACAGAGAGAGGGAGATGGAGAGAGAATATTTGAGAGCACCTACCCACATCCCAATAAATCACCAGAACCTAGAGCTCTGCCTCAGGCTCTGATACCAGAAGCCTGACCCAATTCAAGGAGACAGCTATGTAAGCAGAGGAATCCCTGACTGAAACTTTGTGTGGTCGAGGACCACAGGAAACAAAATGGTTGGAGTGTGTGCATGCGCGCGCACGCGCGTGCGTGTGTGTGTGTGTGTGTGTGTGTGTGTGTTATAAGAAAGGTCATACAGAGGTCACCGTGTTAGGAGAGAGCCCCAGGTGGTGCTCCAGCATGTACATGACCAAGATATAGGAGAGAGCTTGGTGTGTTTGGTGAACACTGCAAGGCTTTGGGTAACTGAGGTCTCAAGAGAGCTTAGTAGGGACAGAGGTACCTTGTACATCCTAATGAAGGGTCAGGGCTTACAGCTGGGAGCAGCACATAAGGGAGCTGCCGCTGTAAATACCCCAGGCTGCTGGTGATGGCATGGACAACCAGGTACGGGATCAGTGAGACAACCATTGCCATTCTCAGTTACCAGGCCATCAGAACCCATCAGAGTGGGTGTCAAGGCTAGACCTTACAGGCTGTCAGGATAAAGAGCCAGAGGGTTCTGGAGGCTGATCTGAGGTTGTAGGTATACAAAGACATCTGGAACATGCTAGGCAGAAGGGACGCAAAACACTGGGACTGGCACAAAAGTGACCGGGGTGGGGGTGGGGGGTGCATATCAAGTGCAGGGAGAGGGGCAGGAGCCTGCATTTTCTGTGTCCTTCAAGCAAAGCCAGAGCCAGACAGGCATGTGGGGGTGGAAGACAGGAGGCAGCTTCAGCCCCAGTCAGCCCTGGAGCTCCCTGTCTGAGCGCTTGGTATCTGTCTAGGGCTTAGGATAGGGACAAGCTGGGGGTGGAGGACAGAGCTGCCCAGGCATCAAGTCAGGGGTGCAAGGCCCTGGGAATGGTTTCTGTTCATTCTCTTCTAACTCTTCTATTCACAAGCACTGGAGTAAAAAATGCACATGGGATTATCGGGCAGAGAAGAGGCGAGGATGGGAGGATGCAGGGAGGACAAAGCAGACAAGAGAAAGGACTTCTGGGATGGGGGGGAGGGCTTGCTGTTACCATGGAAAACTCATGCCTGGGCAGACAGAACCTGACCTTCACCCAAACACTGTCCTTATTGCAGACCTGCTTTGCTGGAACTCCCTAATTCTCTGGGACATCGGCTGGCCATCACTTTGGTATGGAAAGCACAGACAGGCTGTGCACATCCCAGGCTCTCCTCAAGGTGCTCTGAGGGTGGGAGAAACAGAGGTGGAGGGGGGTTCGGAGATGTCCCACGAGGGATGCCTGGGGAGAAAAGTGTGCTCTAGTCAGGGTGAAGGGATTCTGATGGGTGTAGGCCACGTGCAGCCTGAAGACCAGAGATGGTGCAGAGACACTCTTGGTGTCCAGCGCCATCCACTGGAGACCCCTTCCAACACAGCACAGCTTCTGGGTGTACCTCTGTTGTGCTCCAATACAGACTGGCAGTTCCAGACCATCTTCTGCTCACATCTGAAAAATGGGACCAATCCTGAGTTTTAGATGGGTCATTCTGTAGCCATGATGGGTGTGTATGTGTGTGTGTGTGTGTGTACATGTGTGGATCCAGAAAGGGCTGCTGACAGACAGGAAGGCCATTCTGGAGCTGTCAAGCTTCAGGAGCTGACTGGAGGTAGGTCAGGGCTGAGGTCAGCGTCAGGGAGCTCCCATCCCCTGTGGGGCCCTAGCCTCCTCTATCTTCTGCTTAGGGCTGATGATACATTTGACAATTATCTATAAGGGCTTCCTGCCAGGGCCTGGACTTGCAGACCTCTCCTCCCCTGCCCAGTAGCCTGGATTCCATCTATCCACTTCTGCCACTACCATGTGACCTTTTGGGCTTCCCTGAGGTTGAACCTCAGCAGTGAGGCCTCCTGCATTCTTGGCTACTCTGGCCTGGGCTGACAGCCTCCGTTCCTTTGGGAAAGAGAGGTCAGGAGGCTCCCATGGGTGGGATGATATCCCATCGGTTCCTCCTCTGCTCGAGTTTGTGCTGAGACTAGGTAGGACAGCTTGATTCCTGGCTATCTACCACCCCTGCCTCTATGGCTGTCTCCCACTCCTGCCTCTATGGCCGCCTCCCACCCCTGCCTCTATGGC
>NW_021620421.1:776013-790696 GCF_004785775.1 Grammomys surdaster | reverse complement strand
CTCCCACCCCTGCCTCTATGGCTGCCTCCCACTCCTGCCTCTATGGCTGTCTCCCACCCCTGCCTCTATGGCTGCCTCCCACCCCTGCCTCTATGGCTGCCTCCCACCCCTGCCTCTATGGCTGCCTCCCACTCCTGCCTCTATGGTCGTCTCCTATCTCTATGTGTCTCTCCTTTTCTCTCTCCTTGTCACCTCTGCCTTAGCTTTTTCAGTCTCTGACCTCTCCAAGGGCTTGCTTCATCACTGCCCAAACTATTTATCATGGTTTCCCTGGACAAGTGAGGGAGGGAGAGGAACAGGAAAGCTGCCCAGAAGGATATGCTGTGGCCATGGCCGAGCCAGACAGGAACAGGAGCTGACAAACATCTGGAGTGATTCAGATTGGCACCAAGAACCCTGGTGACTTGTGAGGGGCTCCAGAGTGACCTCTGGATCCTAGTTCCTTTGCTGAGACAGGAGACAGAGGTATTTGGAGAGAAGCCAGACAGGCCACTCTATAGCTATGAGGAAGGACTGAGGACAGGCTGCTGGAGAAGAGGACGGCCAGGCCCCAAGAAGATGTCCTAGAGGAGCCTGCCCTGGGCAACTGGCTATGTCTAGCTTTGGGTTCATTTGTCTGTCTACTACACTCTCAGCTTGGAGTGTTGGGGGTGTGCTTCAGGTTCTGGAAGCCCACCCCATGTATTACCCTGCTGGCATCCAGGGCTCCTCCTGGAGCCACAAGTAGATAGCTGGCTGCTGGCCCTGCTGCTTCCTGTCCTTCTCCCAGATTCTTGTCAAAGGCCCTGGTCAGAGGGCAGACCAGGCAGCAGCTAGTTGCTGCCCCCAAGTCTATCCCTCTCTGTTCCTCTGGCCTAACACTTTCCATTCCCACCACTTCCTCTCAGGCCCCTTCCTAGTTCTCCCTGGGTGTCCTTCCCAAGGGCCCTGACCCTCCTTCTTAAACCCCACTCTCCTTTCCCACAATCAGGAAGAGGCTTGATTGCTCATTATGTCTGCAACCCAAATTGTCGGCCAGTGAGAAACTAATTTCCCCAATTTAGGTACTCAAGTGCCATTCTGGCTGCATTCCTGAGAAAAGGAAAAAGTGTCCTGTTCTGCCACAGGGGAGGTTGTCTTAAGAAGGGAATCTGGGGGGGGGGGGGGCTGGTGAGATGGCTCAGCGGTTAAGAGCACTGACTGCTCTTCTAGAGGTCATGAGTTCAAATCCCAGCAACCACATGGTGGCTCACAACCATCTACAATGAGATCTGATGCCCTCACATGGGTGTCTGAAGACAGCTACAGTGTACTTACATATAATAAATAAATAAAAAAAAAAAAAAAAGAAGGGAATCTGGGGCTGGAGAGATGGCTCAGTGGTTAAGAGCACTGGCTGTTCTTCCCAGCACCCACGTGACAGCTCACAACTGCCTGTGACTCCAATTCCAGGGGACCTGACACCCTCACATAGACATACATGCAGGTAGAACACCAATGCACGGAAAAGAAAAATAGTTGTGCTTTAAATACAGGAAAGAAAAAGGAAGGGAATCAGAGACTCTTATGCAGCGGAAGAGGCAAAAACAAACAAAAGAGATCATGACAAAAACAAGCTCTGCCCTGTCTCTTTTACCTGAAGCTAGAGAGAAATTAATTTGTTTGCAAAGGTTCTGAGCAGGGGACTTATTTATGAAGGTCTCCAGAGGGATTTATTTATGAGGCGAGAAGCTACCTGGGGACGCTGAAGGTAAAATACAAGGAAAAGGTATTGTGGAAGAAAATCAGAAAGATGTGGTAGGAGACGGGGAGAGAGACACCAGCCAAGCCAAGGTAGGGTGAGGTTTCTGAGCCGCACAAAAGCCAAGACGAGGCAGGGGCGTCCCTGACTGGTTTGAGTGGGATTGAATCAAGGAAAAGAGTGGAGGAGAGGAGAGTTAGGAATTCAGGGCAAGGTGAATGGGAAGTGCTGATCCAGAGTGGGTGGGATGTGCTGGGAGTGAGAGAGTGAGAGTGAGGGAGAAGGAGGGGAGGGGAGGGGGAGGGGGAGAGGGAGGAGAGGAGGAGGGGAGAAGGAGGGGGAGGGGGAGGAGGGAGAGAGAAAGCTAGCCAGCCAGAAAGGCCCTTGCAAAAAGTTTCAAGAAGGCAAAGAATGAGGGTCAGCAAAGCCCTAGAAGCACAGGCCTGAAGGTGTGGTGGGGGTTTCTGTACAGGGGTGGGTGATGGCAGGAAGTAGCCTCTGTTGCTCATGCTAAGCAAGAGGTATCAAAGCTTCCTCCTGAGATTTGGGGTGAGGATGGAGGGATAGCTTAGATGGGGGTCAGAAGTGAAAGTCTGAGGAAGGGCTGGACCACAGCATCTGCTCACAGCCCTTTGCAGCTTGAGGGTGGAGACAAACTTCACATACTTATGAGACATACTGAGCGGAGCAGGGAGTGAGCCACAGAGGCAGATGGGTGGAGGCGGGGAGCACCCGCCCGGTAGAAGTAAAGATCAGTGCTCACAGGAAACAGGATCAGGAGGAGCGCAACCAGACCTTCGAGAATCACCTGAAACACGTGTAAAATGGAAAGCACGACTCTGCTATTTGTTTTACAGCTGCTGTGGTTTTGGATATGGCTCTCTTGCCAAAACTCATGTTGAAATATGCTTGCCAAGGAAGGTCCTGGGGTTGGGAGTGGGGCCTTTGAGGAGGTTACTTGGAGACTGAATTCAGTTCTGAGTAGCTGAGGTCTCAGCATGAGAGTGGGAGGTTATGAAACACTCTTTTGTCCCTCCTTGCTTTCCGTCACACCCACTGGCCTTTCTGCTGCCCACTGGTTATATCCTCCCCAGGAGCTGAGCACCTTCTAGGACCATGCATGCTCTTAGGCTTCTACACTGTGAGCCAAGACAAACCTTTCTCCTTTACAACCTTCCCAGTTTCATGTGTTCTGTTATAGTAACAGAAACGGATATTAAGATGTGACAATGGAAAAATTATTTAAAAGTCACATCTCACTAAGAAAGAAAAAGAAAACCAAGGAAAATAGGAACATTTGGGAACAACTTGGTTGATGTTAGCATTTCTATGCCTCAGAAAAATAACGTGTGGGCTGATGAGGGAAGGTACCTAATGCTGAATCTCGACTCTGAGCACACATATGCGTCTGCACACACACATGCAAACACTTCTATTTCCATAGAAGGTAAAATGAAGAAGACCCACCGTGAAGTGGAGGACATCATCCCATGGACTGGGTGCCTGATTTTAGTAAAGGGGAAAGCTAGGTGAGCTCTGGTGTTCTCTGCTCTCTGCTCTGCCCAGATGTGAGCAGGCAGCCGTGTGCTCCTGCCACCATGTCTTTCCAGCCACACTGTGCACTGAAATAAACTCTCCCTCCCTTATACTCCCTTCTCGAGTATTTGGTGACAGCAATGAGAAAAGCAACGAATACAGGTTCCTATTAAAAAATTATATCTGCCTCAGTCCGTTTCCTGGTGCTGTAACAGAATACTACAAACTGGATAAATTATAGAGACCAGAGGTTTGACTGGAGGTCCAAGGGCTGTGTCTAGGTGAAGGCCTTTCTGCTAACGTAACGTGATTTGGTGATGAAGGCACTGCACTGGTAAGGGAGGGAAGGAAGGGGAGAGGAAGGGAGAGATTGAAAGAGGGAGGGAGAGCTTGCGACTAATGTGGTCTGTTCATTCGGACATTGCCCTTCCCCCATGACCTCATCACTTCTTACATACCCCCCTTTCAGGACCACCAGAGTGACAATTACACTTCTACATGAAGATTACCTCCATCTCCACACCTCAGACAGAACCAAGGCTCTCAGATACACTAGGTAAGCGCTCTACTGTTCAACTCTGCCCCCAGACCTCCTTTGTTTTTTGAGACAGTATCTCACTAAGCTGTTCCAGGCTGGTCTTGTACCCCAGGCAGGCCTCAATTAAACTTGCTATCCTCCAGCCTGAGTTTCCAAAGTATCGTAGCTTAAAGGCCTGTTTTACCAGGTTCAGCTCAGTTCGGCAGTTTTCTCAGGGGATAACCAAACTACGGCACCTGCTCAGCGTTCATTGTCATGTGTGACTAGTTAGACACGGATTGGTGGCTCAGCCTGCCCTGGCTCCATCTTGCTGGGTTATATTCTTTTCCTGCTCAGACGGGTGAATGGCAGCCTGGCCACTAAGGGATAAGTTTTCAGTAGGATGTGGAAGCAATTCATATGAGCTTCCTTCTTCCCTCCCTCCCTCCCTCCCTCCCTCCCTCCCTCCCTCCCTCCCTCTCTCCCTCCTTCCCTTCCTCCCTTCCTCCCTCCCCTCTTCCCTCTCCCTTTCTTCCTCCCTGGATGTGCAGGTGCACATGGATGCTCTGTATGTAGAAGCTGGAGGTCAACCTCAGCTGTTGTTCCTCAGATGCCGTCCATCTTTTCTCTCACTGGCCCAGAGCTCACCAAATTGGCTATGCTGACTGTCCATCGGCCTCCACCTCCCCAGCACTGGGACTTCAAGTGGGCGTCACCGTGCTCAGTTGCGACTGAGGCTGTCACTCTTGCATAGCTAGCACTCTGCAGACTGAACACAGAAGTCTAGCACTGCAAGCAGATGTCGGCTTTTGGTCTGATCCCCCATTTTTTGCGACTTGTTCTCTCCACTGGAAAGCTTGTGTGAGCTTTCCCTTTAATCATGGAATTTTGGGCTCTTCCCTGGCCTTGCCTAGTTGTGAGTCTTTTTTCCATCATTTCTGCCTGGAACCCAGTGAGCCTTCCAATCTGCAAAACCCAGGGCGTTCTTCAAACCACGGAAACTTTTCCTTTCCATTTAAAAAATGATGGCGTTTACTCCATTTGCTTTTTCCCTTCTAGGATGTTATACTTATTTTTGTTCTGAGCACACGACACCCCGCAGGCTCTTCCCCTCCAAGTGCTTGCTCCCACTTCCACTTTTGCTTTGGATTTTGCATCACTGCCCCATCTGGGTTCCCACATTCCCACTCTCTCTTCGGTTCATTTTACATTTCAACCCATGTCTCCTAAAACCATGTTCAGGGAAGTCCCCCCCCCCTCCATTTCCTACCTTTTTTTTTCTTCCTGACAAAGCCACATTGTCTAACCAGTAGCATCAAACTTGGGATCCTCCTGCCTCAGCCTCCCAGGGGTTTAGGATGGAAGATGCTGGACATCTCAGCCTGTGTTTCTTCCTTTCAGCCATAGCTGATATCTTCCCGTGGCTTCCACAGTGTGCAGCTCTTGGTCTTCCCTCTCTATCTTTTGGATCCCCTCCACTGGCCACCCATCTTCCCTTTGTCTCCTGGAATTCTCATCATCCCCAAGGCCCATGTCCTGCTGACACACTAACTGGGCCTCTCTATGCTTCAGGACAAGTGCTCTGCTTTCTGGAGGGATGTAGTAGGGCTACTAGGACCACCCAAGGCTCCTGGCTCTGCCTCTCCTCTGGTGGGTCCTGTGCCAAGTTCTGCAACTGTGGAGATCTGATTCGCACCCAAAGTCCTCTGAGCTCAATGTCCCTACTGTCTGGCGCAGAGGGAGACCAAATCCTGAGCCAGCCTGCTCAGCACAACCCTGCCCCACCTCCTAGGCCTGGCTGCTGGCTGACCCTGGAACTTGGCCACAGGAGCAGGTTTGGAACTGGGAAAGAAAGAAAGGAGACTTCGAAGCTGCCATTGTTAGAGATGTCTAACTAGAGAGAGCTTCTTGGGTTCACACATGTTGGTACGATCTACCCTCTAGCAGAGGGTTATAAAAATATACCAAGCTGGGGGTATGACTCCATGGTGGAGTGTTTGCCTAGCATGCATGAGGTGGGCTTGGGTTCAAATCTCAGCACTGAAGGAAGAAAAAGAAAACCAGCCAGGAAAACCAAACCAGTAAAGTGCAGTTGATTTGAATAAACCCCTCTGTGGGTGTCGATGATGCACAAAGAGGAACACTAAGTGGCGGGCAGGAAGCATGGTGAGCCTGTACACACCTTTTGGTTGTGATAAAGATGACTTTGGAGAGGGAAGGGGAAAAACCCTGCTTTCAGCTCTGCTTCTGGCTGTATGAAGAAAAGCAATTTCTCAACACCCCCCTACCCGGGGCAGGGGGGAGGAGCTGAAGTCCAAGGAGGCAGCAGGAACTCTTTCCTGCACAGCGCACGCGTGCGTGTACACACACGCGCACACACACACACACACACACACACACACACACACACACACACAGGAGGCCTCTCTCTGGCATCATCCCCTGCAAATGGAGCACTTCAGATGTTACTAAGTTACAGGGAGCCGCCACAAAGGACTCTTCACATCCTGCAGGCCACAGGGGAGCCAACTACAGTCATGGTTTCCAAATCTGAATTATCTCTTGTTTCAAATTTCCTTACCTCATGATAAGGGTCCCGGAATTTTTCTTCTCTAGCAAGCTTCAAGGCGAAACCAAAGACATTCTCCTTGTCTCAAAAAGCCAAAAATGATCATCACCAGAGCGAAATGAGGAGGTCTCCAAGGCCACTTGGGACAAAGCAGATAAACTGTGCCAAAAAGCAATTCCTGAGAACTTCAAAGCCAGAAAGCATTTCAGATAAAAAGAATTTTTGGAATAAAACAAATGAAGGCACTTTGAACTATGTACTTCTTTGACTTAAAAACGTATTAAATTAGTATTTGAGATAAAGGATGGGCTCCTGCTGTCTGTCTCCTCCTTCTCTCCCTCCCTCTCACCCTCCCTTCCTCTCTCCCTCCCTCTCTCCCTCCCTCCCCTTCTTCCTTTCTCCTTTGATTCAGGATCTCACCTGGGATCGCCTGGAATTCGAATTGCAGACCTGGCTGGCCTCAAACTCACTGAGATCCTCCTGTCTCTGCCTCCCAAGTGTTGGACTTAAAGGCGTGCGCCACTACGTCCTGTAACTTCTTTAATTAATTATTTAATTTGTTAATGTATAAAGGGGTACTCTATCTGCATGTATATCTGCATGCCAGAAGAGGGCATCAGATTCCATTATACATGGTTGCAGGGAATGGAACTCAGGACCTCTGGAAGAGCAACCAGTGTACTGTAACTGCGGCACCATCTTTCCAGCCCCCACTTCCTGTAATTTCTAATTTAAATATTCACATTGTTAGAAAGTATCATGGCAAAGCGAAGCAAATTTTTGCCAGGCTCCATTCAGATGGAACAGAATAAGATACAAAACCAGCCGTATGTTGTCTTGGTTTTGTTTCTTGTGGTTGTGATAAAATACCCTGGTAATTTAGAGAAAAGGGGGGTGGATGTTTATTTTAGCTCACAGTTTCCGGTGACAATCCATCATTTCAGGAAGTCACAGAAGCAGGAGATTGAGGCACCTGGCCACGCTGAATCCACACATAAGAGGCAGGCAGGAAGGAATTGCTGCACACACATTTGTACTCAGGTAGCTCTCTTTATCCTTATACAATCCAGGACCCTTTGTTTTGGGATTGGTGCCATCTTCAGTGGGAAAGTATTCTAGCCTCAAGTAAGTAATATAATCAAAATAATCTCCTCCCCACTCCCTAACCCCACCGACTCCCTGACTTGGCCACAAGCTAACCCAATCTTGACAATCCCTCCTCGAGACTCCCTTCCTAGGTAATTTTAGACTGTATCATGTTATCCATCACACACTTGTGTAAAGGATGGGCACCCCAGAGGCATTTTGCTATCATGATTGAGAGTGGCTTTCACAAAGCTCCCACCACATCGCTTCTATGATCAGTAGACCCATTGATCTTGGTGCTTGGTGATTTGACTGTCACCGCTACCCAGCTCCTTGCTGTCAGCTAGTATTCATGATGGTGCAGAAAGCTCACTTTCCCCTGATAGTAGCCCAGAATTCCACTTCTGATATCCTGACTATGGAGAGGTCCCAGACCTGACAGCTGCTGAGCAGAACAAACTATAAAATACACAAAGTAAACATTTAGCAAGCAATAGTTAAAAAACCAAATTGCCCTGATGCCATATGGTGGAATGAATATTAACCATAAACGAAAAGGGACAAGACATCATGAATAAATCCCAGGATCCTTAGGCTGGACAAAGACACACACACACACACACAGACACACACACACACACACACACACTACATACCACACACACACACACACACACACACACACACACACACACACAGAGTATTTGTGCAGGTGCTATACATGTGCCTAAGTTAGAGGAGGACACTGGGTATCTTCTTTATCAATAACTCTCTATCTTATTCCCTTGAGACAGACTTTGTCACTGAATCGAACTATTTTCAGCCAGGCTGGCTGGCCAGCAAGCCCCAGGGCTTCCATCATGGCTTTCCTCCCCATGCTGAGATTACAGGCACACATGGCATGTGTGTGCATGTGTGTGTGTCTATCAGAGTATCGCTTGTGGGAGTTAGTTCTCTCAGTATGTGTGTCTGAGGAATAGAACTCAAGCCAACAGACTTGGCAGATGCCCCTCCACCCACGGAGTCATTTCAGTGGCCTATGCCAGGTTTTTGCATGGGTTTGGGGGAACCTCAACTCAAGATCTCATGCTTGTATGACAAGCTTTCTTACCACCGAGACATCTCTCCAGCCTAACCTTGTTTTTTTGAGACAGGATCTCTTGTTGGGACCTGGATCTCACCACTCGTCTGAGTAGTCTGGCTGAGCCTCAGCAGTCTACCCACCTCTGCATCCTCTGTATTCCTCAGGAATACAAACAAGCATGTGCCACCACACACTGGAGTTTACATGCATTCTGGGGACTGAGCTTTGGACCTCAGAGTTGCTTTTCTGACTGTCTGTTTTCAGCTCCTGATTTTATGTATAGAATGAAATCCTGAAAAGACAATTCCAGTCTATCTTAGCAAACAAGTCACCACAGTCTGGGTGGCTTAAACGACAGAGATGGGCTCACTCCGAATCCTGGAGGCTCAAGCCTGCCATCAGGGAGTTGCCAGAGGGGTTTTTTCCTCTGAGAAAGAAAACCCATGCCTTCACGTGGTCTTCTCTGTGCATAGCTGTGTCTTTATTTCTCTTTTAATAAGGACACAGTCGCAGGACATTAGGGCTTACCGTAAACTTTATTTTTATTGAATAGCCTCTTGAATGAACCTATCTGCAAGTAGAATCACATTTTGAGGTTCTGGGGAGGCACTGACGACTTCAAACACCTGAATTTGGTGAATCTTCATCTATGGTGAGAATGCACATAGTCCTGTTTGTCTCTGGGAGGGGCAAGGGTCCAGAGAGAAGGAGCTGAGGCTCAGTGGGGTTGACAATGTTGCTTAGGAAGACGATGTTGCGCTGCACAGGGGTCTACGCACATCAAGCTCACTGAAACAGGGCACATAAGGAAGGCTTGTGCGTCTCACTGTCTGTCAATTTCCCTTCAAAATCAGGCTGAGATGGCGCATGCTCCGTAAACCTGATGGTTTGGGTTTGGATCCCCTTAACCCACATCGAGGCAGACACGGTAGCACACGTGTTTGTGATTCCATTGTGTCCCTACGGGGAGATGAACACTAGGCAAGAGTTGCCGGGAATTCTGGTGCACGCAGAAGTGAACAAGAGACTCTGTCACAAACAAGGTGTAAGGCAAGGACGGACATGTGAGGATGTCCTCTGATCTCCACATGCTTGCCCTAGCACATGGTGCTCACATACACACTCTAACACACACTCGCAGCCACATAGTAAAACCCAGAAACTATGATGATACACACTCTGATGCCTACAACTCGCTTTGGAATTGACAGAAATGCACAATTACCCACCAACTATTGTGCAGGCACCGTATACACTTTGCTTGTTCTATGTACAGGTTGTTAAGATCTTTTTTTTTTATTTTTGAACATTTTGATTATAAATTGTTGGGGAATTTTTGTTTTTTAAAAAATTAGAACGTCCACTTGGAAATGTTAGCCAGACAGAAAAAATAAAACCTTTTTGGATCAATTTCCATGTATGAGTGTTTTGTCTACATGTATATATGTAGATAACTTATGTGCTTGGTGTCCTCAAAGGTCAGAAAATCATCATATCCCTGGAATGTGGGAGTTAGAGATCGTTATAAGTCACCCTGTGGATGCTGGAACTCAAACCTAGGCTGTCTGCAAGAGCAGCCAGTGGTTTTAACCACAGAGCCATCTCTCCAGCCCGTATCTAGACAGTTCTTTAATTTTTCTATGTTTAATTTTGAGACAGTCTCATATAGTCCAGAGCAGCCTTGAACACGCCAAATTGCCGGGATGACGGTGAATTTCTCATCCTTCTGCTTCTACTTCCCAGAGGTGGGGATTACGGGGCACAGTGCTTTTATGTGCTGCCAGGGCCTTGTGCATGCTAGGCAAGCATCCTACTGACGGAGGTACACTGATAACTCCAGCCAGATGTTTCTTACAGAGGTTCTTTATGATAGATCAAGGTCTACTCAGAGAGTCCCACTTATGCCCAGGTCATATTTGTGCCAGCACCCCCATCAGTGTGTGCAGGGAAGATGGGCAGAGATAACAGTTTGAGGGTGGACGGAGGATGCTTGGAGCATGCATGGAGGAAGTCTAAGGCATGGCTGGGTTTGTAATCCTGGAGATTGAAGTCAGAGTGCCTAAAGTACTGTTCTTCAGAATCAGGGCATCACACACCCTCTTCTGGTCTCTGTGGGTACTGCATGCACATTGTACACAGACATACATGCCAGCAAGACGCCTGTATACAGATACATGTAGCAATAACACAGTAATAACGAATAGCAATTCAGGTAGCCCAGGCTCTCTGTGTTTTTCATCTTGCTCTCCTTCCCTCCCTTTGTTGGTTTCCACTTTGTTATCCAGGATGACCCTCCCTCTTCAGGTTCCCTGAGGAGCTGGGAACACAAGTAGGCACACGCCAGTATGCCTAGATTGAGGGCTGTGCACCCACGTGCATGAGCATGCTAGGTGGCAATGTGGAGGTCAGAGGACAACTTTCTGGAGTTATTTCTCTCCTCATCCTGACTGGAGTCAGAACCTCTCATTTCTGCCATGTTGTATATTCCAGGTGAGCCAGCCTGCCAGCTTCTTGTGACTCTCCCGTCTCCACCACTCATCCTCCCATAAGAGGTTTATGGATCCACACCACTAAATCTGGCCTTTTAATGTGGGCTCTGGAGATCAAACTCAGGTTTTCAGGCTTGTGTGTCAAGCATGGTTACTTCTGGAGCTGTCTCCTGGTCCCTGATGGCTTGAGGGTGGGGGGAAAGATATACTGGAGTATGTAGATTCATCAGTGTATTGGTGATGGATATGTGACTGATATGGAGATGGCAGCACATAGTAGGTATGGTTTTGGGGGTAAATATTCAAATGAGTCTGGAAAGGGAGCTTGCAAAGATGCAGACAGTAGGAGCACATGACGCTGTCTGTCTAGTGTGGGGTCTCTTTCCCTGTCTGTGCCCCAGCCCACCTCTGGCCCCTTACCTTGAGAAATGGGCTCAGGGGAGGCCATTTGGTCCCTGGGTTCCTGGACAGCCAGAGGGAGGGCGCTGTGCCACATTCTTAGGAGCAAGCCTATCCAAAACAATGTCTTTTTCTAAAAACTCAGTGCTAAAGGGTTCCAGATGTCCGTTTGTTATATAATGGGGTTTGTTTTAATAGCGTCAACTTCCAGATGTGCAGGCTGGAATCAAGAAGCCCATTGGCCCCCTGAGGACACTGCAAGCCAAGCTGAGTGCTGCCTGGGGGAGAAAGAGGACTGTATGTACAGGCAGAACCAGGGATGGGAGGCAAGCTGGAGGTGCCTGTTCATCGCCCACTGGGCTACTCACTTGCCCAGAAACTGGCCCAGGACTGAGAAGTGTGGAGGGTGACACAGGTTTCTATTTGCCTGACTCTGACAAGGACCCCCAGGAGACAATCAGAATGGAAGCCATGGAAGAGTGTTTGAGAGAATCCAGGTCCTTGCTAAGTGTTCTTGGTAGTCACCTGGCTTGCAGAGACGGTGTGTCTTAGAATGTGAAATAGAGAAACACCTTTCCACTTGAAGGAGGTCAGTGTAAAAACAGAAATGAGCAGAGAGAAAGAGAGTGGGGGCTGGAAAGGCTTAGTCCTTTCTCTTTAAGCAAAGTAAAAACTCCAGTGCATGCATGTGCGTGTGTGTACATGTACGTATGTGTATGTGCGTGTGCATGCATATGTGTATTTGTGCGTGTTATGTGTGTGCGTGTGTGTTTGCACACACGTGTGCACGTGTTTGTGTGTGTGTGTGTGTTGTTTCTGACCTAGCACCTTCACCTGTGCCTGTCACCAACTGGGAAGCCTGTAGACAGGGCAGACTCCATTTTTCCCTGGAACACTGGGAAGGAGCCAGGGTTGGAGAGCTCACTGCCTCCTCCAGAAGTTGTTCCATGGCCTCACAGCGCCAACAGATAGAACATTCTTCTGTTTGCTGAGCCAAAGTGGCCCCTGGGTGACCCCTGGAGCTAGTGCAAGCTGTGTTCTCTAGAGCTTTGCTGAGTACCAACAGCCCCTCCTAACCTCCTGGCTACTGGGCCTCCAGCTCTCTCTTCCTCTCAGGTGGCTGAGCCTGTAACACCAGGTGCCTTGAGATTAAGATAACTCTCAGGAGGATGCAGAGGACCCGTGAAAAGAGTCACAAAGTCTGAACATAGTCACAGAAGAGAGACACCAAAGGGGAAATCCACTCCATAGACAAAATAATCTAATAATCTGTAAGAACAATTCAGTTCCAACAAAATTCCAGTCAATGAGGAGGAGTGTACAATATAAGGCTCATGAGGAAAACAGCTATAGAATAGTCGCTGTGTTTCTGAAGCAACCGAGGAGTCAAAGCCTTGAGTGCTCAGGGGCTGAACAGTGTGGTAAAACTCAGATACTTTCAACAGTTCGTTGCTGGCACGAAAAAACACAGTCTGGCACAGCAAACCCAAGATCCCAAAGTGGACCCTTTACAGATGAGAGCCTGGAATGGGAGAGAGATGCTCACTTCAGACTAAACGAAGAGGCCATTTTTAATCATGGTTACATTTGGGAAGAGGGTCTCAGCACAGGGAGGGCCAGAAGTGAGTGACAGAAAAGTATTCATTTTTCTCCTCTTCATATGCTTGTATATGTATATATGTCTGTTCACATGTATGGGGGCCTACATGCGTGCGGGGGTGTGCAAATATATGCACGTGTGTGTGTATAGGCCAGGGGTGTCTTCTGTGATTATTTTCCACCTTATTTATTATATGTGAGTCTCACATGAACTGTGAGAGTTTGCAGATTCAGTTAGCTTTGCTGGCCAGCTTGCTGTTGACGGTGGGGAATGTCCTGTTTCTGTTTCCTGGGATTACAGGCAGCCTGCCACAGCCAGCATTTCCTGGGTGCTGTGACTGTGAACTCCAGTCTTCACAGTGGAGTGGCAAAGAGCTAATCTACTGACCCACCTTCCCAGGTCCCTTTTCCTACTTTTGTTCTTTTTAGACAGTCTTGCTGTGTTGCTTGGACTGGCTTTGAACTCCTGATCCTTCTGTTAGCTTTGGCCTCCTGAGTGCTGGCATTAGATGTGTTCAACTCCATGTTAACCCTCTATTTTTTATTTTCTATCTTTCAGGATTGCTTTGCTTTTCCAACCTTATATATATGTTGCTTCTTTTTAAAAACTTGACCGGGCAGTGGTGGTGCATACCTTTAATCCCAGCAATTGGGAGGCAGAGGTAGGCGGATATCTGAGTTTGAGGCCAGCCTGGTCTACAGAGTGAGTTCCAGAACAGCCAGGGCTACACAGAGAAACTCTGTCTCAAAAAACAACAACAAAAAAAAAAAATTAAAAAAAAAATAAAAAACTTCAAAATTTACAAATTATATGTTTGCACATGTGTCTATGTGGAGGTAGGTGCACATGAGTGCAGGTGCCTAGGGAGACCAGAAGAAGGTGTCAGATTCCTTGGAGCTAGAATTAGAGTTGGTTGTGAGCAGTCTGCTGTGGGTTTGAGCCAGAAAAGGGTGTCAGACGCTCGGGACTGGAGTTACAGATGGTTGTGAGTCACCGTGGGAGTGCTGAGAACGGAACCTGGTACTTTGGAAGAGCACCTGTGATCTTAATGGCTGAGCTGTCTCTTCACGCCACTATTTGTTTTGTTTAGTTGCTCATGTGTTTTTGTATGTGAGCACACATGAGCAACGGATGTGCACAGAGGTCAGAGAACAACTTGCACGAGCTGGTTCTCTCCTCCCACCATGCTGAGGACTGAACTCAGGTCTTCAGGTTTGGGGGCAACCATTGCCAGCCACTGAGATGACTCGCCAGCCCAAGGTAATATATTTTTATGCTAATGCATAGTATCTAGAAATGACGATCCCTGTTAGATTTTCTCCTCTCTCTGCCTATGTGTGTCACAACATAATAATAATAAGCAGCTAAGCAGATATACAGTGAGTAATAATCAGCTGTCATTTTCCGGGGGAGGTGGGAAGAGAGAGCTCTCACGTTCTGAGCCACACATCCCTGTGGGATCGCCACATTTTTCCTCTTCTGGTTCTTTCTCATTCTTCTTTTTCCCTACACAGCAACTAAACCTTTAAAGCCAAGAAGGAGGGGGAATGAAATCTTGGAAAAAAAATAAACAAACTATTGCAGAAATGATGGATTACTCAGAAAACGGGACAGAATAACTGGCTAAGGATTTGGAAAAAATAAAGTTAGATTCCTACCTTATACCAAAATAAACCACAGATG
>NW_021620421.1:591013-773513 GCF_004785775.1 Grammomys surdaster | reverse complement strand
CTGATCACTTGACAGAAACTCAAACGTAGGGCTCAAACACGTTCGCTGGTTTTTCAAAGCCACCCAGTCACAGTGATAAAATCAAGGCTCTTTCTAACTGTCAGGTCTTTCAAACTCAGAGCCCAACCTTCCACTCCACTAAAAAGGTGGAGCTATGGGCTTATGACAGACATGTAGCCCAGGCTAGCCCAAGGTTAGAAGTCAGAGTAGCCATAGCTGTGAACAATTGGCTTTCTAGGCTTTGTGCTATAGCTGGACAGTGTCCTCTGGCATGACTGGCAGAGCCTGACACAGCTCCCAGCTCCCTGCATGCCTTCTAGCCTATCCTGGCTTTACTTGACCTTCTTTCGTAGGATGAGGAACTGGTCTGGCACTTACCCTGGAAGAGGCTGCAGCTGCTTCAACAGCCCCATTCCCAGAAGACAAAACTGCTTTCTTTCCAAACACCAACTCTTGACTGCATGTTGTTACCCAGAATCCAAAAAACTACCATGGAAGAAGGTTTTTCTCTCTGTGTGCACCACAAGGGCACACATGTACATATATACACGCACGTGTGTTGGATCCCAGCAGGCTGGATGCACAGTGAGTTCCACAGCCCTTTCTTAACCTCTTGTGTCTGACATGGCATTGTTACCTGCAGTGTGAACCTTTGTGTACATCTTTGGGGTGTTTGTATTTCTCCATAAAAGCATGTTTGCTTATGGCTCTGCAGCTGTAGTGCCTGGGTCATCTGTGTTCCTTTCTCTGTATACATTAGTCATGTTAGTATATAGTTTTGAAGTTTGTTATCTATACAACACATCTATACCTAAACATGTTAGTGTGGGTGACTTCATGTATGTCACATGTGTGTCTATGGGAACTGCCTGGTTCCAGGCTTCACCTCTGCTACCTCTGCCTACATCCACCCACTATGATGGGTAGACTACTGCCAGGGCCTCTGTAATAGACAAGGCCACTTTAAACAGTCCTTTCCTCTCTTCCATCTTCAGCTTCCATCTCTGTACTTGTGAACAATCTGGCCCCTATCAACTCTGGGTAGAAGACAGGTCTGTACATCTTGGTCTAGCCCACAGAGTTTTCAAAAGCTCCTTGGTCTCCAGCCAAAGTTGTTTTTACAAAAACTCTCATGGGGATCAGACTAATAGGAAGGTAGGGATCTTGCCTGGGAGACTTAGGACTCCTGCCCTAAGGCAAGATTGAATGGAAACATCAGTGCTGAGCTCCAGCCAGGGAGAGGGCCCTGTAGTCTAAGGTTGAGCCTAGCCTGGAGACCTCCTACCCCAACAAGGGGCAACTTATGGCTCCATGGTGGGGCAGCAGAGCTGGAGGGGCATTCTTCATTGAACAGACACAGAAGAGGCCCAGGCCATGTGGGATCCAGGCCCCATCTCCCATCTGCATCCGGCAGCCTCTGCAGAGAACATCCTGGAGTTGGCCCCACTTGTAAGCAGCTGGTGGCATCTCATGGCTTCACTATAGCAGGCTCTGAGCCCATCCCCCTGGTCTGAGGGGAACAAAAGCCTCCCCCTCCACTTGAAATAGCAAAGTCAGGGGTTTCCCAGCACTTACTTACCCCCAGCTGCTGGGGGTCTTGGGCTCATTTCTCAGTCTCACAGAGGCACAGAAAAGAGTCTGTTATGCTGCTGCCTACGCTGTGATCAGGGTCTTCCCCTGTGTTCGAATAGCGTTTTATTCCAGAGTCCCAAGGGGTTCAAGAAATAATTGTTCAAGGGGGTAAGAACTGGTCTGAGTGGCAGTTCAGACAACAGGAACCATGTTTTACTGGCCTGTGGATGAGCGCTTTTGTAAGAGTTGCCACAGCCATGTAAGAAGGGTGGCTTTTGGGGCTCCAGGGACAAGAGCTGGGAAGTTGGCCTGGATTAGGAAGGGATTCCTGGTTGCTGGAAATAGATATAGGATCCAAAAGATGCTGAGACCTTGTGTCCAATCCCTGCCAAATCCTACTTCCCCCCTCCTGCTCTCCTTGGCCATCTGGCTTTGCTGTCTGGAAAGTCTGAGACCTTCAGGTGGAAAAGCTTGGGTCACAGCTGAAGCAGGGGTGGGAAGGGCATGATGGGAGTGGTGTCTAGTCGGCTACTGCTGTCTTTGTCTGTCACACTCTGGGCAGATTGGGGGGGGGGGGAAGGAGGGATGCTGGGGACTGCTCTCAGTTTCCCTCTGGCTACTCTGCTCCCTGTACTCAGGCCCTGCAGGGGGCTATAGTGAGAATTTTGGCAATCTTTAAGGGTCTGGGAGACCAGATGCACTGGGAGAAAACCAAGGTTATCTGAAGGGTGGCACCACAGTCATGCACTCCAACAGGGCTCGAGTTGTGGGGCTCAAGGACAGGTTAGACTCAGGGGACTTTGTTAAACTACTTGTCTGGCCTCAGAGTTACATTGAACCCTCCTGATAAGCCTGCTTTAAAAGTCAGAGGACAAGGCCATGCAGGGCAGGGGAGTCACCTCCCTCCACACGCAATCTGCTTCTGTATCTCCCTATTATCTTCAGTCTGTATCAGGAACCTGTCAGCGCCCACGGGTCTGTAATCACTCAAACTGAGTTCTGTGAACTAGGTTCAGCCTGCAGACAGATTATTTGCTTCGGAGTGTGAAAACTGACTGCATACATTTAAAAGTCAGGGAATTTGATTGTGTTCCGGTCTTGAGAAGGCAACTGTTGTGAAACCCTATGTGCAAAGCCTTGTCACGGCAAGAAGATACCATTTCACAGTGATTCCCCTCATGGATGGGGGAAGACCCACCCTCTAGCAGAGGCAGTCACTATTGATAGCTGAGCTTCTAGGGGAGGAAGACCAGTTTTCTTCAGGGATGTGGCTACTGGTAGACTGCCCATGCTCCAGTGGGTGGCCCCACACCCACACCCACACCCTAGAAACACTAATGGGTTCAGTGGGTTATCAAAAGAGGCTATGGAGACTTGAGGAGGATGTGGCAGAAAGGAGGCTGGGAGAAGTTGGAGGGGGTGTGGGAGGGTAACTATGAACAAAATACATCATATACATGCATGACATTCTCAAAGAATAAATAAAATGTATCTTAAATTGAATGAGGTATGAGATCTCACATCCCTGTAAGGCAGCCACAGGCTATTGAGGTACCAGCTAAATAACCAAGTGTCAAGATTCTGATCTCCATCACCTCCTGCCACCCTAAACCTCCATGTCATCCAGGTATGTCATCCTGAGTAGTATTGGCCCTGAGCAGTAGGCATCCAGGCTCACAAACTCTGCTGTACCTAGAGCAGCGGTTCTCAACCTGTGGGTCACAACCCCTTTGACTAACCTCTATCTCCAAAAATATATTACAATTCATAACAGGAGGAAGACTACAGGTATGAAGTAGCAATGAAAATAATTTTAATTGCAGCATTAGGAAGGTTGAGAACCAGGGCTGGAGAGATGGCTCAGCAGTTAAGAGCACTGACTGCTCTTCCAGAGGTCCTGAGTTCAATTCCCAGCAACCTTGTGGTGGCTCACAACCATCTATAATGGGATCCAATGCCCTCTTCTGGTGTATGAAGACAGCTACAGTGTATTCATATAAATAAAATACATAAATAAATCTTAAAAAAAAAAGCTAAGTTGAGAACCACTCACCTAAAGTGCCTATGAGTCATGGAAAGCTCCTTGAATGGACACACATTTCTCAGCTCCCTGTGGGAGCAGCTGTTCAGACAGAGGTGGTCATTCACAGCTCTCCACTTTGTTCGTTATGATGAAAAACACCAAGAGTGTTCCTCTTTGTGCTCATGATAGCAAACCCTGGCTACATCTTTAGAAGGGGGCCTTAAAGAACTCTCCTCCGCCAGGCATCTGCTCTGGGTGCCCATCACGAGAATGCAGCTGTTTGCAAGCCAGTAAATGTTCAGCAGAAACAGATGGACATGTCAGAATCTTGATGTTGGACTTCTGACCTCCCAATGGTGGGAAAAATGTTTACACTTCCCAAACTAAGTGATTCTGTTATGGCAACTCAAACAGACTAATACAAATCCTTCTATAATTCTGCCCAGTAAGACTGTAAATGGGGCAAACCCCCACTTCCTTCTTGAATGCTGTAGCATTTCCTCAGGGTGGGGATACGCTGAAGCCCCTGGAGATTGCTATCACTGTGTGGCAGCACAGCAGGCCAGCAGGGGAACAAAATACTGTGTCTCAAGTTCTACCTGGTGTTAAGTTGAAAGGGGGCAACGACTATACAATCTAATCATTCTTTCTGTCATTCACTGAACAATCAGATCCCAGAAGGCAGGGTACAGCCAGCTTGGTCCACTGCAGGAGAGCCTGGAGTCCAGTTGGCTGGAGGGAGCTCAGGGGGTGTGCTTGCTACCCTGATTGTGGGTTTTGGTGGGGTAAACTCCCTTACTTCTGCACTGATATAGAGCTTACCCTCTAGGCCTGTCTTCCTGTAAAGTTTCCCTGTGGTCCACTCTGTGGGCCAGCCTCTGTCACTTAGGAGGACTGTCAAAGTTTCATTGTCATACAAGCCACAGATGGCTTTGCCTCCTGGCTATCTCCTTATATCCCGACTTTCCTCATGAAGGGAGGACTACCTAGGTCCTCCCTTCAGCAATCTCAGCTCTTGACAGCATCTTCAAATTTGCCCTCTTCTGGCTCCCAAATGTGTGGAAGGGGCAGGGTAGGTCAGACCAAATTTTTCCTCCAATGTGAAAGGACACGGTAGGGTTTTACAGGATGCTGGGGGAGGGGAGAGGGAGGGTGCCTGGAGTCCAAGGCTGCTTTGAAGTCTGTTTTATCTTAAATGTAAATGTGATCCTACTGTAAGATCCACTTTCCTATAGAACCATGTCTGAGTCCATATGAGTGTATTTTAACTGACTTAACAAATAGTCTATAAATTACATCGATGTAGGCCAGGGGTCAGGAGACAAGAATCTTGGTCCAGAGTCAGGGAATGAACTTCCTAGGCTTTCACAGCCACAGGCTCCCAGGACAACCATGGTCTCAGCACAAAAGCAGCACTGCCTGGAGTGAGTGTGGCTGTGCACTAACTTTATTTATGGTGATTTAAATGTGATATAATCTCTATGTCCATGGAATATTCCTTCGGCTTTTCCTGTAATTTATGCATATGAAGTCCCTTCTTAGCCTGTGGCTGTAGTTGGCTGGCTTCCCTCTAGAAAGCTATGTGGGGCCTGCAGATTCACACACGAAGCCAAAGCCACAGTAGGGACAGTGCATTTAGACTGTCCTTTGTTCTTGCCTTTCTGCTCACCGGTTGTGCCACTGAAGGCAGGTAGCCATCTACTTGAACTGGGTTCTCACCTGGGGAACACATTGTGATAAGCTCACATTTCTCAAGCCTTGACACAGTGACCCAGAGAGGCACCAATAGGTGCTGTGGTGATCATCAATGATGCATGTAGCTCAGCTGCCCGGGGTGGGAGGCCAAGTGTGTGAGGAGTGTCGATTTCTCTTTTGTAGGCCCCTCTCCCTCAGGTTCTTATAGCTGAGAAGGTACTCAAGGCCTGCCATTCTTCTTTCTAGTGGGGCCAAGCACAGAGATACCAAGATGTCTTCAGATTATACCCTGGCCCAGAAACCTCTTAACACCAGTGTTAACAGGCCTAAGAAATACTTGCCCAAATTAATTGCCTCCCGATTGGCCTCCAGGCTGATATTGGTGGCAAAAGGCAACACGAGCTAGCATGGTCCCTCTCCTTCAGCCATCTGCAGTTAATTCTAGTTTATGAAGTTCCCAGGCAGAATAGCTGCCTGCTCCCCCCAGTTCCCCCCAGTCAACTTAGGGCTCAGGAATCAATCTGGATTCTTAAAGGCCAGCTCTGTCACTGACCAGTTCATTGACTAGATAAGCTATCTACCCTCTCTGGACCTCAGGTCTCTCATATCTCACAGAGACATGCAAAGTTATTGTGGGGACCGAGGACAAGGCCGTTAAGCACTCTGAATAAGTCCTGGTAAAGTGCAGTGAACTACTTCCCTGTTCCTGGTGATACAATGGTCTCTTTATCCACCTAGAACACAGGTCATGCCGAGGGAAACCTTTCTTGTGTGTGGGCCCTGGAGTTGGGCTGGTTCCCTGCAGTGTTTACCAGTGTGCATGCCTTGGGACCTGTAGCAAGTACTTTGTTCTTTACTTCTGGTTTCTCTTCCTAGTGGAGCTGGCAACTTTCAGTGGCTACTGAGGAGTAAACGAACCAGGACTTGACTCTGCCCATTTTCATCAATCCCACTGTGGACCCTTCAGGATCACAGATGAGGAGACACCTCAGGTGAGGTCTCCACAGAACTGAGAGGTCTGTCGGGGACTCTGCTGCTCTCTTCTCACCTCAGCTCTGGCTTTTCTTCTCTAAGGCTCAGGCATCAGAGCTGTTTGGGTAACAGAACTGTCACTGCCACTGTTTCCAGTCCCGTACTAAGCTCATGAAATACTTAGTGGGAGACAGAACCTAATTTATTTTATCCCACAGATATCTTGTATGGGGACCATAAAAGCAGCTATAAGTAGCATGTCCTGGGCTCCCGCTGTTCAACTCCTATACTTCAAATAATAGGTCTGAAAAAACTGCAAACACAACCAAACTAAAACTGAATCCTTGGGTTTGGCCAATTCTGACTTAAATTCTTTTGAGGTTTCCAGGTCGAGCACATGAATGAGGCCACTTAATGAGAGTAGATGCCAACGAATCAAGCATAAAAGTCTTCAATGGGGGTGGCTTTGTGTCTGCCATTTTCCCCAGTGCCAAGTTTTCATTTAAATTCTTCAGAGTTCTGGTCTCCAAGTTGAGATGTCCCAGACTGGTATTACAGAAGCCAGGACTAGGATGTTGTCTTCTGTCAGTGGGACCATGAGCTCTGGCTTCAGCTCTGCCCCCTAAGACTAAAATACCCCGGGCAGCTTATGGCAAATATAAATACTAACAATCGTACAGACTACCTCTTGCATTGGGTGGAGGTGTGGATGTACTTTCTAACCCTTGCTATGGTGGGGGAGGAGGGTGTCTGGGTCAGGTGCTAAGTCAAGGAACAAAACAAAAACTCTACTAGTGAGTTAGCTCTTTATCGAGGAGGGCCCCTGAAGTCTCCTTTAGGGATTTAAAAGGCCATTCATTGACTGTGTGTGTCTGTGTATATGCACGCATGCGCATGTGAGAGGGCAACTTTCAGGAATTTCTCCTTTCACAAGATGGCTTCTGAAGATCAAACTTAAACTGTTATGCTTGACAACCATTCACCGGTCCTCCATTAGAGATCTTAAGCTGGTGACCGTACTTCCTGCCGTGAGAAATAACAGGAAAGAGCTCTGCGATCTGACTCTCAGGACCTCACCCTCTTACTTGCCTAGTGAGGGCTCCCAGATAGCACCTTCACCCACAGGGGAGGCTGGGCTAGTGTCATGTTTCATCTTAACAGGGGCCACTCCTTTCCCTCCAGCCTCATTGATTCTCTCATCTAGTTCTGGAGCCAAGGAGCTGTGCTTCCCCATATGCAGAGAAACAAAGTTCTTAAAAAGAGACCAAGTCTTCTTGTGTCTTCTGAGACACACCACCCACAGCAGCCTAGCTCGTTTTGAGATTCCAGGTTCTACTACGACACACAGTATGGGTTTAAAGAAGTGTCTTTAGGGAGAACCTAGGGGCTGGTTCTGGAGGGAGGCTATGCTGCTAATTCCTTTCCATGGCACAATTTAATGTGTTCTGATTGTAGAGACGGGTCAGATCATCTCCTAAGAGTGCTATTCAGCAGGAATCAGGCACCTAGAAGGACTGTAGATTCCTGGTATACACAATACATTCATAAATCTGAATTTTGAACTTCCTTTTTAAATCCAGGATCAAGATCACAGACAATTTATTATCTGAAACATGGGTGAGGAATGACCAGGGAAGTTACGGCTGAGTCACATGGAATTAGATGAAGAGGCTCAAGTTTGCTGAAGAGAGTTTAAATTTGGCTTTTGCTCTCGGAACGTTAAAATAATCATAAGAAGCACTTATGCCTTACAGAGCAAATAATCCACAGTGTCAATTTCATTTTGCAAACAGTATCACAACAGCAGTCAACAGAAGCCTAAACACCCGAGAGTTAACATACAGGTTTGGTAAGATATAACAAGGGTTTGCGCATGCTGGTGGTTAAGTCAGGTCCACACCGAACCCTGTGACCTACTTGGAGGTTTAAGTGGAAGCTGGGGAGGGCAGCTCTCCACATGAAACAACACGGGAGACACAGGGAGAGTAGACTCTGCTGGGTGTCTATAATGCTCATTTGCAGTAAGGCTTTCAAGATACAGGAGTTTTTATAGCATTTGTATTTTAAGGATTTAGGGCAAATACATTTTTTTCTACTTGATAAAAAGAAAGTTAGTACTTAAAAGGTTCAAAAATATATTGATTGCGTGTTTCTTTTACATAAATAAATTATATTGATTTTTAGATTTAACAGCTGAAAACCCTTTCTGCTTCCACTGGAGGCAAAACTGAACAGAATGTTAGTTCAATAGTGAGCAGCATTTCTAAGAAATCTGTTATCAGCATCACAGACCTTCTACGCTACAAAGACGTCATTAAATATCATTTATTCAGTTCTTGGATTCTTCTTTCTTATAGATCAGTTATAGATTTTCTAGTTTATATCTATGATTCATAAAACTGGGACTCTCCGTTTTGAAAATACACCTGATTGTTTTTTTTTTTTTTCCGGTCACAATTTAACAGACTTCTTTGAGATGCTCATTTTAACATTTACATAATTTATAACCCAAATGTATAAAAGACAATGACAAAAATCATCATAAATAAATAATGCAAACTGAAATAGCATGCCAAACTTTCGGACCTTCTGATAAATTAGGAAAACTGTAACAGAAACAGTAAAAAAAAAACAGTCAATTGTGACACCGAAGTGAACCTGGTACTCGGGACACCCGCCACCTGTCCAGCCCGAGCCTGTGCCCCAGAGAACTAGGCTTAGCTGGTTCAAGTCTCAGCAGGAGCTGTCCACGGAGAAGACCATCAGGGGGACATGATGTAAGGGGGAGGGGGAAGGAACCTGGAAGCTGAAGAGCCACCGAGAGGGCTCTTCCCTGCTCAACTCTACAACACAGTGTTGGAGAGCGGACACTGCTGACTTACAGAACCTTGCCTGACTGACAATTTGGAATTTGGGCCCAACTCTAAGATACAGTCCAAGTGGAGAGAAAATGGAGAGGGACAGAACTTCACAGTTGCAATGTAAAAGGTGGTGTGCGTGTTTGGACACGCTGTGCTGATGACAGAATCGAGCAGGGCTGAGTGATTACCTTCCGAGATGCCAAAAAGCCTGGCTCTGGGTGAAAGAACACAAAATGAAACCCAGCAGGTTTCTAAGAGGGGAAACAGTAGCTGCAGTCCCGTGGGAAGTGCCAGCAGCACCCGTGGACCCTGAGCAGGGAGCACCCTCCCAGGTGCTGCAGGAACTCAAGGTGCTCACGTGTCTCAGACTCAGCAGGGATGGTTTGTATGCTGCCTAGCTGGCCAGTATTTCTTCTTGCTGAAGAGGAGAAAACCTTGAGGGGGAAACTGTATTACTATCTGGAAGGTTCCTGTTTTAAAGAAGCCATCAGTATATGCATTTTGAACCATTAGTTTATATCCTGTAGACTACACTACTCAGTAACCATGATAAAACAGGGACACCTGAACTACAAAGCACCACTGACACTTCCTACCGATTGCCTCCTGGTTTCCTCGACACGCTCTTCTTCTTCAGTCGCTCAAAAAGAATGAACGTGCACTCGTTTTCATCTTTGCTCTTTGGCCCACAGTAGACCCCTAGACAGCTTTCTTCTGCCGTTTTCTTCCTCAGATGAGTGAGACTTGAAAGAGAAGGGGAAGGCGGTATGTCACCAAGCACTGTATCAACTGTGATTGCTGGAATGAACCGGATAAAAGAAAGAATTCTGTGCCTCCTAGACTAGGCAGGTGACACTTATCTAACAAAGTGGCAAGACCCTGCAACTATTAACATGTTACCATAGTTCTCAGACAGGAAATTAGGTAGGTAATATTACTGATGAAAACACAGGTTCTTATGAAGGTGAAGTGAGGGAAGTAACAAACCTTTATGGGATAAGAAACTTACAAGTCACAACAATTTCTTAAATGAAAAAGTTCTAATTGGTATCATCGTTGGAGTCTTTGAGCCCCTCTTCCCTGGCCTGTGCCATGTGTTCTCTCTCTGGGGACACAGTGGCACTGGACTCGGTGCAGTTCTGATCACTGCCTGGCTCCTTCTCACACGCAGAAGCAGGCTCTGGGGTGGGGTTGTCCCCCTTTGATTTCTTCTTTTTCCTCTTCTGGGTCTCTAGACCAACAATATCTGAGTGTCTGCCCTGCTGCATGGCTGGCAGAGCCATGCCCATGCCAGGGGAGAGAAACATGGAAGGGTAGATGAGTCCAGGAGACACTCCTGGGATGAGAAATGGGTTGAAAGCCACAGGACTACTAGTAGTTATTGTGGGTTCAGACTGATCAGAAAATGGACTAGGGCCAGGCTTATCTTCCACCAGAGTGTCTGCTTTTATATCATGGCCACTCAGCTTGTCCTCTGCCGTTTTTTCAGTGGCTGAGGTACCACTTTTTGTGCTTGTGAGAGACGCTGATGCAGCGGTCGTGCAGGTGGTTGCCATGGGTGTGTTGAGGAGTCCGCCAACACCAAACATCTGGGGCACTGTGGCCATGCCTGGCAGCATCATGGGCAGCATGCTCAGGGTGTTTTTAACCTCTTCACCAGTAGGCATGGTGGCAAAACCAGCTGGGAAGCCCACCAGCCCAGTGAGAGGAATGCCTGGAATATTTCTCACATTCTGCAATCCTACCAGGTCCATCCCTGCAATCAGCCCATTCATGAACAGTGGTCCCATTCCAGAAGGAGAGTCTGCTACAATGGCTGGAGCTTTCAGGAGTTCATTCCGAGGTCGCCTCCCCCTCCTGCGGGGGCCTGCATCTCGAAGCACAGGCTCAGCTAGGGTGTGATTGAATTTGCTTTCTGGGAGAAACCCCTGAAAAAGGACAAAGAAACAGTGGATGCTGAAAGTCACCAGATGGCAAGTGGTGGCTGCAGCTGTGTCCTGGCATAGCGTATCCCCCGTCCCACACAGGACTCTAGGATAAGGGCGGTCTCCTGTCCAAAGGCCCAGAGCACTTTGTCTCTTAGAGGCTGGAAGCACTTAGTGGCAGCTCGCTCCCTGTCCTCATCAGACAGTGCTTCCAATACTGACTGGCCAGAGCAGTCTCCACTGGATGAGAAGCTGGCAGGGGTGGGAAGGGGAGACTAGCACTGACAGGGCCTCAGGTCTTGATTTTTAAGGCTACAATCCTTTCACTGAACATTCTAGTCATCTTCTCACAACAAGAAGATGGTACCGAAGCAGGGCATGCTGGTGGGCTTTTTGAGTCAGATGTACTCAAGTTTAAAGGTGGACTGGGCAACAGCATAGCTGATGTGAGGCTCGGGATAGGTCAGCTTTGGTTAAAATAAGAGAGAGATAGTGACACTTAAAGTCACTGAAAGCGAAGTGATTTAACATGCTGCTCAGCCCATAGAAGGAGGACTTACTAGGGACACAGCATGTTAATGATGTGTGCATCTCAATATTTTCCGAGTCCCTGGAAGCTGTGAGTTGAAATGAAAAAAGGATGTGTGCACACAGACTGTAGAAATGGAGGCCCCTGAGCACTGCTGAGCAACGACACTCAAGTAAATAAGGCTCTAGTTTCCCTTAAGAAAGGCCCTATATTTTTCTTCTTTTGGAGTTCTTTCTCTGCCCCCAATTTTTTAATTAGTTATATAAAAATTTGTATTTGTGTGTGTGTTTTAAAGACAGTCTCTCTATATAACTAGAACTCACTTTGTAGACCAGGCTGGCCTGAAACTCACAGAGTTCTGCTTGCTTCTGCCTCGCCGGAGTTGGGATTAAAGGCACTCTTAATTTTTTAATTAGCAAAAAGCTCCACAGTCAGGACATCTGCTCCCAAGATTCATGATGTCATTTAGCATTAAAGCCATGGACCCTTCCCCACCATGCCTCATCAGGATCACAGCACAGACCACAGTGAGCACACAGCCTTGATGGGAGGGACAAGTAGGGACGACACATGGGAAGGGCGGCATGGGAAGGGTGGCGGAGGCTGCAGCAGAGACCAGAGACCATGGTCTGCTTGTGGAGACGAAGTTACAGAAGCTATTAAAATGATAACAGCTTCACTTTCTGTAAACAGGTGATACCCCACCTCCCTCCCTGGGCATAGATAATGACACATGCTTTTTTCTGTTGTCTTGCCCTGCTCCTGCTCTGATAGTTTATCAGGTAATACACATCCACAGGATTAAAATTACCCTTGTGTTGTTGAGCAGCCTCCAACTTTTCTCATACAGGAGTGATACAAAAAAAGCCCCTTGTGTTGATGGCTGCTCTTTCCCATGTACACAAAGGGGATGCCTTGCTGCCCTGTATCTCCCTCCTGTAGTCCTGTCTCAAAGCTAGCATTCTTTTTATAATGTTCCTTCAGCTCTAGCAAGCGTGAGACCAGGATGCTCAGAGTGCTAGCCATGGGTCTTGTGCCACTGCACACAACAGCAAGGCAGTGTGGTGCAGCCACTTGCCCCTGTGTGGATGAGCCTAGCATCTTTCTGAGCTGATCTGGTGCCTCCTTAGAGTGTGGAGTGAGTGCACAGCAAGGATCTGCAGGGAAGCAGGACTCTACAGCTGCCTGTCTGAGACCCAGAGGCAGTGTTCTGACTGCACTACTCAACAGAATAGACAAGGGTAAGAAAGGAGGTGCAAGTCTTACTAAAAGATACCGAAGAGCCAGAGGAACCCTATTGTTAGGGCCTGGAGCCTTAGAACATGGAGAGGAAGCCATGAAGCTAAGGGTATGTGAGCCTGGAGAGTGGACTTTTGAGCAGGTAAGGAATCTACTTATTACCTCCTGAGACTGGTATAGACATTTACTCACAGCTCTGGTGTCTCCCATTGCTTACCCTGACTCTGTTCTCCCAGAACTATTAAAAAATATAACACTCAGCAGAGCTCTCCTTGCAGGGTAGTCATGGATGTTGGTGACACTAGTTTCAGGTTTTCAATGAGCTATAAGAACAAGCATGGGAGGCTCCAGGAGAAGCTCATAGGATGCATATTTCCCCGCAGGCAGTAGTCAGCCCTTTAGAAGCTGTTCAGGAATGAGTGGTGTCAGGAAGAGCAGCAATAGAAACGGCGCGTCAGTAGCCAACCCAAGGGCTCCATCACCTCCTCTCAACTCAGCCAATGGGTATGAGTGTCACGTCACAGAAAACTTCACAGTTTAAGGATACATGACTCAAATGTTTGAGTCCCCAGAGAGCTATTTTTGAAAAGCTATGCTTGTCCTTCACATTTCCAAAGAATATTCTAGAAAAAAAACCAGAGTTATCATGGACAAAAAGCTTTATTACTCCAAGGCTAAGAGAACCTTTCAAAAGTCGTAGTTTAGTATTACTGATCTAGGAGGAACCTCTTCAACAGTTATACCAGGAGTTCTTTCCTTTCAAAACTGAGAGGCAAGAACCACTGTGGGCCAAGCAGGGAAGAGACTGAGCAGGAGAGCACTCAAGCTTTTATCATGACATCATGCCATCTGCCTCTACTGCCAACAGGACCACCACTGGCAATATGCCAGGATGGTTTCTCCTGGAGTGTGCTGGGCAAGGGCTCACTCTGGTTTTGAGGTATTCACTAGAAATAATCTCATGGCTGCTCATTTCTAGAGAGACAATAAAGCCTGAAGGATGGGATCTAGATAAAAAAATAATAATTTTCTACCACTGTCTGGAGCACAACTGCACCTCAAGGCTTCTCTGAGGCTCTTCTCTGCCGCCCACCCACAGCAGAGAGCCAGGGGAAGGTGCTAGGGAGTCTTCTTCCCTTGTATCACACATGGCCTAGCTCCTCCCATCACTGTCCACTGTGAAGGGCAGTCCACCCCAAGGTCTTTCTGCTAAGAGGAAAACAGGCCTAGACTTGGTATTTCCTCAGGCTCCAGGCTGTGTAAGAGCATCCTCTCCCTGCCCTTGCCAAGAGTTGCAGATGGAGTGAGCATACACACAGGGTCCTCTGAGAAATGGAAACTCAGTGGGGAATTGGACTGCTCTTCTTCTTTTCTCCTCAGGTCCAGAGAGCAGAATAGCCCAGGTGAAGAGAACGATTTGTATACAGTGTAGAAAGCAGTGACAGAGGAAGTCAGGCTTCAACACTTCCTGTGGAGGAAGGCTAGCTACTTCAGCCACCCAGATGCTGCCCACCACAGACAGGTGCCCCTCCCAGCAGCACTGTGACCACACACAGCAGCCAAATCGGGCTTTGGCAGCTCTCCATCCTGGTAATTATACCCTGGGGAGCAAACCCGCTTCCTCTTCCAGAGGAGGCCTAGAGAGAGCGCACATGGAGAGCAAGAAGAGTGTCGTGTTCAAGCAACAGCAGAGGCATGCCAGATGACTGCAATGACATTTTAACCCACTGACAGCCTTATCGATCTGTGATGGCATCTGTCCCAACCCTCAAACCCTTGGGTAGAAGCAACAGGACAGTGGCTAAGTTGTTCTTGATGCTGTTACAAAGGCTTATCCAACAAGAACTGGGTAAAAAGAGACCCAGTAACTAAATGTTTAGAAATCCCCAAAGCAAAACAAAACACAGCCAGGTTTATAGGCATTTTTGGAATCAATGGTAAAATCTGAGTGTGCCTCTGATGGCACATGCTATCAATGCTCACACATGCTGTCAATGCTCACACGTGCAGCCGTGGTGGCACATGCTGTCAATGCTCACACGTGCAGCCGTGGTGGCACATGCTATCAATGCTCACACATGCTGTCAATGCTCACACATGCTGTCAATGCCCACATGTGCAGCCGTGGTGGCACCTCGGTAGTTACGGCTATCTGCAGCACATAAATGAGGACCTCTCTCTACACTAATTACGTGTGTACAGATATGATGTAATTACGTGTGTACAGATATGATGTAATTACATGTGTACAGATATGATGTAATTACTTATAAGCAAAGCTAAGTCTCCAGGCCATGATGTTAGTTATATGGACCTTACCCAGATAAAACTCAGCATACATAGCTGGACTCTGAGCTCAAACCAAGTTCCTTGTGAGTTTTAATCTATTTTCAGAAGAGTAAGGGTTTCTGCCTTGGACTTTGTATATTAAAATCCCACCCCCAAAGCTGGGGGCAGTGACGGCTTTACGGCAATGAGATTATGGGGGCCAACCCCTTACGAATGGGTTTGAGCCCTCATAAGAGATCCCAGAGAGCTTATTTGTCATATCCTATGTGAGAACTCAGCAAGATGGTTATGAATACTAGACCCTCACTTGATACTCAATCTTCAATTTCTCAGCCTTGAGAACTATGGAAAGTAACTTTCTGTTGTTTATAAGCTTTTTGGTACACCCACTTGAATTGTCTAAGAGCTCCTTTGGGACAGAAGAGGCAGTACACCCTGGCAGAGCTGAGGAGAGCCACCGCCCACCTACATGTTGGGAAGACTGAGAGGCCCTGACAGCCAGGCAGACAAAAGCTTCCTATTCTTGTCTCAGTGTAGAAAAGGAACCTCACAGGCAGGGAATGGGATTTCATAAAGGAAGATGTGCCATAGAGATGAAAGACTAGAAATGGAAGACTTTGGCTTGGAAGACTAGAAATGGGTTTGCTGGCAAAGGGTCAGTGCTTGCAAAGGAGCAATGAGCATTAGTGTCCAAGGACTATGAAGGAAACTGTTGGGCATGTATAAAGAAACAAGAAGGTCAACTGTATGTCTGTAAACCAAAAAACTCAGGGATTACAACAGGACAGGAACTGGAAGTCTTTCCCTGACCTTTTTCAAGACACTATACACTGAGGCACATGGGGAAGACTGGGCAAGTGTAGGTAGGATAGAAACAGAAGCTGTGTCAGCTGGTAACACACAGTCTAAGAATGGTTTTTCCAAGAGCAAGCAAGGAAGAGGTAAGGTAGGGATGGTGACCTTTCAAACGTGACAGATTTGAGGGACTGACTAGGCCTGCCCTTTAGTAGTGATGGCAGCACACACAAATGAGTGAAGGCAGTTATCTGTGGAGCTGCTGGGTGAGTGACAAAAGTCAGTGACAATTCCATTTTGCCAAGAAGGTGGTGGGTAGTGTTTGCAGCTGAAATAAGAAATCACAGTGCTGATCCCACTAGGAAGCTGATGCAGGAATACTGTAGCTGTCTGAAGAGCTGACGAGTGTCCAGGAAAGCTTGCATTTATGGAAAAGCTAGGGAAGAGCAAATGCCTCTACAGGGATTTCTAGAAGCTCCTCTCTGGGATGCACTGAGAAATAAAATGTCCAATGATATGCAGTGAGCCCACTGGCAAATATTTAAGGGAAATGTCACTGCCGCCCCCTAGAGGTTAGGACTTTTCTATTCCAGACTTGCATCCATCTGTAAACTATAATTAACTCAGCTTCATTAGACTCCAAGAATTCTGCGGATGTCTTTGAAGCTGGTTCCAGTCTTATGATTCTATAATAGGAACAGGGCAATGCTTAGAGTCAGCTGTTTTTCATTGCTAATGCAGAAGCACTAGGAAGAAATGTCTTACTTAAATGGTCATTAAAAACTTAGGTAAGACATGAAAGTTTCCCTGATGGCATCTATTAAACTGGAAACAACAGACTGCTGTCCAGAGCTAAGGGTTTATCCTGTGTGACTGTACAAATAGGTTTAACACACTGTTTAGGAGGTGAAGATTGAAAACATAACCTCAGGAGACACGCAGCTGCTCGACAAGGGCTGTGGCACTTACTGTGGTTTATGCTTTCTGCGCTGGCCTCTCGTCCTCTGGGAAACCGCCATCCAGCTACCCACTGTTCAGCAGGGCTTTCTCCCAAGTGTGCAAGGTATGGCACAATCGAGATGATCCCCTTGCTCCCACACCCAAGGCCCTCTTCCTACCCTCAGTCCTGGCTCCTTGGGGACAGCAGGAACCCTCTCTTCTCCACCTAGAGAGCTGATGTCTAATTTTCCAGGTTCTTTGCAGCGTGGTCTTCTCTGCTTGGGTTTCTCTGAAAAACTCTAGGAGGTTAATGGAGAAAAATGTTACAAAGCCTTCTGCCACAGTCAGATATGGTAGAGCTTTTCAGTTGGTTTTGTTCTTTTCTCCCTAATGGTACTTTACACAGAATTCTACCACCAACCCTCACTTAACCTCTCTCCTTGAGGTATCAGACCTCCCAGCAGGCTGGAAAACAAGCTGTGTAGGATCCATGCCCTTGGTTGGGACCTTGAGCTGACCTACCAGCTTCCCAGGACACCCAACTAGCTGGTTCTGTGGGTCTTGTGTGAGCGTGCAGCTGTGATCTGTGTGCCTGTATGCTCTCTATCTATGTATCTCATGCATCAGATGGGGCAGGAGCAAGCATATGAACAAATAAGAAAGGAAGACCCAAGACTGAACACTAGTGCTCAGGAGCTGCCCTACAGATTCCCCATGGGGAGAACACAGAACAGAGGCATCAGATGACTTGACTGAGAATCCCAGCAGAGCAACTGTAAGCACAGAGTCCCTACAGAAGTACCAATAAAGAAGCTAGGGAAATGTTCATCAAGTGGTAGAACTTATACAACTTAAGGATTTCTTTGTGAACTTATGATGCTGTGTGGTCATTTCTGGGGGAGATACTGGGGAAGGGGGTGAACTTAAGTCTGTTCTCATAACTTTTACATGTCTAGTTGGTATGCTCTTGCAATTTTTTATTATTGGAGAACTTAGTCAGGATTTAAACATTAAAAAATCAAAACAAAAAATCTTTAATATGATGCTCTCAGTCAACATAGATTCTTTCCAAATAGCTTCTACCATCTAGTTTCTCTCAACTGTCCCAAGTTAGCAGTGAGCTAACAGTGGTCTGGAGTAGCAACAGCAACACTTACTGCCCCAAAGCCAGGAACATCCAAAGAGTAGTCAGCCTGCTGCCTCAGCCAGTCAAGTAGGCTCTTGCTGGGCACAGTTTTCTCAGCCTGGCTGCTGGATGCTGCTGTTGGCTCAGGAGCTGAGGAAGCAGCTCCTGGCCCTTCAGGGTGTGTGGTGCTCAGGGTAGTCTGCCCTGCATCTTCATGGACTTCCTGGATTAAGACAAAAATGAGTAATAATGATGGCAAGATTAAGTGAGTTCCTAAAACATGCATCTCTACAATGCTCACACCAGTCACAGGTCTACAGTAGAGCATGGGGTATTTGACTTTTCCAGCTGCTCCCACTCCATCTTCACCACTGGGTGCTTGGATTTCAACCCACCAGACTACCAACTCTTCTCTGCTCTTATACATGCTAGGTGCTCACCTCTAGACTACCGACTACCCTTGTGTACTCAGCAGGCCTGACCTCCATCCTAATTTTCATTCCTTTATCACCATCTCTCACTGTCCTAGGCACCTCCTCCTGTGTCCTAGGCACCTCCTCCTGTGTCCTAGGCACCTCCTCCTGTGTCCTAGGCACCTCCTCCTGTGTCCTAGGCACCTCCTCCTCTGTCCTAGGCACTGCCTTCTCAGATTCTCACATACCAGAAAATTTCATGCTGAGGTTTACTCACCTGTTCCTCCTCTGTGGCTTGACTGTGTCTCATTCTGCTTAGAATCACCAAAACAAACAATCCTACAGCAGTGCTAACAGTGCTTGCATCAACAAATTTAAAAATTATCCAGAGAAGAAGAAAAATGTATATTTTTCCTACTAGTCACTCCTTTGGAGTACTATGAGTGCCGGAGGGGATCACTGCTTGGTATTTCTACAAAGCCTTTCACGGTGGGGAGAGCACACTCACAGCATGTAGGTAGCTGGGGAGGTGCCCAGTGAGTACAGAGTTTAGCTTGTACACACAAAGACCAGAGTACAGTCCCAAGAAACTTTTTTTTTTTTTTAAATGAGGGAAAAAAGCCAGATGGGACAGGAAAGATGGCTCAGTGGTTAAGAGCACTGGGTATTTTTCTAGAACCTACATGGTGGCCTGTAACTATCTGTAACTTCAGTTCCAGGGAATCTGATACCTTCTTTTGGACTCTGTGGGCCAGGCATACACGTGGTACACGCACACACACACACACTCTCACTCTTAGGCAACACTCACATAGATAAAAGAAGAATAAGTAAATCTAAACTCCCTCACCAAAGATTAAAAACAAAACCAAACTCTAGGTGGCAGCACATGCTTGCAATGCCAGAGCTGAGAAGGTGGAAGCTGGTGGATCCCTGAGCATCCCTGAGCTCACTGCCTAGCCAGCCTGGCCTAACTGGTATAAGCTCCCAGGCCAGTGAGAGCTCCATCTCAAAAAATCAAAGGGTGGACGCTACCTGAAGAATGATATCACACATGCACATGCACACACATTTCTACTCCAGACCAATGAAATCAGAACTGGTAAATCTGAGGGTCACATTGATCCTAGTGACTAAGGGTAGAAGTTCAAGTGAGCCTACAAATTTGAGACTAGCCTGAACAATACTGAGATACCACCACCCCTCCCCACCTTAAAAAAAAAGTTAGGATGTAAGTTAAATGTCACACTATTAAAAGGAAAGCACAAGACTAAACAAACAGTAAAATTAGTCTATAGAACTTGACAGGGAAAAAGATATACCGCTTCTATCTCTCAAGTTATACACAAAACCTAAAAGGAAGACACAGCCAAATAACACAGTTCTCCAGTGATATTCTCAGTATCTAGATAACAAGGCCCTTGGTCTGATTTCCTGCTGTCACTTGGCAGCTGGACAACTGAGGGTTGTTTTCAAAAGCTTATTTTAAACTTCAAACTTCAAGTAGTCTTTTTAAAAAAAAAAAAAAACAAAACAGTTGTTGTGAGGCTCTAATCATGAAAAACTCTGAACATAGTACTTGGTCCACAGTAGGCACTCAGTAAATACTGTCATTATTTATTTAAAAGAAAAAAAACCTATGAAATATTTTTAGGACTCAAAATTTTAAAAAATACCAAAACTCAAAACACAACATCAGGCACTAAACAAAGTCTAAGAAGATTTTTCTCACCCTTCTCCATGGTTCATAAATCTCCATTGAGTTTAGTTTAGAATGCATTGTTTCTTTGTGATTTGCAGGGATCTTCACAGCAGCTGTCTCAGATGCTTTAGGACCAGAATGCAGTTTGTTGGTGTGCCCCACATCAGTGCCAGATCAAAGCCAAGATCAACCTTCCATCTCCCACATCTCAGCTCCTGGAGAGCCTCATCCTGCCTGAGTAATGCCGCCTGCCACCTGGCCTTGCTTATTCAACTGCCAGTGGCTCTTTTTTGAAGCACTGGAGGATTTGGGTTGCTTCTACTTGAAATAAGACCCTTTGGTTCATTTTTCTAGGCTGTATGCATTAAGGGTCACCAATGGGTTACTATCATCTATTCTAGAAAAGATGGAGGACATTTTATAATGACAGAAAACAAGAACAACTTAAATTCATGTAAAAGATCCATAAATGAAATACTTGATGTCTGAGAAATAAATTTCTCAATATAGAATGGTTTTTACCTTGTAGTCTCATAGACTCACCAAGATTCCAGCCTGAAGTGTTTGTTCCTTCAGAAAGATGAGGTCCATCCCTCCTTCAATATGTTTTCGCCTCCCTCTCCGCCTTCTCATGGCAGCATCATCCCGCCTGAGGCTTCCATTGACGATCTGTCCAGTCACTGGGTGGATCAGGCCAGCTTGCAGAATTCCAGACAAGTCCATACCAAGGGCTCCTTGAAGTGAACTGATAGCACCAATCTTAGGGGTGCTGGCACTCACTGGGAAAGGAGATGTGGCTCCTGGAGACCCCTCTGATGAGCAGGAGAGGTCTATAGCTGACTCCCCATGCCAGCCATTGAGGACAATGGGGGAACGCCCATGGGTGGCAGAATATTCTTCGAGGCTCCGAGCTTTGGCATCCCTTTCTACCTCAAACTCATAGGGACGTCTGTGCTTTTGTTCATCTTTTGTGAATACTGGGGCTAAGAAGCTCTCCTGTGAACACACATGGCAAGAAACTTGAATGTAACTTCTGTGGCCAAACACCAGCTCCTTCTCCAGGCCTCATTTCCTCAGGTCTTGTATTATTTCCTGCTATCTTCTCTGTGACTGCAAGGGTCCTCAAATACTAGTGCTAAACCACCAGATGGCTTATTAAATCTAGAGTCTACTTTGGTGAATCTACCCTGTTGAACAGGCTTCCAGACTATACCTGTAGTTGCAAGTGTAAGAAGTCTGGAGAGTCTCGGCCTCAGCTACATAACAGAATCATTTGGGAAGTTAAACAAAACAACTTAATATCTAAGATACACCAGAACAAGTAAATCAGAGCCAGCAGTTTTTCAAGGTCTCTGGCTGAGTCTAAAGTGCAGTCAAATCAGATTCAGTGTGCTAGTAACTCCTAAATCACTCATCTTCCTTCCATATAGACACTCCTTTCTGCCCCGATTTCATAACTGGTATCTGTCCTCTAAGGGCTTAAAGACACCTATTCTCTCCTCAAGTCACAGTCGCCAAGTTTATTGCTTTTTCTTCCTCTAACCTGCAGCCCAGAACGTATTCTCTGAAGCATCATTACCTGGCATGTCTCTCTTCTTTCTTTGCTTCCCCTGACAACCTGCAGGCTCTAGTTTAGGAATAAAACCCTGCTTTTTCTTCTTTGTACCAAAACTTTTTTTTACACAATTTTCTTCCACGAGACAGGGTTTCTTTCTGTGTAGCCCTCGCTGTTCTGGAACTAAATTCTTTAGACTAGGCTAGCTTCCAATTCAGAGATCCACCTGCCTCTACCTTCTGAGCACTGGGATTAAAGGTGTGTACCAACAAACTACCCAACCCCACTGGCTTATATCAAAACTTTTAATAGTTTTCCAGTCTACAGAATAAGGTCCAGAGTCCTAATTAACACTAACTACCTGACTAAAAAAGTAAACCAAAATCCCCAAATACTTGTTGAGTAAATGACTCAACGGAAACATGGGATATTGCTGCTGTCCCTTGGTAGCCCATACCGGCCGTAACCTCACCTTCTGGATCTGGGCTGCTAATGCTGCACCACTGCTGAAGCTGTGTTCTGCTGCTTCTGGCTCTGAGAGGCTGCTTCGAGAACCTGCACTGCTGGATAACACTGGCGTGGGCAGTGCACCTGAGGGGTCATACTGGTGGCTGCAGGGCCACTTCCCCTTTAACACCACATGGCAAATATTATCTAGGCGGTTAATTATCACACGATCCTGGGGAAAAGAATAGCAGCACTGAGAATAAGTTTCAAGTTACCCAAGTCCGCAAAGTCCCTGAGAGCAGGGGCTAAATTTTTCACAAGAAGCTGACCAGAAAGGAGTGTTCAGACATACTACACAACCTATAAACGTTATAGTCTGGGCAATAAAGAACAAATCTTCAGTGCTATGACTAGGGGCAACTTGCCATTTTCCTTTGATTGTTTAATTAGTCTGGTGAATATTATCCCCCCCTTTAGTGTCTCACCTTCAATACTGAAGGATATATAGCTAAGTTTGTCCAGTAGAAGTATTTTTATGAGGTTTAATGCAAAGGAGTCAAAGCTGGGAATAGCTTGAGTGGAGGATGCAAGCTCTGGGAGATACCTTTGGCCATTCTGAGAAGGAATAGAGGGTTTTCTCCTGCAGTAGCTGAGCAATGGTGGGAGCCCGCACTTCCTGCGCCTCTTCCCCAAGGTCCCCTGCAATGCCTGATGCCAAACTCTTACTCTCTTCCTCAGAGTATTTGCCTGGGTAGTCTGTAAAGATAGGTTAAAAAACAAACAAACAAACAAACAAACAACTAGATAGTTGGGAAATGCTAGTGACGTGAGGGTTCTAGACATGTGAACCTGTCTGTCTCTTCTGTCTTTAATTAGTTTACTCAGTTCTAATTTATTTTAAATTAATTATAAATTGCCATATCTCCTACTTCCAAGAGAACTAAATTAGTTAAACCAGAGGCAAATCCTGCTTAGGGCCACTCAGGCATGCTGACATGTAAGACTACCTAAACATTCCTTGCTAGCTTAGTGGACAAGACAATACTGAACACTATTTTGAAAGTTAAAAAGAGGAATGAAATGTGATAAACCAATAGGATGATATTAAGAAAGGATGCTATCATGAACCTCCCAACAAAGAGCCATAATTCATATAAAAAGTAAAGCAAATGAGCCTGGAGACCAAGGATAGTGTGTGTGTGTGTTTGTGTGTAATAAGATCTCATTATGCAGCCCTGGCTGGCCTGGAACGCATTGTATAAGACCAAGTTGGCTTTAAAATTAGAGATCTACCTGTCTCTGTCTCCCCAGTGGTGGGATTACAAGTGTGCCATCATGCTAGCCAAGGTCAAAGTTAATTTGTAAGTGTCGTCTGGAATATCAAAGATGTTCTAATAAGTAATGACAGAGAATAAATAGAGGGCAGTAAAATGTTCAAGTGGAAACTCAGGCTTCTTTTCCTCATAAACTGACAAGGAATGTGTGTTACTTCCCACTGTGAAATGAGTCTCCTAGGGAGCCACTGAAGCTCTTTCCCATGAGCAGTCTTGCTAGGACTGGTGGATTTAGGAATAAACAATACAGCTAGCTAGGGTCTAAGCTCTCAGTGTTTGCTTGACTTATAGGGGAGAGAGAAAACCACTAACTATAAAGGAACAGCTAGATTGTGGCAGTGCTGTACAGGGAACAAACACACATAGCAAGGTGGCTCACACAAATAATCCCAATATTCCAGAAGCTGAGGCAGGAAGATTGGGACTTTGAGGATAGCCACGTCTATAGAGTGAAAATCTGTGTCACCCCCCCCCCCCCAAACCCCAGGCTGAAAACATCCAAAGAGAAGAAAACATGATGTGCTGACAGGAAATGAAGGGAACCAGCTGTGCAGGTGAGGAAGCAACTGGGGAAGGGTAGGACACGCTAAAGAACAAAGACAGCCAGGAGTAGGGAGAAATGTGAAGCCAGGGACAGAGATCACCTGGGTTATCCAGAGTCCTGTAAATTAAGACATAAAACTGGATTTTGCTCTGGCGTCAATTGAAGCAGCAGTGAGAGGTCTGAAGCAGGGGGACAACCCTTAAGGAGCACTAGTAAGCTACTGTTCTCAGGACTTCAGGACTTCTAATCTCCAGAGTAGGCTAACTTGCCTGCACTACCTCTCCCACAGCTCTGTGGGCAGCGCTCCATAGTGTGTGCACCAGTGCCAGCACTTATCCTTACCACAGAAAAGAGACTTCTCCTCTAACTCACATTTACCATGTGCTTATTTGTCTGCATTTTTAGTACTTCATCTTTTTGGTGATTTATTTATTTACCACAACAGTGTCCAAAAGTGATGTGAGTCTTATAATTTGATACAAGGCATGATCTTTGGTTAGTTCAGGTTAAAAGGAATCTAGGAGCATGGTTACAGATAGGTCCTCCTGGCCTGGCCACAAGTCCACCAAGTCATGTTCAGTTCAGTTTCCAAGTCCTTTCTGTAGCTACTGTGTACATTTTAACTTGGGTTCAGTACCAATAGTTGTTAATCACAATAATAAAAACTAAAGGTGGAAGTTTTTAAAAAATGGCAACATGGGTTAGGGAGATAGGTCAGGGGACAGACAACTGTGCAGTTACTATGCAAGCAGGAGGGCCTATACTTGGATCCCCAGAAACCACAGAAAAGCTGGGCATGGTGGTCTAACATCAGTGCTGAGAAATCTGTAGAGACAGGCTGATCCCGGGGGCTCATGGGCTAGCCAGTCTAACTGAAATGTGAGCTCTAGATTCAGTGCAAGACCCTGTCTCAAAAAATAAAGAGTAATCAACATTTGGCCTTCAAATATGAATGCGTATTTGTGTGAGTGCACACACACATAAAGTGTACATATACAAAACAAAAATAAAAATTAAAAACAAAAAGCTACAGGACCCTAGATGGTGAGGCTTTTCTCTCCCCCGCTTAATAAAGGCTATTCCTGTCTCACTCTGGAGTACCATACTCAGGACCAGAAAATGGCAAGAACAAACCATCTACTTTGTTCACCATTACACACACTCCTGGAACCTAAGGAAATGAGGAAGAACCACTGCTGTTCACTGGCGTGCACTGCAGCACTGTGTGTACGCCCCCACAAAGAATAAACAATTTCAGTCACCTACATTTTTTTTTTGAGGGAGGGTCTCACTCAAGAGATTCACCTACCACTCACTGTCTCCTGAATGCTGAGATTAAAGGTATATGCCACCACACCAGGCTTGAAACTCCTTCTAACCTGAATCCCCATTAAAAATTTCACTATTTGAAAAGATCAAATCTATGTTTTCAGTTGTTTGTAACTGTTATTTTTATTTGTGTTCAGTTCTAAAAGAAACCTAACACAAATGCCCTGACATAAAGCACAGGGTTTTGACGATGACACGAACAACTGCTTTCTATGCTCACCTCAACAAGGCCAACTTGACTTGTATTTTTGGAGTTCCTGCAAATTAATGGCACCTGTATTAGTTGCAGGTCTCTTCTGTCCCAAAGCTGCTCTATTTCAGCCAGCTCAGTTCATCTAGTGTAGGAACAAAGGATTTCCCTATGCCGGTATGCATCCTATGCACATAAGCACACAGTCCTCTAGGTAATACGGCTGCTGCAGTGCAGCCACTGACTCCACAGTCACCCCAGTTCTCTGGGTGACTCAGCTGCACTACTTTGCTGAATGTTCATATCAAGACCTTGTACCTCTTGGGTTACCTACATGGTGAGGGTGGGCAGGCCCGTTTTAGGGGTTAAAACTATGGACTGCGGCTCCGACAGCATCCCTCTTCCCATTACACGAGTACACAGTTATGCATACTGTACCGTGACTGTGGCAGGTTCCATCTTTCTCATAATCATCTTTATTCTCAAAATCCATGTCTTCTGGTTTGGGTTCACATCCCTCAGGAACATACATGGAGAAACTCTTCCCCCCCTCAGAACTTTCTTTCCACGGTTCTTTTAAAAGCTCATGCTTCAGTTTAAATGGCTCTGTTGGAATAACAGCAGGCTCACCTTCCACTGTGGTATTATTGGCTTTGCTTCTGTACAGGTCTGGCTGATAAACCTTGGGTTTCTCTACTTCAGATTCCTTGCTCCCCAGGCCATGTGCCCACCTTTCAATGTGTTTGCAGTGGCATTGATTGGCTGAGGGCGAAAAGACCCTCAGTGGTCCAGGAGTCTTGCTTACCACCTCCAGCCTCCCTTTCTTGGCTTCATCTTGGTGGAAACTGAGGTTCTTTCCCCTTGGGATGTTTGCAGTGGGCTTGGTGAAATCTAAGACCTCTGGCTTTTCTGTGGCGCTTGCTACTATGGCTAAGGTTTCATCCTCATTTTCTTCCTCTTCCTCATCACTCTGATTCAAAATCAATTTACTTTCTAAACTCTTGTTTTCTAATAAATCAATTAATTGCTGATCTGATGAGAAGTTTCTTTTGGAGTCATAGACGCTAAGGCTGCAGAGATCTACAAACCCACTTTCATGTTCTGTATCTAAGGCAGGGGAAGCTAAGCATTTGGCCTCTAGGTGGCCTATGCTTTCAGGTCTCCGTCCTGTCTCACTGCAGCAGGGCTCCCCTTCTTTTGAGATAGATACCAACAGATGTTTTCCATTTTTAATATTCATTTTAGCTACTCCTGCTTCTAAGCTGCTCATGAGAGAGGAAGCTGAAGTAATTTCTGCCTCAATACCAGGAGGCTGGCAACTCTCATCTCTGCTGGTTGAGATGGTGATAGTATTTTTCCTGGACTGTGTGTTGGTACTTGGGGCTTCCTGAAAAGAACGCGGCTCTTGGCTGAGTCCTGTCTTACCATATATCATATTTTCCAAAGACTCAGGCAGCAAGCTTTCATCATGGTCAAGAGAAATGACCTCCTGAACTTTGGAAACAAAGTTTTCACAGGTTATGTCAGGTAAACCGCCCTCAGGCAGGCAGAGATGATCATCCCTGCTCTCCATTTTTACTAGGTTCTCTGGCTCACTTTCAAGAGACTCTGAAGTCCTACTCATTGGGGTGTAAGTAAGAGACTCGTATAGTTTAGAATTGCTCTGGTAAAGGCAACAGAGACTTCCAGGTGCCTGGGTGCCAGTTCTTTTGTGTTGGGCATAGTTTCTATAGGCATCTAGGAAGGACAGCTGAGGGTCATTCATGATGTAATAGTCAGTGCGGTTGAGCCCATGTTTGGCAGTGCCAATGAGCAGGTCTCGATCATGTTTCCCACACTCCCACCAGACTGGGAGGTAGAGGCTGGGCCTGCAAAGCTGGAGGCGCTCATGTAGTTGAGGGCATGTGAGCACCTGCTCACGGACTTTCCTCAGCAGTTCAATGCGGTACAGAGTCTTTGCTGCCCGCTCCTCAGTGATGGGTTCAACATAGATGCTGGCATCAGGGGAACCTGGAGAGAAAGAGACACAGAGCTTTTACACAAGGCCGCTGTAAAATAGAAACAAGCAACAGTTCCCACTTAAACCAATGCTATGTGCCCTGACTAAACTCCTGACATGTATTCCAGCTTCCAAAATATCCTGATACAATCACTTCTGTCTTAAGAGGCCCAGAAAAGCCACTTTGCCTAAGGTAGCAAAGCAGGAGTCAAATCAAGTCTCATCAATATGACTCCACGGTCCAAATTAGCTCCTTGACTTGAATGAATATACTTTAAAACCAAGCCACATTTGGGGGCAAGAGGCTCAGTGCTTGTTTCTGGTTTCCTAAAAATGTGGCAACATGGCCCAGAACAGTTTAACCAATCATATAAGGCTGAAGGGAGACCAAGAGGAAGCTGTGTTAAATTCCAACCAGGCAGAAACATCAGAAAGGTTGCCTATTGGATCAGGAGGTGTTTAAATGACAGCACTTATTTTATCTAAGCTAATACATATAAAATAGTTCTTTGTTCTTTAAAAAAGTTTTAGTTATTTTATGTGTATGAGCATTTTGAACGTATGTAAGTATATGTACCAATTTGGTGCACGTTTGGTGCCATCAGAGGTCTGAAGGGGGGTGTCAGATCTCCTGGAACTGGAGTTACAGATGGTTGTGAGCAACCATGCAGATGTTGGGAACTGAACTCAGGTCCCCTGCAAGAGCAACGAGTGCCCTTAATTGTTGAACCATGTCTCCAGCTCCTAGATCTTAAAAACCAAACCAAACCAACCAAACAACCCCCTATACTTTAGAAAGCATAGTTAATGTTAATCTTGTAATACTCCTATGAGGTTTTAACTAAATTTCAACTTTCACAGAAGTTGCACCTTTTGGGAATTTGGAGATCTGAATTACAAGCTCATAGACCTCCAACAACCTACCCATCTTTATTAGAATTTTTCAGATAGATCCCACTTTTATAGCTCAGCTATAGTACTTCTGCAATTTAAATTTACCATGTTCTCTTCTCACCTCCCTGTTGACATAGTTACAAGAGTTTTCTCACCATCATCTTTCCACGTGGGAAGGCGACACACATTCCGACACATGGCTACAAAACTATAAAAATAGTGCTCCAGGCTCTCATCTGACTTCTTGTCCAAGCGGGAAATGACACGGAACTGTGTCCAGTCAAAGGCTTTCTTTTCTTGGTCATACACAACACCAAAGGAAGACACTGTCCTATAGAAGTCGGCTTGCTCTCTTCTAGTCCACCTGAGAGGTAATCAGGAAAGGTAAGGAGTTTTGTACTTTTAGGAATAGGATCTTGTTGTGACCCTGGGACCCATGCTGGTCTTGAGTTCAAGATCTGCCTGCATCCTCTTTCTGAGTACTGGGATTACACGTCTGTATTACTAAGCTTGGCTTATCGTTTATTAAAAAAGCCAACAACTTATTAAAAGTATACACTGTAAGAACCTGTAAAATCCAGAGAGCAGGTGAGCTGGCTTGTGTATTTTACTGTCTATCTTTAAGTCAAACTGGGCAGAGAGGCTTACACCTACTCCCAAAGAGGGAACTACTTCAAATCTTCAGCTCCCCTTCTGGTATTGATCTCTCTTTTTCAAAGTCAGGTATGTAGACTACTATCTCTTGTTCACTGATAATTTAGGGGATAATTTAGGAATTATCTAGTTAAACTTTCACTTGTAGGAGAAAAAGGCTAAAAAATTAAAAATACCACCTACTGTACTTTGCTTTTCCCTCATGACGATGCTGAAGGCAGACTCTGGGGTCTTATTTCCTGTCTCACTCAACCTCTCTTACTGAGAAAGCAAGTGCTCTGTCTTCCCGTAGTTTCTCCCTAGTATGTGGGTGGTGGCCTATGTCAGTCACCTTCTCTGGGACACAAAGGTCCTCACCAGGATTAAGACAGTACTTAGAGAACAGGTCCGTTCCCATCAGCAGTCTTGATGAGGGTTCTTGGGAATGGTGTCCACCCCAGCTGGGAACAGAGGTTGTGATGAGGAATCAGTGAGAGAATGAGAAAAAGGAAGGGGATCTGTAACTGTGCCAGAAACACTTCAAATTTTGTATTGTTGGAGTACGGAGAAAAAAAATTGAATTTTCTATCTTTTAATTTGCTGGATTCTGTCTCAGAAGAAAAATAATCTAAAGATTGAGAACTGCAGCTCTGCTGTGTCCATTTCTAGCCTCAGTGACCTTTTTTAGCTTAATTTTCATATAATCAAGTAACTATGAGTGATAAACACTTTCTTTTTGGGCTTTGATTTTATATGTATTTACTGATCTCAAAATCTTGATAAACATGAGATTATAGTAGGACAGCTTCAACACACACTATTCCTTTTGTTGTTACAAGAATCAGGGAATTTGAAATGATGATACACACACACACACACACACACACACACACACACACACACATATATATATATACCACATGTATCAGTATGGTGTTTTAAAGCTACATTCCCAGAAACTGGGGCCTGACTTCGGGAATAATACAAGTTAGAAAGTCTTACATCTAGGCATTGTGTACAGAAGGTTTAGATCTATTTACCTCCCCACTCAACACTGGAAGCTGTGGTTAAGAAATTCTGAAGACAATCTGTCACCTGGGACTACCCATATACCTCCAGCTATTAGCCTTTCCCTTGTCCCCTTACCCAGTTACCAGCTAGTTTAACATGCTTTCTTGCCCTGGCTGTTACCTTTTTTGGGCTTCCTTGTTGATGAGGTCCATTTCTGAAGTCCTCCTGAACACCTCCTCCTGAACCCAGTATCCTTGGTTACCTGGGCCTAAGATTTCAGGTCTGCACAGCTCTTTGCGGTTGCAGCGCTGGTACATAGTGACCAGACGCCTGAGTCGAGCAGTGAGGGCAGAGGAAACTGGCCAGGGTGATTTGTCTGGGTCGGAGCCGTCCTGGGCTTCAAACATCAGTGAGGACATTAGTATTTACACATACAAATGCAACAGGAGGGTCTTTCCTTGTTTGTTTGTTAAAACCAGGCTTAGTGATTTAAAATAGCTGCTTTAACACCAGTCAATAGTGAGGCTAGTGGGAAAGGCAACAATTTTGCTTTAAAAACAGCTTTACATTGTGGTCAGTGCTGTTCTTGCTCAAATACACACCTCTTTCTGGAGGGCAGAGTCACTCTACAGAAAGGAAAGAGCAAAATTCTGTTGCCTTCTTCACAAACAGTCATGGCTTCGATGCAGCTGACCCTTTCAACTACCAAACCTCCAGTCAAGTTTGAACTGAGATACAAAACACCCCAGACCAGTGAGATTACAGTCCCTTCTTTACTGGTCATATTCTGTCCTGAAGACAGCGCTTGTTTAACTTTTGGATCTGATATTAAGTGGAGGAACTCAGAGACATGTGTCACTCTAGGGAAGCTTAATACAGGTCAACTTACTTTTAAGTCTCCTTAAAGATAGCATTGATTTATATAAACTCCACAGTAACTACAAACTGGGACCTTACTTTTCTTTGCCTGCAGGACACAGTCTCACCTGCCTGGCTGTCATCCTTCTTTTCACCAAAAATGCCATCACTTCCATCACTGGGACTCGCCTAGGGATAAATGAAGCCATTGCATCAGCGAAACTGCAGCCCAGAAGGAACCACTGAGAAAGGCCCTGCTGCAAGGACTACACATGCACAGAAAAGCCTGCAACGTCATTGGACCCAGACAAGCCTTATAACCACAGCTCACTTACACAGTTTCTCTCACATGCCCTCCCACAGAGCTTCTTCCCACAGAGAGTCAGGTTAAGGGATGGGAAACTCGATTGCATTTTATAAGCACCATGTCTGTTTTAGCTGTGAATTTAAATATCTGCTTTGCCACCACCACTTGCAATTTAATACTGTTATCTCACAAAGAACATTTCTGTTTTTCATTGTGAAAAAGGGTCAGGCTACCCTGTTCATTATGGAAGTGGACACTATTTTTATAAAACATGACTGCTCCATGGGACCCGATGGTATAAAAACCTACGAACTTAAAATTAAGATGTGAAGCTCCAAACAAATCTGGAGTAAGAACAGAAGTACAGAATTTGTTACGTCAGTGCATTAATGATTGTCCGAACAGATTGCTTTATTAGCTCTGTCCTGTCTCAAAGGGAAACTTTACAGATGATGATGTGGGACTGGGAAAGGAGATGCCCAAGTTAAGAGTGTTCTACTTGTAAGAGGATCTGAAGCAGGAAGACTGTGGCAGTGAGTGAAGTGGTCCCTTGTCTAGGATATTCACTACTGGTGTTTATTGAAAGCACTTGCTGCCTCCTGGACAGGAGACAGGTGCTCTGACACAGTGAAGGTAGATAGACACACACAACTTCCAATAATTAAAACTCAAAACATTCTTTTAGGCCCTAAAAGCATGTATGGACCCAGGAGAGAAAATACTAGACAGAGTGCAGAGAAAGATGTCCATTTTCTGAATATATATTTCTCCTGTGTAGAAAGGGGGTGACACAACCCTTCTTACGGCTCCTCTGGTTATCCCAACTATCTTTGGAGATAGAACTATCACCATTCATGTCTTGCAGATCCAGAAAACTGCCCCAGGAGGCTGAGTGAGTCACTCAGGGTCTCAGACTAAAACTTAGTGCTTCAAATACAGGTAGTCTGATATGAGGACCAAGTTATCTAAGAAAGGGCACCAAGAGAGTTCCAGATAAAATTGGCTTTGGAGGTGAAAACACTTAGGACTGGGGAGCACTAGCTATGCTGCCTTCTACTGTCCAGAACTGTTTCCTGCTATTTAATAGAACAGAAACCTGAGGAGGATCTATGATGCCATTTTGAAATGGCATCAAAAAGTGCCAACCCATCCTACTCTTTAGGCAGGTGAGCAAAACAAAAACCCCTACGACATCTTGTATGTCTGTCTTCCAACCAAAAAGAGCCTTTAGATGTGGCCAGAACATTTGTGAGGTACTTAGAATGATGCCATTTTTAAGTATAGATACCGGCAGGGGAAAAATATTCTACATTATAAAGCATGGGTAGTAGAGGGCACCAGCCTATAAAGCAGAGTGACAAGTTCCCTCTCAAGCCATAATGGCAGCTGACAAGGGCCTGCCCACAGCTACAGGCTCCTGGTGTGGGGTGAGGTCAGCACAGTTTGTCCTCCAGTCTATTCAGCAGTTTGTGCTGCTGCAGTTAGTCAATGCGAGTAATCCTTGAGCAAACACTCCCACAGGAAAGTTCTTGGTAGTAGTAAGTGCTGTTTCTGTATCCCATCTCCTGTAAAGCGTTTCTCCTCAACAGAATGACAGAACATGGCCAAGTAACCAGATGAATATGAGTTTGATGCATAGGAAGCCAATAGTTGTGGGCACACAGAAGGCCTCACAGCTGAGCTCACAGCCTAACATGGAACACCAGTTTCTGCTTCCTGGGGAAGACGTTCATCTTAGAAATGTGAGTTGATTTCAGGCAAGGGACCCAGAGTGCTGCTGACAAGGAACAGACAGAACACAATCTCTCCATCCTGAGAACAAAGCCTCTATTCTTTGGCTTTGGGCAAGATGCTTCTTTCTCTCTAAGGGGCTTTGCTTCTTCTTAAAAATGGAGAAAGTAATATTCAGCTTATTGGTTGTGGAGTGTAACGAGTAACCTCCATGCTGGCACAAAGCAAATGCATTAACAGCTGGTAGCCGGGAGAGGGGCTATGAACAGTCACTTAGCATTTCTCCTTTACCTGGAGCATATGCTTTTATGTAGACTCCAGAGAATCATTAACAGCAGTAACAGCATCCCTGAGGGCTACTGAGTCTAGGGAAACTGCTGCACAGGCTGGAGTCAGTACTGCATAAAGATTTAAAAATTATTGTTAACAACTGAGTTTAGACAGCTGGAGAAAGTGTGGAGTGGGGACGTTGTTAAAATAGTCCTCAATGGCGAAGATGAGATTCAGATTCAGAAGTGACGACTAAGGAGCTTGTAAATGCTATGCAGCTATGCTAGTGAATGAGCACAGGCTGTGCTCCCTCCCAAGTACTGCCAGCAGCTGAAAGTGGCACAGCTATATACATGACACTTCCCCAGTGACAAGTGAGGTACATACACTTCCTTACTCAAAACTAGAAAGCCTAATCTCCTCTGCTCATGGCTGCCCCTCCAGGCCTTGCTGCCTCCCAGATTTTGTCTTGGTTAGGGTGGCAGCAGCAGTGCAGACTTGGTGGGATATGTAGACTCAGGGGATTTCTCCTATGCCCTTACCAAACCCCAGCGTCAACACAGTAGTCAGCCAAATAATGAGTATTCTGTAAGTGCCAGGCTCCAGGACTATAATAGTGGAAAAATCAGAAATGTTAGTCTCAGGGATTCTGTCTGGTGGGTGAGAGGAAAAGACAAGCAGTGGCTATGCACGCAGTACCATAAGCAACATAGAGAGAGCATCAATCAGGGGCTGCTGGGACAGGTCTAAGAGGTGATTCTTGAGCTGGACACTGAAAAAAGTGAAGGAGTCTGCGGAACACAAGGGTCTCTACACAGGGAACAAAAGGTCTGAAGTTAGAGTCAAAAAGACCCTGCTGATGTTTTCATTTTGCAAGAAAATTAAGCATCCTATTTTTGCATAAACTTGGTGTTCAAGGTAGATATAAAAACAAATGTCACAAAGCTCAGGTGTGTTTTTATGGAGCCTGCAGGATCTAGGAGAACGTGAACAGATGAGGGACACTGCTCGTGTCCTTTAGCTTGGTTGGGACTTATGCAGCTAACTGAGACTATGTGCCCTAGTTCTGTACAAAGGGGAAAGAATGATGCCTGTTTCCAAGGATGAATAAAATTCACATACAAATAATACTGAATTTAGAGTATCTTCAACCCCTTAACCCACAAGTAATGAGTTCTTGTTCAGTTCCTAACTAAAGGTTCCTTATAGTAGGATTTGACCATTAAAGCATAAAATTTCTTTACAAGTTTGTTTTTTTATTTCACCTCCTTCTTCCTGATCTCCCATTGGCTACAGTTTCATCCTATTACAGCCTTCCTATTTTAGAAAGCACCCAAGACACAGCCTAGACATTGGCAGCCAGAACTGCAGCACAGCAAAGACAGCACCTGCCACAAGGTACTGTGCTAACAAAAGCTGTTTCAGTACTTATTGTTATTTTTGTTAACAGAGGTGTTACCTTCCCAACATACACAAAGGTGTGATAAAGACTGTTGGACAATTCTAGGTTTGAGACCATTCCAAACACAAATACTCTTAAAACTGTGTGTGGTTCATAAAAAAACCCAACTTCTGAACCTTGAACCTTGTAACTGGCAACTGTTTACTGATCAAAAGTATCACAGATGTTAGAAGAGAGAGAGGACAGGAGGACCTTATCACTCTCATAGTTAGTTCCTCTCAACCTTGAAACTCTGAATGTCATATTTGGAGAGAAAGACTAGTGTGTGCTACAGAAGGTACCAGAGTAGCAAGGAGCTGGAGATGATTTATGATAAGAAATATAAATGAATTAGGGTTTAGACACAACAGATCTGCTGGTCTCATGAAGTCAAAGCTGCTGTGGTTGCCTGAATATGATCAAGCCAGTCAACACTGTAACACAGAAAGAGGGGTGGGGGTGGAGAGTAGCATGGTGTGTGTGTGCGTGCACGCGCACGTGTGTAGACAGTTTCTGGTAGGCTAATCATGCTCTAATGAGTGACCCTACCTGGGAGTACATGCTCAGCTCTTTGAGCAGTAGTAATAACACCACTTTCCCACACAAGACATAAACTTTTCAAGGACTTAATTTTCCTGTGTTACAAAGGCTTGAGAGACAGTGAATTGAAGCGAATCAGGGAACAACAAACTGAGAGAACGTATGTAAATAATAACGAACAGAACAGAGCTGACTATAATCGTGTGATCAGGGGAGTGAAGACTCTGGCTCTAAGTAGAAGCACCAGAGGACAGTGCTGTGTGAACTTCTGATATCAGAATCCATGGCATTCGCCAGAAACATCTGGTCTATGACTCAAAGACAGAGTCTGCTCAAGTGGCACAGGGGCTCAGGCAAGGCCTTCTGCTCCTGGGGTATGCATACATATGTGATAAGCATTTAAGACAATCAGAAAACAGGAGAGAGGAGGAAGAAAAACTCATTTCACAAGCTTATATGACCTGACTAGAAAACTATCCTCCACAATGGGCATGTAGAACATGTTTCACAGGTGCACATATGAAAAGTTTTACATAAAGCATCATTAAGAACCTGGGGAGATGGGTCAGTGTGCACAAGTGTGAAGACTCCAGTTTGTATATGGCTCTGTCTATTATCCCAGCCTCAGAAGAGGGGATACCCTAGAACAAACTGCTTAGAGAGACTAGCCATATCAGTGAGGTCTGACCTTGAGTGAAGAGACCCTGTCTCACCGAATACGATAAAAGAGAAGATGAGAATGATTCTGGACATTAACCCGTGCTCTATATCCACACATGCCCTTCTACACAGGAAAAATGCATGTGTGGTGCACTGCATGTGTGTGTGCTGCATATATGTAAGTGTAACATACACTTGCAAATAAAATGGAAAAAGAGAAAAAATACTATCAAATAAAATTCAGTAATATATAAAAGAATTATATATATATATATATATTTATTTCATGATTAAGCAGAACTTATATTAGTGCTATATGTTCAGTTCAATATTTGTCAACTAATTATGGTAGCTCACCTTATTGAAAGGTCAAATAAGAAATAACAAACAAACAAACAAACACTCTGAAAACCACTTTTATCTAACAGGAAAAATAGCATATGACAAAATTGAACATCTATGATAAGTACTCAGAAACTAGAACTGTGGAAATGCCCTTTGTTTTTGATAAAGAGATCTACAAAAAAATCTATAATTAGTATTATTTTTATAATGAGAATTAAAAAATATTTACTTATTTTATGTTTCTGAATGTTTTGCCTGCATGTATCTATTATGAACCACACGAGTGCCTGGTCTCCTGGAACTGGAGTTATGGATAGTTATGAGCCATCATGTGGATGCTGGGACTTGAACCCCGCCCCATCTTCTATGAGATCAAGTGCTCTTAAATGAGGAGCCATCTCTTGAACCCCTAATTAATATCATTCTAATGTAAGTGTCTTACTCCTAATAGCTACAACAAGGATATTTATTCCACCTATATTACTCAATAAAGTGTTAAAGTTTCAGCCATTACCATAATCCAAGGAAAGAAAACAAGTTTTAAAATTTAGATCAGAGAGGAAGAATTTTAACTTTGTATTTACAGATGATGACAAAAAAAAAAAAATCCATGACAAATGGCCTAGAATGGGTAAGCAAGCCCAAAACAGCTGAAGGGTTGAGGCATATAACAAGTACTGGATTTCTGCATGTGGTAAGGAATATCGGAAGTGAGATCACAACAGCACTTACAATCACTCCCAACAAGAAACATTGAAATGAATCTAAGAAATGTGCAGAGCTTATATGCTGATGAAAGAAACCTAAAACTTAAAAGAAAGTGAAATAAAAAAAATGACAGGTGGCAGCATACTATAATTCTCCTTTTTGATAAAAAGTTTTAATGTAACTCCTACTAAAATTTCAGCAAGTCTCTGGAAATACGGAAACTTTTTAAAATTAATTAAATACTTATTTATTTACTGAGTGTACATGTGGAAGTCAGAGGACAACTTGCAGGAGTCAGTTCTCTCTATTATCTGGTTTCAGGGAATGAACTTAGGTGCAGTAGCTAGTACCCTTATTTGCTGAGCCATGCTACCTCTCTAGATAATCTTACATAAATTTTACATGACAAGTTTACACAGTTACACAGAAAAGCACAAAATAAATAAAGGTCAAATAATTTTGAAAAAAAAAATAGAGTGGGAAGGGATCAGTTGGTTCAATTTTAAGACTTAAGACATGGCTACAACAATTCAGACTATGTACTGCTGACAGGAGAGAACAGAGAGCCCAGTCCATGGAGCCTCACAAATGGGCCAACTGAGCTTTTTCAAAGGTGCAAAAGTAATTTGATAAGGTTAAGAGTAATTATGGATCAACAGGATGCAAACAGGTTAAATAACCTTGATCTAATTTTCATTATTTAAATTAGAACTAACCTAAAATGGATCATAAAACTATAAAATGTGGGGAAAGGGAGGGTGGAAGAGACTCTAGGTTGTCAGGTAACGAGAGCTCTTAGACCTGGTACTATAAACACAACCCATAAAATCAAAAGTGAGAAACTCATTTCTTTAAATTAAAAACTCTTGCCACATTAAAGACAACATGGAATGGATAAAAAGACAAAACTACAAGATGAGAGAAAATATCTGCAAACCACATATCTGATAAAAAGACAAATATCTAGCCTGGCAATGGTTGTGCACACCTTTAATCCCAGCACTCAGGAGACAGAGGCAGAGGATCTCTGACTTCAACACCAGCCTGTCTACAGGCTGTTTCAGGGCTGCACAGAGAAATCCTGTTTCGAAAACAAAATCAAAAAACAAACAACAACAAAAACCAAGGACTAGCACCTGGAATCTGTCACAACCTCTAGATCAGCACAATGAAAGCAGAGCAAGAGTGAAGGATGTGCAAGAACTTGTACTGTGTGGAGCATAGAATAGCACGGCCGGCCATCACAGGCCACACACAAGCAGAGGTGGACCCCTAGAAAAAAGTGACAACATAAATGCAGGATGCATAGGAAGTACACCATTTATTTACTACCATCGTGTAGCAAAAATGGACAGCACAGCTACTTCAAAACAAAGTGGTAGTTTCTTAAACATACATTATATAAACAACGCCATATCCATGCTATAGAGTAATCATCAGCAACCACCCCTGCGCCTAACGTAAAGCAAAAATAAAAAAGGAACCAACTATGGTTGGAACAGACAACCACCTGGATAGACTTTAAAATTATGCTAAATGAAAAGAACTGTCAAATGTTCATACTGCATAATTCCATTCTTTCTACATGTACACCTACATGCCAAAAGAGGGCATCAGATCCCAGCATAGATGGTCATGAGCCATCATGTGGTTGCTGGGAATCGAACTCAGGACTCAGGTTCAGAACAGACGGCCATCTCTCTGGCCTTAACTGAGTGCCCATGGTGCACTTTTTTTTTGTTGTTTGTTTTGTATTGTAGACCAGGCTGGCCTCGAACTCACAGAGATCCGCCTGACTCTGCCCCCCCACCCCCCCAGGGCTGGGGTTAAAGGTGTTCACCACCATGCCTGGCTTATGCATAATTCTATTCTTAAAATGACAAAGTTATGAAAATGGAGAAAAGATCAATGATGTGATGGACGGGGAAAACAAATGGTTATGAGATAGAGACAAGACTTGTGTAGTCACTGAAATGTTCTGACCTTGACTCTGTCAGTGTCACCATCCTGAATATTAAATGATTTTACCTGATCTTACTCTGGAGGATACTTGGTACAGGGTACACAGGGTTTCTCTGTGTACTCTGTACAGACATCTGTATAACTGTAGATGCGCACCTGTACACCAACATCTTAAACTGCAGCTATCTGGATAGTTTTTTTAGAATACAAATGCAGTCAAGTTTGTATGCTTGGAATTTCTGTACTACAGGGTGATACAAGTAAGTGCAGCAATGCAATCCGACTCCCAAATGATGCAGCCCTCTCTCAGCATGAAGGAGCATGCAGTACCAGTGCAGCAAATCTGACTCACCGTTTGCTTCTGGAGACCATCTAACTTGTCCTCAGCACTGTCTTCTTTATCTATGTTGCCTCTAAATAAAAGTAATCATATACCACTTAGGAGTTATGTTACTACCAGGGTGCTTATAAGGCCTTCCAAATCTAAAGGGAAGGTTAGTAGATATCTCTCACAGGCACTCAAAATCTTATGATTTTTTTCCTTTTCTTTTCAGAGAATCTTAGAGACTAAGAATGAAAGAAACTACCACCCAAGACTGTTATGTGGTGGGTAAGGACTGAAACCTCACATGCATGAGGCTGCAGCCTTGTGATCTACTAAGGCACACTCCGAGGCTGACTGCTCAACAACACTATCATTGAAAAAGTAACTATGGCCCATCAAGAGCTATCTGCACTCACAACTTGAGTCCAGGCCGACAACTGTGCACAGTGACTATTCCCACAAGGTCCTCTCCTGGAAGACAACGCTCTCTACTGCTGAGAAGGAAGGTGAACCATCCCCTCAGATATCACATTTGGGACTTGGTTAGCTGCTTTGTGACTCTTGGGAGATTAACTACTGCTGATGCCTGCCTTATATGGGTCTTCAACGCTTAAGCTGGAAAGAAGCGGAAAGAATGGTCAGCTGCTCTGCTCCTACCTTAGGTGCATCACTGGAGTCACCACACATAAAAGCTTTGAGCTACACGCAGGCACCTAAGCCAGGGAGTGTTTTTCCTGAATCAGTTAATTTAACTAACACTAGGATGACCAGCCACACTAGGCCTTTGTCAACATCTCCCAAAATATACTTTTATTTTGGAGTAGAGAACATCATGACAGCTAAAGTGTTTACCAGGGGTTATTGGTAATGCCATACTCCCATGGCTAGCTCTAACTACAGCTCTGGGCAAATAAGCACCTGTCCTTAGCAAAGGAGAGATCTAGCCAAAGCTGTCAGTACACATCTAAGAGATAAATTCTACTAAAAACTTTTACATCTTGGAGATCTATAGGTTTTGGCTCTTACTTTAGTTTTCCTGAGAACTCACACATTTGGAGAGTATGCCAACAATAGATAAAAGTCAGCCAAAGAGAATGCTTCTATATGTTTTGCATACTACCTTTCACTATGCTGAATTGTTACAACTTTTAACAGAGGCTCCTGAGTCTGCCTTACTCCTGGGTTATATGATCCTGGAGTAAAACCGGAAATCAGCTGAGGAACTTTATGATCAGGAAGGCTGAACTTGCTGTGCCTGTGTAGTTTTTTTGCCAGGGGGAAGAGATATAGAGAGCCCTCTGACCAGAATGAGCTGATTGTGGTTAACAAGCTAGGCAGGATAATCAGCCTGGGCAATCCATGAAGGATAGGAATTGGGATTTTGTCCAAAGAACAAGTCTATGGCATAGCAGGATGAACCCAAAGAAGCAATTTGAAGGACATGGGCACAGTACAGTCTTAAGAGAGATGTCAGACATTGAGGGAAACTGGTGGTTTGAGTGAGAAATGTCCCCAGAGGCTCACATCTCTGGATACTTGGTCCCCAGTTTGGGAGCTTATGGAACCTTTAAGAGGCAGAGCCTTGCTTTCCCCCTCTATTATAGGCTACCCTTTGGAATAGTAAGACAAAATAAACTCTTTCTTCTATAATGCTCTTGGTCATGGTATTTCATCACAGCAACAGAAAAGTATGAATACATAAAGATACAGAGTCCTGGATATATGTGAACTAGGACACAAGCTGGTGGCAAGGCATGTGACATCAGAGTGGGCCTATGTGGCTTCTCACCTTTCAGGAATGTCGGAGGTTCCATCTGTAACACCTTGCTCTGCAGAAAGGGACTTTTCATCAGGCATGCCGACTTTCTCCAGGAAGCAGAGCGCTGGGTCAGCCCGCATGGCATTGTACCTTTCATAACCTGAGCAGGCAATGACAAGTATCAGAAGTCAGGTCAGAACTCAGCAGATCTGCCCCTGGTCTGAGACATTCACTTTGTCTCCCTTATTCAGTAAAAACCAACACAAAACGAACTTGAAATAAGGCTTATTTAGGATTAATGTGATCCTGTGAGGTATCCTAATAGGAAGATTCTGGAGCTACTAGAGACTTTGGAGCAGTTTCTTACCCAATCCATGTAAACATCATGTTTGTAAACAGATGCAAGGGCCAGACAGTTCTTACTGGTTTGCTGTTCTGTACGGCAAAGGGAAGCATGAGCTACCTTTACAACCCTCTTCCTCCTATTCCACAACTCTGACACCCTGTTATATCTCAAATGGGTGCATTTCCATACACCCCAACTCTATCTCATGAGTCAGAAAAAGAAGCTGAACAAAGTGATAGATACAAGTGCTGAACTGTGAACTGGACCATGGTTGATGGTTTGCTAGGTTACTAGACTTGGGCCGGTGTTATAAACCCAGGACCACAAAATCCCAATACACACTTGCCAGGGCTGTGGATCTGCTCCTCATCACGTTTAAAGTGAACAAAAGGAATACTCTGATCCAGAATATGAAATTTAAAGACAATGAAACAATGCTTCATGTGTTTGCACATAGAAGCCAGAAATTGGTATTAATGTCTTCCTCTGTTGCTCTCCTTAATTTTTGTGACAGGGTCTCAGTGAAACCAGAGCTCACTGACTGCCTAGAGTAGTAGCTCACCAATGAGCTCAGGTCATCTCTCTCTCTGTACTTTCCTCAGTTCCCTGTGTCAAAGCTTCAGGTGCATGCCACCATGCCTAGCTTTTATGTGGGTGCTGGGGATACAAATTTAGGTCCTTGGGCTTGCACATCAGGCACTTTCCAGAACAGCCACCTTCATAGTCCCCCAAAATTGTACTTTAAAGCAGGAGGATATCTGGTATTTTACTGAATCTAACAAAATGTTCCTTTTATGTGGGTGTGAGAAGGTGCAGGGTCTCCTGAAGGCAGTATAGAATGTAATGTAATCTTGTAAGACAAGGCTTGTCCAAGTTAAAGACCAAATCTATTGTCATACCAACCTTCCAGCCTTACCTTGCACTCCTGACGTCACAACCTACCTACCACAATGGGCTGTACTCCCCAGAAACTGTAACCCTTTGCCAAGGCTGTGTGTGCCAGGGTATTCTACTGGGGCAACAGAAAAGGAATGACTGCGGCTGGACAGAGTGCCTGCTGTGAGAGCAGGAAGACACGAACTCAGGTCTCTGACATCACACAACACAACAAAGCATGGCTGTATGTGCCTATAATCTTAGTGTTGGGGTCTGGGGTCATCTAGCCTAGATGTAAAATGATGAGCTCCTGCTCTAGTGACAGAAACTGTCTCAAGAGAACAGATGTAGAGTGACAGAGAAAGTATCCAACATCTGCCTCTGGCTGTCACATGCACACAAGTGTGCATACCTGACAACTCATCCCAGTGAGCGAGATGGATGCAGTTCCACCTTAAGTACAAAAAGGCAATAGAGGAGGATAAAATATCAAGCTCATTCTTTGTGATCATAGCTGCTCTTTTGAAGTTTATTAGTAATATATTATAGAACTCTTATGAGTCACACATTCATCTGGTCAAGACTTCCAAATGACAGCTGTATGATCTGGTTTTTCAGAATTATCACAATCAGACAATGGGACTGTTGAGCATTTGCAGGAGTATGTATAGCCTAGTCTACATTGCTTGAGGGGCGATGGGATGGAGGGTTTGTGGAGGGGTAACCAGGAAGCGGGTTAACATTTGAAATGTAAATGAATAAAAATGATTAATAAAAAAAGAAAACAAGATTGGATCTATATCTTATATCATGTATTATGCTAAATTCTACATTTCTTACAAGATACATACATAAATAATTAATTCCTACAGATATTAAAAAAAAAGAATAAGCTTTCTGGGTAGCTGATCTGAAAGGGTCAATTTCTTAAAACATACCGTGCTTGAACACACCAATGAGAAGGGACTTGTCAGCTTCAGCGTCCCACCAATCCACTGGGATCTCCACATAGTCAATGTCAGGTAGAAGCACATCCAGTTCTCTGTGGAAAGTAGAGTGTGCTCTCAAGTGTTCTTTCCATCCAGACAGAACACAAAAGCTACTGAACCCTGGTATGAAACCACATTCCCGGCTAAATGCTTAAGTAACAATAGAGACAGTCCAGAAGGTTGCAGCTCAGTATCTCTTATTGCTCACAAAGCTGTATAAACACAGGTACTTGATTCCGGGACTCCACTTGAGACTCTAGGAGAATCTACTCTCAGGTGACTGTGTAAAGTAGTTTTGTGTATTTAAGTAGTTTTGATATGTATCTTTAGTTAACAGCCAGAGCAAAAATCTTTGATATACTGGTCATGGAAGGGCAAAAGTTTCCCCCAATGACTGAAACATGAGTGAATCCTTAAAATAATATTATCTAAATTATCTTGCCCCAGAGTTTACACTGGTGAAGTCGCAGGTATAAAGAAGGCCTTTCAGAAACTAAGTGGTTCGTTAGGTCAAAACTACTCATGGATAGCACTCTTCCTTGGCCCAAAGTATCAACATACTGTCCATGTTTTGAGTAGCACATGGATGGTACCTCCAACTGCCCACAGGATTCTTGTGACTGATAGAAGCCTGACTGTTCCTTGTTAGGCCCAACTCCCTGTATGAAGTTAGTATTCCCTGGCCCCAGCTTTTCAGAAACCTACTGATTTACTGCACAGTGTCACAGGAGAAACGACCTTTTTAGGATGAATACCATTTATACATTAAGCCTAAACAGGACCCGTGACTGATCGAAAAGAAAATAGAGATCTTTCTTCTCTATTTACCTGTTTACTATCTGGGTAGCTTCCTTGGACAGGGTGAAAATCTGGGTCTTTTGAAACAATAGGATGGATCTGGCCAATCTATCAGCAGGCAATTTACATAAATTATTTAACTCTGAGAACTACATGGTTAATGTTTTACCTGGCAGGAGTTCCCTCAAATGCTTTATCAGCTGCTTCTCCCAATATTTCAGCTTTTAGGTAGTACAGCATTCGGACTCTCAAAAGCACCCTATGAAAGAAGAACATATTATTACAACACCCTGGAACCTAAGACTGAGAACACATCACCAAATTAAGATAGGGAAATTAATAAGCAGAAGCAGAGGGAGAATGTCCTGACTGGTTTTGGAAGTTGGGTTATAAGAAGCCTCTGGGTACAGAATGTACTGTAGGAGTGGAGACTGCTACAGGAGGCAGGGGGTGTAAAGAGAACGCAGATACAGTTCACACCCAAATCCTTTCTTTTTTCCAGACTTTGTATTGGAGTGTGAAAGGATATCATTGTGGGTATCTTTGAAACCTAGACTGTTTGAGCGGGGGTAACTTTGGGAAATAGGAGGGCCACTCACTTATTACAGTGCTGTTTGAGGTGCTTCTTGTATCCATCATCATGTAAGACCACCTCAGGATTGCAGGTGGCCAGCCAGTCTGCATTCTTCAGTTCTGGGAGCAAGAGCTGGTTTTTTGTCTTTTTTCCTTTCCTCCCTCTGGGGACTGGGGCAGACAAGCCTGAAATGGAGAGATAGTGAGGCATATGGATGAGCCAAAAGGGCTTCAACATGGGCATTAAATCTGGGCTGGGTACAGAAACACCATGGTGGGCTCTGGTGGACAGACTCTGACTCAAGTCCACAAAATCACCAAGGTGGTCAAGAGGATTTAATGAATGCCCTGGGAGACTCAAGGGAGGAATAACCCAGCCCGTCCCTTTTGGGTCTTATGGTCCAGTAGGAAGAAGGAGACTTGAAGAAGCTTTGGCTAAGCACAGAGAATTACAACACAAGAAAAGGCATGCCAGAAGTGACAAGAGTAGAATAGTGAAATAAAAAAGGTGAGCCACAGAGCTTGAGGAGTGAGTCAGGGATTCCTGATGGACTAAGGAAACAGCAAGAGCACATGTGGGAAATGTCAAGACAACACAGGCACCCAAGACCCAACAGAAGACCTCAGCAGAGCTTCTTCCCCTCTTACCTGAGTGGTTCTGGAGGGTCTGAATTTGCCCGTCTTTGGAAGGTGTGATTAGTTCCCAAATAAAACTCTTAATTTTTTCATCCCCTTTGTAATGCTTGACACAGTACACCAGCAGGGCCCGGCAAATCATCTCCATATCCTTCTCATTCAGGGGCCACTTGAATCGCCCGTGAGTCAGGATGTCCTTCCACCGGCCCCAGCTGGAGTGAGAGTACAGAAGGTGTTGGAGGAAGAGCCACTGACATATCCTTCACACCGCAGGAATCAAAGAGACAAGATAGTCCTCATCCTCTTACAGGAGGAGTATCAGTGACGCCCAAAGCTTTGTCTTGAAAGGCCTAGAAGGACTTATGACTACACTGCCCCACTTGTCACTACGGTGATATACACTGGTTCAGATGGCTGCTAGACTGCTAAGTAATACTGGGAAAAGAGAATAAGCTTGGAATTGAGAAAGTGCAGCTGGAGTGACCACTGCATAACCATGCTTTAACTGTAACATTCGTTGCTCTGATTCCTTATAATATATTCCTGGGTGGGAGAGAAAATCAGTACCAGGCAGCAAACTGGTATCAGAGATTGGCTGTGACATGTGTTTAAGCAGATCACAGTATGTTCATACTACAATATCAAGTCATGAGGGGAATTTGGTACAAAGCACAGCTTTCTTTTGCTCCAGCAGATGTCATTAGCGGGTATTCGGAGGGAGCTAGATGTTCACAGCACAAATCTTAAGGACTTAAAAAGACAGTGGGGATAACAGCACCCCCTTCCCACTGAGCAGAGCCAATACCTACCCAAAGATGAGCAGGTTCTTCTCTACTCGGAAGCACTCAGCGCGGAGGTAGCGTCTGGCTTTGTCACTGAGGCGCCTGGACCTTGTGGGCCTTTCATCTGAGTCACTGTCTAACTCTGAGAACTCCATAAGCTCGTCCTCCTCAAACGAGTTGTAGTGTTTGGTCTGCTTCCTCACACGTGGCCGGTCAATCACTAAGCTTTCCTGGAAATGGAGAAGACTGTGAGGAGGAGGCCCTCTTGCCTTTATTCCCTACCATAGTGTGCAAGCAGACTGCTGCCATTCCTCAGGGCACATCTGAGAAAGAACCAGCCCATGTCAACCTCTGGCAGGGAAAATCACGGATTCCAGGTCACCATGCCTCATCCAATCTTTCAGATGGATCCAGTCAGAACTTGAGAAAAGCTTTGAACCTTCCAAATATGCAAAGACTTGATAACAGATGTTAAAGCTAGCTTTCTTAAGACTAACCAAATTTTCTCATTTTCTTACCCTTCCCCACCCCTTTAAAGAATTGTTTGTCGCCCCTATTCAGAAGAAGCTATGGAGAGTTGTCAGCCCAATTCCCTGAGTTGGGGTGTTTGGTAATGGATATTTTACAAATTATAGATTAGTTGTCATTGTAAGGGATAATTTGGGAATGGTCATAATTTTAAACAGGGAGAAAATAAGTTGAATGGATTGTGTAGCCATAATCTTAATTGGTAAAAATCTTTATAATTGATGCAAAGTTTAAGTTATAATTCTTTATATTGGTACAAAATTTTGATACAGATTTAAGATTTTCATTGGTGTGTGAATTTCTTATACTGATACAAAATTTGAGATTAAACTTGTTACTCTCAGATAGGCATTGTGCCTAAGCAACTCATGTAAGAATACAAAGCTTAGACCCGGTCCTAATAACTGATATTAAAAACTGTTTTTAGATGATTAAGCAACACGTTAAGGGCCAGATAGCAAACTCATGGCTATGTTCTGATTTAATTAATTATAAGAAGATGTTTTCAATATATTTCAATTAGAAAGCGAAGAGTTCAGATTACCTTTTTTTTTTTTTTTTTTTAAATTTTTTTATTTATTTATTATATGTAAGTACACTGTAGCTGTCTTCAGACACCCCACAAGAGGGCATCAGATATCATTACAGATGGTTGTGAGCCACCATGTGGTTGCTGGGATTTGAACTCATGACCTCTGGAAGAGCAGTCAGTGCTCTTAACCACTGAGCCATCTCACCAGCCCGGGTTCAGATTACCTTATGTATATAGATAGTCTTTAAAAACATCAGAAATCCACAGAATGTGACATTTACTGTTGTTTCATCATTTGACAATGAGACATGTCTGCTCCTGACAGCATCCCCTTCTTGGTTCAAAGAAGAAATGGAGCATGGATGTAGGTGCTCCAGTTGTGGGAAGATAGTCACTGGGCAGAAACTGTCTACTTCATCTACAGACAAAATACTTTCCAGGAAAAGGACACATTATGTGGAATAGTTGACTGACAGCTCTGCTAATACAGTCGTCAGTTGCCTCTACAATTGTTTAAGTCTGAGAAGCTGTGTTTGTTGCTTCCTATTTATACCCTGGTAATGTTTTTAAGTCCTTCTCGGATTTCTGACAGGGTTGAAGACTAGTTATAGTCTCATAATCAAACTCAACTTGTTTAACACTGAGAGGTTAGAGAGTAGAAGACAGGGTTTTCAGATGGCATTACAGGCTAAAATCTAAACAATCCAGGGATAGAATCATAATTCTTTAAGTTAGGAATGATGGTAGAATACTTTATCTAACTGACAACTATGATGAACTAGATGTCATTTGTATATCATACTTTGTAATTTACATGATTGTTATAGTTTTGTTCAATTTATGTCTGGGAGAAGAGTTTTTTGTTTTAAATTGGACGGTGAGGTGTTCCCCAATTGGTTCTTGATCTATGAGTAAAGAAGCCATGGGCTATTGCTGGGGGAATAGAAGGGACTTCCAGGTTCTTGCAGGCAAGTACACAGATGCGAGGGAGGGAAAGAGAGAGCGCTCGCCATGCTTCTGAGGAAGAAAGGTAAACAGCTATGTGAGATCTCAGCTATTTGAGATCTCAGCTATGTGAGATACGAAGTGGCCATAGGCTGCTCCTACAGGTGGGTAGTTGGGGATGTTGTGCTGGGATTAAAGGTAACTGAACAACTAAAGTTGAGGACAGATTCAGGGTGCTGAGTTAAGAGTATTAGGGTGGGTATGCCAGTCACAGGAGTTTAATGATGCCCAGCAATTGAGCCATTAAGGCAAGATAAAACTGAACAAATGTGTGTGTCTGTGGATTCAAGGGAATCTGGGTGGGGGCTGGTAGTCCAGTCCATTCCCAGAGCTTAGGTGGGGTAGCAAAAGCTACTTGCAACAGTACACCTGCTGTATCTATGACCACAGACAGGACAAGCAGAGGGAACTCTCAGGAACTTGCTCAAGCTGTTATTTCTTAGTCCCCAGCACTGTCACCACCATCTGTTGTTTCTGCCATCATTCCAGCAAGTAAAGCCCCCAAGTGCCCAAAGTGGCAGTCTTCTCTTTCCAGAAAAGACTGGAGTGGGAAGCCCAGCTGTTCTGCTCAGCAAACAGAGAACAGTCTGAGCTCTGGAGACAGGACAGGTGAGAGGATTTCATCTGCTTAGCAACTTTCTGAAGAAAATACACCCTATGACATCTATTATCTGCTTCCTTTAGATATATCTATTAACTTTTTGCTAAAAGGCAAAATTCCTGCCTCAGGAACCTTTTGTCAGTGGCTTCACTGGACATGCCAATTGCTTCTTCTCTAGCCCCAGTATATTCTTCTCCTTATTCTTTCTTTATACACTTGTTCCCAAGGCTAGATGAAACTCCAACACCTGTCACTCATCAAAGCAGTCCAGGCAGTTAATTTCTAGTGTCACTGTGCCTCAGTGACCCATTGTCCTACTGTGGAGTGCTCTGGTTGCTTTTTGCTGCCTATAGGGAAGGAGATCTCTACCCACCCACCCAACTGTCCTGCCCACAGAGTGGCTCCTTAATGGCACTTCAAGCAGGCAACTATAGAAGCCCACAATCCTCTTTAAGGAGGAGAATCAACATTTCTATTTGGAGAAAAGAAGCCAGCTTAAGGAACCAGCAATAGTTAGGCTAACAATTATGTGGGTTTTGTTTACTGACTTAGCTAGATTATAAGAAGAAACTGTCTTCCAGGTCTGTGGGTCACAAAGTTTAACCTACACTTGAGAAAACAGGAATGAAGACTTTGCATTCATCCTGAAGTGAGGCGATGGTGTCAGGGAGAGAGGAAGGAAAACTAACATTTCATAGGTATCTCATAGTTAGCCAGGCAGTAGTGCCAATCATATTCATGATGTGCCCATGACTCTGATGTTGGGGCATCAATATCGCCTTTCCCACTTGTCTGGGTAAGCTTAAGAGGGTTGTATAAAGGCTGTACCTTTTCATTATTTGCTTCAGTGTCTAATTCAGCTATTTTAGCCCATTTCTGCCAAAAATTAGGATCATCCAAGGAAATATCTGTTCTGTTTCCTGAAGCCACAAAACTAGCCTGTGAAAGAGACAAAAGTTAACAAGTTCAGTTTAACAGAATACAAAAACACAAGTATCAAACCTAATTTCAAATGCACTAGAAACATAAAAGCCATCCATGTCAAAACTAAAAACCATAACAGTACTTCAAAAACCTTAAATCTTAAAACAATTCATTTTTCTTCCTTTTAAAGACTAAGGAAATAAAAAGTCTCAATTTATAGGTTCATTTCCTTGAAACTTAAAAACTTCAAAGTAAAAAGACATTCCTTTAGACAATAGCAATGCATTACCTGATGTCTAGTGTGGTTTAAAAATAGTATTTATTTGCTTTTTAATGATACAAAGTATAACTAAGTACACTTAAGCTGGCCTTAAGTGTGCAATACTCTTGCTTTATCAGCATACTGGGAGCTGGACTTACTACATAGTCTAGGCTAGTGAGAATCTGTGATCCTTAGCCTCTCAAGTAGTAGGGATGAGTCATGCACTGTGATGCTTGACTAAAATGGTGTATAAAAGGTTATCTTCTCTCCCTTCCCCTCTCATTAAGACAGAGTCCCATGTATCTCATGCTGGCTTTTGGCTCTTTATATAGCTAAGGATGATGACCTGGAACTTCCGTATCCTCCTGCTTCCTTCTCCTCCACCTCTAGCACTGGATTAGAGATATACTAAACTCAGTTTTATGTGGTGCCAGAAACTGAATGCAGGGCTTAGTGCATGCCAGGCAGGTACTCTACTAACTGAATTAAATTTCCAGCTACCAGGTCCTAAAGGGTTTAATTTAGAAGATTTTTTTTAAAACTTTCAGTTTCATAGTAAGTAAGTAAGTAAGTAAGTGTTTTAAAAATGGCATTGGGGTGGAGGGAAGGCCTAGTAGTATACAACTTTAATCCCAGTACCTGGGAGGCAGAGTGGCAGGTAAATCTCTGTGAGTTCTAAACCAGTGAGAGCTACACAAAGACCATATCCCAAACCCCAAGTCAACAAAAACAGCAACAAAAAACCCAAAGGAGGCGCTGGGCTGGGGAGAGATCCAGTGGGTAAAGTGGGTGCTCTGCACGGGTGGAGACTGGAGTCGGCTCCTGCATGATCAGGTTTGGCAGGAGTGGCAGCCACCTGTCCCACCACTTAGGAGGCAGACACAGGGCAGGATAGTAGGATTAATTATCTCGAATCATTGAGTTCCAAGTTTAGGGAGAGATACTACCTCAATATAAACACAGTAGAGACTAATCAAAGTAGACATCTAATGTCATGCGTGTGCACATGCATATTTTGAACATGCATGCATATCACACACATTAAAAAAATGGAACTGGGTTGATATGAGGTGTTGAATGAGATGCTGTTTATCTATATTTCCTCTACCATGTACAAAATAAAATGCTCTCCTGAACAAATCTTGACATAAGATAGAAGACTGATCATAACAGGTCTCAAAAGCTCCCATGGGAATTTAGCAGAGCCAGCAGCCAGGGCAACCCGTGGATAAATCTGCAGAGGTCTAAACCCAGCGACTTGAACAACAGAGGAAGGTGAGCCTCAGTCAAGTGGCTGGGAATCTTTTGAAAAACCCATTCCTGTGAAATGAAAAATACCTGCTTGAATTTGAGGAATGGAATGTGCAGTCGAGGTTCACTCTGACAGTGTTAAAAGAAAACTTTACAAAAGCATGAAGATGTCCACTCAAGGGTTCTGGAGCAGTTCTTGAAAGAGTGGAGAGAAAAAAGTACAGACTACTGTCTAACTGCATGTGGCCACTAGCTTCTCTTTACTACAGTCTGTGTCTCTAAGTGTCTATATCATCAAGAGATTGTACTTGCAGGAACAGAAGCTGCATTAATGAGCTAAAAGAAGAAACAGTGTTCTCTTACCTTCTCAAATGACCACAGGGATTGGGGGTGGGGGGAATCACCTACCTTAGCAAAAGTGGACCCCTTCCCTTCTGACTGGATGGTGATGGTGTGGGTTCTTCTCTGCAGAATCTGGTCTATATCTTCTTCACAGAACTTGGAGCCTTCGTCTTCCTCGTCCATTAAAGCTCCATAAGCACCTTTCCGGAGCAAGTCCTCCACTTCCATTTTTGAGAGCTGCTGTACCTGAGCAGGTCACCAAAGTGGAAAATGCACAGGAAAAAACAGCCTCAAATGTGGCCCTCATGATTCAGGATATAGCTGCCCTACTAATTGCACACATCAGGAAGACAAGCCAGATGAAGGAGCCCTGGCTACTTTGCAGGGCAGCCAGGTAGGCATTTTCTATAGGGAGCCTTGAAACAAAGCCTAACACATGAGCCAAAGGCCTAACATTCTTCAGGACACTGGTTATCATCAAATGTCATAAGCTATTAAAACTATGCACCATTGGAGAGGATATACTTGACATCTTATTTTAATATTTTAGTTTGAGTTTATATCTTTAAAGCTTCCAGATGTGTACCACACGAGCTGAGAAAAAATGATTTATTCATTATTAAATAAGTATATTTATATTGGAAATGATGTCACCCCTTAACTAAAAAAAAAAAAAAGGAACCTGTGCCAAGTGTGATCTTTCAACCACTTGTTGAAAACAGGAAATAGAGTTCAAAACATCCTTCCCTGGTTCTAATTAACAGTCTGGTTCTCTTTATTCCAATCACAAGAGGGAATTCCCTAGCTCCCAGGATGGGCAATTTGGAGTATGATGGTTAGTAACACATGCACAGCTAAGGGTATAGAACATCTGCACTAAGGTCTCAGCTCTATTTCTGGTGCTCTAAGTCCAACGGTGAAGGACTTCAATATGCTGTTCTGTACTTGAAAACAATTTAAGAATTTTAGCAATAATTCTTAACCCTCTCCAATCCAGACCAAAAACATATGTTGTCATTGTTTTGAGACTGGGTCTTAATGTACCCAGGTGGGCCCTGAAAATTCACTGTGTAGCAGAGGCTTGCTTTGATCTCCTGATGCTGCCTCCACTTTCCATGTGCTGGGATTATAAACATGTGTTACTATGCCCAGCTAGACAAAGAGTTAACTGTCATACTTCAAGCTAACATTTATTTATTTATTTATTATTCACTGATCATCACACAATGAAGATCTTTGAAATACTGTACACTGCTAGGGTCACAGGACACAGACAACACTGACTCCATCACATCATCAAGAAGGTCAAAGTCAAGCTGGAGAGATTGTTCTGTGGTTAAGAGCACTTGCTGCTCTTACAGAGGCATGGCTCCTAGCACCCACATGACAGCTAATAACTATTTGTAATTCTAGTTCCAGGGGATGGAATACCCTTTCCTAGAATCTGAAGTCACCAAGACACACACATAGTACACATGCATACATGCAGGCAAGCACTCATACACATAAAATAGAAACAAGTAAATCTTAATAAGAAAAAAGCAGCTCAAAGTCTGGTGTGTGAGATTAGGTAAGGTAACAAATCCATTATAAGAATGTTAGGCCTTTGGCATATGCATAAATATATATATATAAAAACAAACACAAAAACCCTACCAGTTCTGATGGGTGTGGTTAAACTTTTCTTGCATACTGAGCAGCCCTAGCACACCCATCTCCCAGACTGCCTTTATCCATTTAGAAAATGCGGGGACTGTTTCCAGATAATATTCTGTATGGGGAATTACCTAACTATGCTATGGATGACTGAGTCAAAATGGTGAAAGGGAACCCAGAAAACAGCTTTCAGAAGGAAAACTCTGACAAGTGCTCCTTCTTGGTTTACTTTTGAGACAGCCTCACTAACTCTCCCAAACTGGTCTGATTCAGAGAACCATCTGCCTGGTGCTGGGATCAAAGGCACATGCTCCTCAGTGCTCCGGGCAGGTGCAATGTACTCACTCCATTGGTGCTGCCCTTTCTGTTGATGTCCTGAAGAATAGCCTTGTCCAGGCCCAGCTTCAAGCTAGCCTTGTCAAACATTTCCCGTTCATACGAGTTTCGAGTGATTAGGCGATATACCTTCACGGCTTTGCTCTGGCCTATACGATGACACCGGGCCTGAGCCTGGGAAGAAGGGTCACACACATTTTGTCACCATATAAATACACTCACATTTCACATGGATACAATGACAGAAGCCCCTGTGGGGTGAGTGGTCAACTTTCACAGCTGGTGTCTTGTCATGTTGGGAGTTACTCCTTTCTTTACCAACAGGTTCACAGACTACTGGGTGGAGAGGCAAAGCTATGAGAAGAACACAGCTGTCCTCTCCCCCTGACTCATGGTCTTTGTGCAGGCATCTTGGGTGGTGAGGCTCACCTCAGGATGCTGTTCTACCTCTATGAATGCGTCAGAGGCGGGCACACTGCTTCTCTTCTATTTTTAAATTTCAAACACAAAACCAGAGAAAAGCATAGTGACCCTTGTGGACAATCTTGCTCCCTTCCTACCACACTCCAGAATGACGATGCAGCAAATCCTAAGCAGAATGCTTCTAATTCTTATATATTTTAATATGGACTTCTAAAAGTAAAACATACCACATCACCACTCCTGTACTTAAAATCACTCCTGTTCTTTTCCGCCTGCAGCACTGGAGATTGAACAAAGTCTTACACATTCAAGACAAGTGTTCTGCCTCTAAGCTACGTGCCTCTACAAACAAAATAACTCTCACTATCAACCAACCTTCCCACTCAGCTGTTAATGCAATGTGCTGCTCCTCTGTTTTCCCACCTTGCTTACTGTATTTGTGCTATGTCCCCAAGTGGGTGCTTTTGCCCCCTTTATTTCCTCTAATCTGGAGTTATAGCTTGCAACTTTATTAAATTAAGATCTGACTTTTGGACAGGTATATCATAGATGGGCTTTCAAATTTCATCAACAAGCACATTTGTCTGCCTGTCTGTTATGAAATAGAAGACCAGTGTATATATGCTTCTTTATTATGGGTTATGATTGTCTTCATTAATATTTTGGTTGCCCTAACATACCATTATTAGGGTATATTATTAAAGAAATTATTAAAGAAAAATTAAACATTTGATTCCTAATAAAAACCTAATAAGGTTTTTAGTATTAGTTCTTTAAGGAACACAATGAAGCCATATAATACAGTTGTTATGTTTTATTGCACTTAGTTCTTATTGTTATTGCTGTTCAAATTTGGCCTATGGGAGACTTCCTCAGACTGATCCCTGAGCTCTTTCAACATGGTCCAGAAAACTATGGAGAGAGACTCTACAGAATGACTCTGTGATGTTAGAATAGAGGTGTCAGTATGATTCAATGGTTAGGGGTGCATGTGTGTACACATATATGTAAAAAAAAAACACAAATAGCTGTGTGTTTGTGCCTGTACATTGTATCAAAGATCAACAGTCTTCAATAATTACCTTATTTATAACATATTCCATGGTTCTTTTTGTATGTCTTATATAAAGCTAGACTCACTTATTTAAAAAGGAATCTTGTTTTTTGTTTTTTTCTTTAATAAGAAATGTTCACCTCCCAGAAAGCAGGCAGAAGGGTGTCCCTGACACTGACTATGAGGACTGGCCACGCCATCTATGTGAAGCTTACAGGTCCCCTTGCAGACTTGAGTGCTTTCTTGCTCTGATTGAAGTGAACGTGAACAGTGAGACTGTGTCTTGGCTCTCAGGTGAGTGAAGACAGTGGTAGAAGAAAACAACAGCCTAAGATCCCTGCTTCTGTTTCATAGTCTTATTGCAATCCCACCATCCGGAATAGAGTAACAAAGCAGTAAAACCATGGCTTAAATGCCAGGCTGTTTAAAGGAAGCTACTTTTCCACTGAACATGAGTCTGAATGACTGGGGTTGGGGAGGTGAATCTAAGTCTTAAGTCTGCCTATCAGACAATCAACCTGGTTAGAATCAGATCCTTCCCCTATCTCTATGGCTAAAAATGACACCAGAATCCTTTCTCAGTGCTCAAATGGCATGAAAACAGAAGCCTACCAAGCAGAGACCAACTTCATCTAATGGCTTATCTTGGCTGTCAACCTAATTACATCCAGAATCACCTAAATAATACTAGGCATGTTTGTAAGATTTTTTTCTCTTTTAAAGACTTTTATTTATTTATTTTACATATATGATGAGTACGCTGTAGCTGTCTCCAGACACACCAGAAGAGGGCATCAGATCCCATTATAGATGGTTGTGAACCACTATGTGGTTGCTGGGGATTGAACTCAGGACCTCTGGAAGAGCAGTCAGTGCTCTTAACCACTGAGCCATCTCTCCAGCCCTGCAAAAATGTTTTCTTAACAGGATCATTTGAGATAGAAGACCACCCAAGATCTGGGATACACCTTCAGGTAGCAGCCCACATAAAAGGACATGGAAGAAAAGAGCTTTTGCTTACTCCTGCTGGCAAGTTCATGTCCCCTGTAACCATGTCAGTATCAAATTCAACTTCTGAAAACCAGAAGCTGTCCAGGAACCCTTCTCGACTTCAGGGCTCAGTGGGATGGCACTCAACCACCAGATCTCAGTCTTTCTCCTGTCACCACTTTTTAACACCACTCTATTAATTCTGTTCCTTTAGAGGAACCTGACTAATATGCATGGCTGTCTGTCAATGACAGTCTCACAAAAATAATACTATAGCAATCCACAGAAAGCACTAACTACTAAAAACAATGTACGTCTTTTGTTTTGATTTTTGTTTTTCCAGACAGGATTTCTCTTTTAACAGAGCCCTGGCTGACCTAGAACTCACTCTGTAAACCAGGCTGGACCTGAACTCACAGAGATCCACCTGCCTTTGCCTCCTGAGTGCTGGGATCAAAGGTATGCGCTACCATGCCCAGCAAGTACTTTTTAATGAGAATTTTTTGCACAGTGGTGTTTGAGTGAGTGTGTGTGTGTGTATGCATGTTCGTGCGTGCACAAAAGCAAATGCATGCAGAGGTCAGAGTGTCTCATTTTACTGCAGGTCTTGATACATGTTCTCAATGAACACAAGACAGCCAATCTGGCTAGACTGGCTGGCTGGCCATCAAGGTGCAGGGATCCTCCTGCAGGTACTGATGTTATAAAAAGCCTGGCCTATTAATGTGGATTCTGGGTGACTGACTCAGGTCCTCATGCTTGCACAGTAAGCACTTTACCACCTGAGATCCTCGTCTTTCTGTGCCCTCTAATCCCTCAGCGCTGCGTACCTTGTTAGGTGTGCACAGACTACATTTGGGGATATGCTTGGAAGTAGGCTTCTTGTATGCAGTACAGCTGCTGGCAATCCTGAAATGACTGAGCAAGTAAGTAAATATTCTGGGATGACAGTTACTCCTGTCACTTCTTGGAGAAGAAAGTTATGAATAGGAAAGAGATGAAGATTAGAATAAACTCTATAGTATTAGAAAGAATAGAAGGAATCAAGTTATTAGTGGTGATCAGTGTGTATATGTACCTCCAAATATGTAGGCATAGCTAGGAAAGATCTGAATGCATCTGCTCGTATTTACATATGTTTTTCTAGACCTATACAGATGAATGAATAATATATATGCATATATATGTATATGTGTGTGTGTGTGTGTGTATAGTTTCTCTAACTGTATACTCTAGCTATTTACATTTTGAAAGCTTAGAAGCAGTGCCATCCTGGTAGCAGTCAACATACCTACCAACTCTTAGATCTTGGCTTCCAAATACAATTCCACACAGACAAAGCATATTAGAGAAGTGGCTAATATGTAGAGCTGAAGTTATTTTCTTCCCCCCTCCCCAAAAAAATCGGGCACAGCCACACATAGCTGTAATTCTAGCTACTGTAAGTTCAAGGCCAACCTAGGTAACTTAGTAAGATCCTGATTCAAAATAAGAATTGAAAAGGGTTGGTAATGTAGTCATCAGTGAAATACATACTTAATATGCAAGAATAATATATCGCGCACACACACACACACACACACTCATACACAAACACATACACACAGCAATTGTAACATTATCTGAACATCGAAACAAAAACACTAACAAATTACAATTCACTGAACTCAAGAGCCATGAGTGCATACTGACATAAATCAGAGAAAAAGGAAAAACCTCTGGAGTAGTATGTCAACTAACAAACATGTGTCAAGCCACGCTGTCAGAAGAATAGCACTTTGCAAGCAGCAAGTGACACCTGGTTCAAGTAAAGATAACTAAAAGAAACTAAAACCACAAATGAAACTTTGGCAAGAAAACAAGCACAGTCTCAGTATATTTCTCTAAAACTACTTAAAATTTCAAAGGAGTAGGGAAACAACATGATCAAAGTGCACCTAATCAGACAAATGAAGACCATGTTTCTGTGATTCTGATTTCTGAGAAAGATATATCAGTTCAGTACGGATGAAATCTGAACTCACTCCTGAGCAAGCAGATAGTCTGCTTTAGAAGCAGCCTACAGGTCAGTCAGCTACCACTCAGCAAAAACTTCAAAGAAAAAGAAAAGCTGAGGAGATGACCCAGATTAAAGGAGGCTAAAAAGACAAATGTAATGTCAATCCTAGATTTGATCTTGAGAGCTACAAACGAGCAGAAAAGAAAAGAAATGGTACTACTTCAATATAGACTAGAGGGTGTTGCAGGAAATAATAAAAAAGAAATTCGCCAAGCTCCTAAGCCTGAGCCTGCTACTCTCTGCCCCGTGGGCTGGCCGGCTATGCATTGGTTACATGGCCAGCTTGCTCTCATCTTGTGGAGACTCTTGACTCAGGGCTCCAAAATCTCTCCTCCGCCTGCCGACTCTGTTGCCTCCATGCCAGCCCCACGCAATGACTGCCCACCTAGTGGTTAGATATCACAATACCCAATAATCTGGTAAAATCAAAACTCTTGATGTTTATAATTAACTAGTCAGATTTATATATTAACAAATCTCAATTCACAAGATGCCCTCACAGTAATTTCAGGGTCAACTGATAAAGATACAAGCTGCCCAACTGGATAAACAAGTTATCCCCATTATTCTATCCCTACATGATGTTCATAATCACCTGTGGCTATTTAAGATCACAAGGGATCAGGATATTCTTTCTGTCTGTCCTCCATCTTGATTCCTAACTGCCCCCCCCCAATCTTCTGAGATGCTCTCTCCCTCCAACTCTTAGCTCCACCTCCCCTTTCCCTGTCCAATCACAGGCCTCCTGCTGTACTAATATTTTAATGTAATTGGACAGGGAAAATCCTGCCACAAGAGGATTAATGAATAATGCTCTAAGGAAGATTTCCTGATTCTAAGAACTACACTATGGTTATACAAGAGTAGGACTTTGTACTTATGGAATAGAGAAGAGACCCAAGTGTTTAGAAAGTAAAGGGTCTCCCGCCCCTACAGGTGTTGCAGGTGTAGCTGCTGTGTCACACGTGTGTCAGCAGGTGTCAGAGATAAGAAAGGCCATGTCTATACTCAGTGTTCTGACTTTTGAACATCTGAATAATCAGTAGCCTAAGATTCCCTGAAAAATGTGAGCCTGATAAGTTTGGTGCTAGGCAGGCCTGGACCAGCTCCCAGGACAGAGAATAAGCTGGAGACTAGAAGAACCCTGCATGGGACCTTCCCCTGCCCCACTGGAGTGAACTGAGACAGGGACTCTTCCAAGGGACCACTCAGGTGGGCCAGGCGAGGAGTGAGCCTGAAAAGACCACCAAACATTTGTCATGAGGCCCAGACAAGGAGCTAGCCTGAGATGACCACCAGTCTAGCACTGCATAAGCCCTGGAGGCCAGACCATACCCAAGATGACTCCTCCCCAGTACCATAATGCATAATTGGGGCAAAGCACTCCTGAGACCACTCCACACATGCAGAGATTCTGGGTACCACTAAGAGGAGCAAGTCAGTGGTGGAGAGATGGAAGAGAAAGAGAAACAGAAGGATGTGGGCACAGTGAAGAGAGGTGGAACTGGAGACTCGAGGGTAGTGAGGAACAGCCTGACGTGAGGAGCTGGTGGTGATGCTATGTAGGACCATAGCAGGGTCCAGGCCTGTGCTGCCAGGGATGGAGGAGAACATTTGGGTTGGTGGCTCTGCAGTAGCAGGGTCTGTTACCACCAAAGGCCAGGCAGATGTCCCTGGTCTGGGCTACCATCAGGGATCAAGTGGATGTCTGAGGGCTATGCAGAACTGGCCCCACTCCTAACCTGGAGAACATCATGGGAGAGCTGGCCCTGGGGGCATGAATGCAGGAGAGTTGACCCTGCCCCTAGCCAGCTACAGTACTTGAGAGAATGAGCCCTGCCCATTTCAGGAGTTTTGGGTAAACAGCTTGGAGCATGGTGGCTGGCCTAGGTGAAGGAGAGACAACCTTCCTCCCCGCTCCTGACCTGTGGCAAGCAGGAGACCTGGCCCTGCCTCTCACCAGCTGCAGCTCTCTGGAACAGGCCCCACACCTCACCTGGGCAGCACAGTAGAGCTGGCCCTGGTAGTGAGGGTATACAGGTGAGCCAGCCTGAGGGTGTGAGAGTGGGAGTGTTGGTCCTGACACTTGTCTACCATAAGATGACACGAGCAAGGAGACATGCCATTCCCTTCTCCCAAGGGCTCTTGCCACTTATGGCAGACAAGAAAGCTGGCTCTAAGGTCATCAGAGTGGAAGACCCTCACTGGCTGCAGCACTTGGGAAAGCAGGCCCTGCAACTCACCTGGGCAGCAGGGAAGAGGTGGCCTGTTTGAGGGGGCTGCTGGTGAGCCAGCCCCGAGAGCAGGAGAGCCGGCAGGATGATCAGCTCAGATTCCTCTAGGGCCCAGATCCTGGGCTTTGAGTAGGCCTACCCCAACATCTACCCCATCACTGAAGAGGTTGGTTCTACATATCCAAAACTATAGGATCTCCACAACACAGGACAACAACAGAATATCTGAGAGGAATCCCAGTGAAGTTCCTGTCATGATAGACTAGCAGAAGCCAGAGGCCTTGTACCTGACCAACAAGTTATTGCAATGGACATTTGCAGGAAAAGAAGTGTGGATAAAGGGTGTACTGTGGGATACACTTGATACTCTATAGCTTCCACAGTTAAGATTTGTTTTTTCTTGTTGGGGGTGAGGATGTAAGGGTGGAGGACGGAGATGAGGGGACAGGGAGATGAGAGGGATTGGGGTGCATGATGTAAAATTTACAAAGAACCAATAAAAAGTTAAAAAAAAAGAAGGTAAAAGCTTCTATGGCTCCTAATTTATTTTCAATTTAAATGTATGTCTATGTACATACTCAGAGAAAAGGACTGAAAAAACGGGGCAAATGTGATAAAGTAAACAGGAAAAATACAAACCTAGTTGGTGAAATCTAGATAACAATCTATCAGAATTGAAAAATAAAAAACTATATATCAAACAAAAATGCATAAATGATTTGTATTTTTAATTTGCTTATTAGGGGCTATGCTGTCTCTCTAATACACAGAGAGATCCAATTGTTCATTTGTTTTGAATTTTAAGAACTAACTTTCTGGCTGAGTATGGCACCACATAACTATAAGCCCAACTCTTGGGATGCAGAAATGGGTATTATGAGTTCAAAGACAATCTTTGATCCACAGGGAATTTGAAGTCAGTCTGGGGTATATGAGACTTTGTAGCAAAAACCCAACCAAACAACCTAGCATGGAAGAAAAGAACTAAACTAAGAATCTTTGGAAAAGAATGTTTTTGTTTATATACTGTAATATTATAGATGAAATAACCTACTATAGATTAGTGATCTGTTTTAGTAAGCTTATTTTTATAAAATAATAGTCAATAATCTTGACACTATTTGATTTTATGCAAGATGTGATTGAATGATATGCTGCTGAGATATGACCTAGCTGTGTTCAGCAGAGAACAAAGACTGTGACTAGCCCCACAACAGGCTGGCATCAGAAACCTCACTCCAGGCGGTGTCTGCAGTATAAACAGTGTGTAGTTATTCACTTATTTGAGACAGGTCTCATGTAACCTAGGCTGGTGTCAATCCTGAAATGTGGATCAAGGCTGAACTTGAACTCCTGATTTTCTATTCCCACCTAAGTGCCAAGGTGAATGGTATTATACCTGGCTTCAGATCTTGACCACTAAACACTTTCCTCAAATAAAAAGAACAGGGACCAGCAGAGAAATAGCCAATTCTATGACCTTGTCAGAAAATGTTAACAGGAATCTGAATATTTTATCCAAAACACTGAGAAAGTGCTTAGATGGTGTGAAGAGCATTAGGATAGTGAGGATCAAGGATTATAAAATAAAATACACAGCTGTACCAACACATAGCTGTAGTCCTAGCTACTCACAAGAGTGAAGCAGGAGGATTCTGTGAGCCCAGTAGCTGTGGGTCAGCCTGGCTGATGTAGTAAGACCCCAACATAAAACAAAACAGTCACTAACAAAATACAGAACATAAATATCCATGAATCTCTAACTAAATAAATGGGGCAAAAATAAATATTATTCAAAAATATAGAAAAAAAAATAATGGATACAAAATTTAGCATCAGCCAAACACTATGGTAATACTGACTGAGGGCAAGTCTCTGTTGGTAGATGTTAACAGCAATGTGGAAAGTGTGAGAAACTGTATTTGTAAGATCCCAAAATATCTACTCATAAGATACCTAACTAATTTTAAACAGTAGAAACTACTTTAAAATTGAAAAGCGTGGGAGACAGCAACTTGACCAAATCAAAATCTCATTACAAATAACTGGACAGTGACATCATGTGCTCCAACAGGAAGCACTGAGCAGGACACTAGGCTTTCTATGATATCCTTGCCTGCAATGCGTAACTTTATGTCTAAGAAAAAAATCAGTAAATACAAAACAATAAATCAAGGGACAATCTAAAAAGCTTGTCAGTACCTTTTAAAGTGTCACGGTCATCAAAGTAAGGAAAAACAAAGACACTGTCACACCCTGAAGGATGCTGTGGGGGCATGACTTCTGATGGAAAGTGATTCTGAGTCAGAAAAGTTTCCCACACATGGGATTCATGTGAATCCATTAGTAATACTGTATCTGTGTTAATCTCTTGGTTGCAATAATTCATTATATTACAGTTATGTAAGATGTTAATACCAAAATAAGTAAGGTGAAAGGTAAACTAACACTAAGCATTTTGACTCTTTTTAAAAAAGCTAAAAAATTAATCTGTTCAATAATGATATAGAATATTTAAAGTGGTTCTAAGATCACTTCTGTCATGTACATTGTTTCCTAGCTCCCTCTATAGGAAAGCATTTTTAAAAACACACAAACTGTTTTATTTTGGTTTGGTTTGGTTTTACCTTATCTTGGTCAGAGAGAAGGAGAGACAGGCATAAATATAAATAGCCCATTAAAAATAAATGCTAGTATTTAAGACCAGTCTGCCTAGATACTGAATTCCAGGCTAGCCAGAATTAACACAGTGAGACCGTCTACTCCCCAAATGAATGAATGCTAGCATATACAAATATATTTCATTTCTTTATTTTCATTCGCCAATATAGATTCCTGTTGAACCTTGAAAGGCAGCCTGGTTTCTGGTCGAGCACAGGCTAGAAACCACCGGAGACCCCCAAGTGATCCTGAGGGGCTCCAGGTGGGACTCAGACGATCCTAAGGGATGGTAGGCATTTCGCCAGGTCCCCAGACTCTAGGGTCCTGACAGGAGGCCACAGAGCCCTCCACAGATTTTTATCTTTCAGTCACATAAGGGCAATGTCCCTAACTAGCCCCTCCACAGGTAGAGGGCGTGACTACAGGCCAAGGAGACTCAAGACAGATCTTCATATTAATGACGTAATTAAAGGTCAGAAGGGCTTATCCAATTAAGTTCTCCTTCTCAGACCCTCCTCCTTGCAAAAGGTATTTAACCTCAGGCCCTCCCTGAAGAAATGGTGGGGGTGGGGGTGGTGGCACAGTTTTTCATCCATTTTCTACCATGACAATAAACATCATGAGACCACGGACTGTTTCTTTTCATTGGGATCTGCTGTGGAGAATAAGGCCCATGCCTACAGAGCCACCATCTAATCTCCTGCAGAAGACCTCTCTGCGTTCCCGCCACAGGGACCACCAACCCAAGCCAACCGAGCAACCATGACTAAGCCAAGGACCACCCCCACAGGGTGCACCCAGAGCTTCTTCAGGCCAATGGGCCAATCCAGCCTGTGAGCCTCCACTTCTTTCTTGGCTCTTCTGTGGCTTCCAGTGGTGTCTGGATGCCCAGGAGCCTGAAAACCAGTTCAGCTAGCTCCAGCTCCCCCACACCCATAGCCCGAAGCTCAACCTGCACCCAACGTGGGTAGAGTGCAGTCAATCTTCCATGTCTTGCCCCCCTGAGAGGCCCTAGCCCGGTAGAGGGGCAGACATGGGACCCCACCACTAACCCAACAGATTCCATAGCAGTTCACAGAGATATCCCTATTCTTTTTTCAAAAGTAAGTATATACTACAGTTTATTCAGTTTTTTTACTGACAGGTAATTGAATTTTTAAATTTTTGATCTTTCAGTATATTACGTGATAGCAAATCTTTGTTTCTGGGAAGTTTGTTGGATAATTCTGGTAAATAAAGGCAGTGATTAATGGGCTAGCAAGATGGTTCAGTGAGTAAAGGCACCTGTCATCATGCTTGATAGCCTTCAGGGTTCCACAGGAGAGAATCAACTCCCACAAGTGTCCCCTGACTTCCACATTTCTGTTGTGGTGCACATCTTTCACTCCAATAAATAAACAAATATAATAAAAATAAATATAACAAAATATATTGAAAAAATAAAGTGATTAAGGTAAACAGTATGATTGATAAGATACAGTGATTCTCAACCTTCCGAATGCTATGCCCTTTAATACAGTTCATGCTGTAGTGACCCCCAACCATAAAATTATTTTCGTTGCTATTTCATAACCATAACTTTGTTATGAATTATAATGTAAATATCTGTGCTTTTGGATGGTCTTAGGTGACCCATGACACACAGGCTAAGAATCACTGATCTAGAAGCTAAGTAACAGTACCTTTTAGTGACATTAAGCATCGACACTTTTTCCCCCTGGGTTATATGGGTTTGAAGGTAACAACAAGAGAAAGTTGACTATGTATTCTAGGCAAAGGTCCTTGCAGAGGAATGTAACATACACCCTACATGCTTTTATAGTATCACATTTCCTTTCTTATTCATCCTAAAGTCCAACTTTTATGTAGGGTAGAAATGTGCTCAAATGAAGGCACTTATGCACCCAACAATGGAGAGGTTATTCAACCCCACCCAGGAGATGGAACAGTCTACAGAGTCATCCACAAGAGTTCTGTGAGTCTACACAAATGTCTCACACTTGACTGTCTTCTTTTGCCTGCCTCAGGTTGAGACCAAGATGACATTAATCATACACATGGAGGTTTGTGGAACAAAAAGAAAGAAGGAATACAGGACTCTGACCACAATGAAGATAACACACTTGTCCCAGGGACAGGGGAAAATTTCCTGAACAGAACACCTCTAAGATCAACAACTGACAAATGAGACCTCATAAAATTGAAAACCTTCTGTAAGGTAAAGGACAATGTCAATAGGACAAAACAGCAACCAACAGATTGGGAAAAGATCTTTATCAATTCTACATCTGATGGAGGGCTAATATCCAATATATACAAAGAATTCAAGAAGGCAGACTCCAGAGAACCAAATAACCCAAATAAAAAAATGGGGTACAGAGCTAAACAAAGAATTTTCAATTGAGGGAACTCAAATGGCTGAGAAGCACCTAAAGAAACGTTCAACATCCTTAGTCATCAGGGAAATGCAAATCAAAACAACCCTGAGATTCCACTTTATACCAGTCACAATGGCTAAGATCAAAAACTCAGGTGACAGCAGATGCTGGCGAGGATGTGGAGAAAGAGGAACATTCTTCCATTGTTGGTGGGATTGCAAGCTGGTACTCTGGAAAGCAGTCTGGTGGTTCCTCAGAAAATTGGACATAATACTACCTGAGGACCTAGGTATACCACCCATAAGATACTCCAACATATAACAAGGACACATGTGCCACCATGTTCATAGCAGCCTTATTTATAATAGCCAAAAGCTGGAAACAACCCAGATGTCTCTCAACAGAGGAATGGATACAGAAAATGTGGTTCATTTACTACTCAGCTATTAAAAACAACGACTTCATGAAATTCTTAGGCAAATGGATGGAACTAGAAAATATCATCTTGAGTGAGGTTAACACAATCACAAAAGTGATTGATATATACTCACTGATAAGTGGCTATTAGCCCAAAAGAGCTCAGAATACCCATGACACAACTCACAGACCATATGAAGCTCAAGAAAAAGGAAGATCAAAGTGTGGATGCTTCAGTCCTACTTAGAAGGGGAAATAAAATAATCATAGGAGGTAGAGGGTGGGAGGGATGCTCCCAGGACCCAATGGGGATGACATTAGCTGAAATACTCAACAAAGAGGAGAGAGAACCTGTAGAGACATACAGACCCCGGTTGAAGGATGGGGCCACCCACTCATCTTCAAATTTTTAACCCAGAATTGCTCCTGTCTAAAGGAAATACAGGGACAAAGAGTGGAACAGAGACTGAAGGAAGGGCCATCCAGAGACAGCCCCACCTGGGGATGCATCCCATATGCAGATACAAAACCCAGACACTATTGCTGATGCCAAGAAGTGCTTGCTGACAGGAGCCTGGTATAGCTGTCTCCTGAGAGGCTCTGCTAGAGCCTGACCAATACAGACTTGGATGCTTGCAGCCAATCACTGGACTGAGCACGAGGGGGGTCTAATGGATAAACAGTAACAGTGAAAAACCTAAAAGCAAACAGGACTATTTTCTGATGCATGGCTGGTTTTCCAGAGGGTAGCTCTGTTCCCCAGGCCACAGATGTTCCTTGAAGATATGCTTAGCACTACAGAAAATTATGAGAAGTAGGTCTGAGCAGAAGAGGATTAGGTTGGCATAGAGATGTCTTTCAAGGGGATACTGGAACCAGCTATTGACTCTCTGTCTCTTAGCTACTTCCATGTGTTGAACAGGCTACTCTGCCATGAGCCTGACACTGTAATGTGTTGCCCTGCTGCAGGCCTGAAGGTAAGAGGGCTAACTGACCATAGGGTGTAATCTCTGAAATGATAAAGTCACAATAAATTCTTTGAGATAACCATCTTGTATTTGTTCAGTAGCAAAACTCCCTGGCTCAGTCGTAGGTGCACTTTGGCAGAGTCTACTCTTCCTTACAATTATGGTTGCTTTACATTTAAGGTCCTATAGGGATCCACAAGAAATTAGTTAAAAAATATAATTTATCCTTGCAAAAACAACTTTGGAATGGTCACGATATTGCCATACTGTTTGAGACCACAATGAACTCCCACTTTCTTTCAAATGAATTGAGATCTCTGCTAAAATTTCACCACAACAGAAGTTAAAATCCAGTTCAAAATGGAATCTCTTTTCCATGGTTTGATGTTTATATCAGGCAATACAGGTGATATGTGTCTTAACCCATTCCTAGATAAATGCTTATAACTAAATCTATTTTCCAAAGACAATAATAGATGATTCATTTATTAAAAATATTGGCATGGGTAAATAAATACATGCAAACGAAATGTCCTGAACAAGAATAGTTCTTGGGAAAGATCTAGCAGTTTTTCTTTCTCATTAGTGTTAGGATCTCACTTTGGCCATCTTCACAGCTGATTTAGCTACAGTCTTGACAATCATAGGGTGGTCTGATGGTCTGAGTCTCCTCCACCTTTCCCCTACTTTGTATATAAGTGCCCATGTGCAAGGGGAAATATTATGAGAAATGGAAGTGTATTTGTACCATTCTGTAGGCAGACTCCAGCCCATCCAGCAGGCAAGAACCTTGTTTCATCTCTGTACACTTAGAACTTGAACTGTCCCTCTATGTATCATCTTGTCTTTTCAACACACTGATCACTTCCCAATAATTATTTAATTTCTTGTCTTTAAACTACTCTATACTTTAATGAAACTGTAATAATAACCAATAAAAAAGCAACAAGTGGATCAGAATCAGAGAAGTTAGTCTGGAAGACCAAGAGCCAAAAAAATTTAGAAATCTAACCGTGAGTTGGGCTGTCACTATCACTCATTATGTTTTGTGATGTTCTGGCATGCAGGCTGCCACCGAGGACCATCTGCAGTGTGGTCTTCTTGGTCTCTTCATTTAGGCTGAGTGTTAGAGGAAGCTCACAAACTGACAGCACACTGAACAATTTCACACTACTTCACAACTTCAGCATGACTTCACTAATAATCTTTATCTTTTGACAAGTCCCTGGCAGTACATATTAACAACAGCCATTCCAAAGTGTCTCCTCTCTTCACAGATCTAACTCTTGACAGCTCAACTCACTTCCTTTGGTTGCTTTACATGCAAATCAATCATCTTAGAGGACTTCACCTCTCTATTAGGTAAGGTATTCTCACCTTTTGCTTTTCTTGATGTTTTACCTATTCAATTGTTGATGTTTACAATCCATTAGGTGAGGCACTGTGATTCCAAAATTTCTGCCTCTAGCCTTATGCTTCCAATTTCCCTTCTGGAAATTCCTATAGACAGTCCAAACTGGCCACTCATTTTTGGTTTCTTATACTATTCTTCTCCTTGACATTTTGTCTTACAACCAATCTAATGTTGAGTATGCATCACAAAGGAGCAGGGACTTTCACAGCTGCCAAGGGCTCAAGAAGAGATCTTCTAGAGTTGGGCAACCATTGGCAAAGTGCCTGATGCTAACTATTTTGTGGCTTTTGAGGTTTCTGTTGCTAACTTATAGCCACCATTGTGACTTTGTCCAGCAAAGATAATACACACGGGCATGGGCTACGTTCAAATAAAACTATTAAATAAATAGATGGCAGCCACAAAAGTAATACTTTCATAGGTTTTTTTTTTTTTTTAAATAAATCTCGGATACTTTTAGCTGCTGGGAATTTAGCTTTGGATAAACTAGGCAAGTGCTCTCCCACTGACCCACATCTCTAACTCCAAACTAGGCGGTTTCATAGATAGATCAAATATTAGCTTTTGCCTTTCAACTTAAATGTTGAGCATATGTTATTTATTCAAAAGCTGTATTTATGAAATGTAGCAACTCATCGCTGATTCTAGTATCCCTTTGCCAGGACAAAGAACTGACAATAAATTATTCATAACCACCAGTTTAATTTAAAAACCAGATAATGAATATAGTGCCACAGAATTTACTTCGTGATAATTTATCATAGTATTTCTCCTAAGTTTTAGGCAACTTAATATTTAAAACACTGGCTTTCAACTACTACACAGTTTTCATCACACAGAAGATTATTTAGAAACTCATTAAAAGAAAAGGACAGGAGAGAGTGACTTTGTAGGAGAGAGGGCCTGCCCTGCAGTCTGACGACCTCTTCTTGGCATCCCTTCTTGTGGTAACCCTAGGGGCCCTCTTGCATTAAATGAAACAATAGCCTCCTAATATTTTGGATCAAGAACTTATTAGATTATGAGCCATTTATACATATTTCCCATCCTACACACTAATAATCATAGCATTAGCAAACATTTTAAGATTCAGTATACATTAGGAAGAAGTTAATCATGAATAATAATGGATATCAGTCTATTTTTCTAATAGTTTTTCTGAGAAGTTGGAAAATTTTATGGCTGAATCACTGCACAATCTGGTAGCTGCACTGAATTTATTTCTGAAACAGAGCTGATGAACTCCAAATAGAGGCACTACTCTTTTCTTATTGTTCATAATGTTTGCCTTTATTACACTTAAATTTATTGAATGTGTGTGTACATGCGCACACGCGCGCGCATGCCCGCATGCAGATGGTGTGAATGTGGAGGTCAAAGGACAAATTGAGGGAGTTGGTTCTCCTCTTCAAACCATGTGGGTCCTGGGTATCAGACTTAGGCTGTCAGGCCTGGTGGCAAGCACCTTTACTTGTCGATCCACTGTCCGTTTCCTATGTTTAACATGGATGGTTCTGCAATAATTTTTGTAAAGTCACATGTTATTTAGTTTGGCTGCAATTGGAAAACAGAACCTTCAAATCCACTAAAGTGGACACATGTAACTTCTGACATATGCATCAAATGGAGAGCAAACAGCCTAGTGAGAGCGCCTGTCCCTTTGTGACACGTCCCTTTCTGACACTATAGAGCTTTCCCACTTCTTTTTTTGTTGTTGTTGTTAATTCATTTATTGTAACTGACATGTGACATAAAACAAACTGAAGGGAAAATGCTAGATATTTAAGTTTGATAACAGCAGTTCTAGTCTGTTTTTGAGGCTATTACCAGGAAACATCACTTCATTTCAACCAAAGGGAAAGAACTACTCTCTAATTAGTGGGAAGAGTCAACACCTACTTTTCATTTAGTTTCTTCTCCTAGCCAAATCCCTAAAAGCTAATACATGCAGCACATCAGACAATCTATAACTAAGCCAGACTTTGTTATGAAATTCTGGGAGTCAGGGCAGCTAAATAAAGAGTTATCATTCTAATGGTTACCTGCAAGTCATTTTGTGGGTTCCAGTCAGAATCAAATATGATGCAAGTATCAGCAGCTGTGAGATTGATTCCCAGGCCTCCTGCTCTGGTGCACAGAAGAAAGACAAAGCGGTCTGAGTCTGGCTTACAGAACCGGTCGATGGCTGCCTGGCGCAGGTTTCCCCGTACTCGCCCATCAATTCGCTCATAGGTGTATCTGAGGGGACCCAAATGAATGAAAGCCCAGCTGTTAATCACGGTTCAAAGAACAAACAATTAGGAAGCTACTGCCCACTGGCTTCAAATATATCACTTCTAAATTTGGATCAGTTGACAACAGTCTCTAAGGACTCCCACCTCCTACAGAAGGAGCAGAGCAGATTAAAATTACACTGAAAATGTCTTCCTTGTTAAAAAAACAAAAACTAAAAAAAACAAAAAAGAACAACAACAACAACAAAAGCCAGTTATAAATCAAGGATGCTTGCAAGACTTAAAATCTGAAAATATGGATCCCCAGTAAGTTGTCCAAAATTTATTCTCATGAATTTCCCAGTTTATACTTGTAAAGAACACCATCCTACAATTTTCCTGGCCGAGGAACAAATATAAGCCTTAACCATTAATTTTAGCAGTGCTCATAACTGGGCTCAGAGTTGACATCTGTTTCCAGTTGCTCAGGGCACTTGGAAGTGGTAAGGAGCCTGTATTGCCAGGCCTGGGCTACGAACTGGTGATGTTTCTCAAAAAACTTTAAAGGTGCAGAGCCTCCATGTGTACAGTTATACCACAGAAAGAGCTTCTAAGATGTGCTGGCAACAGGAAGAGTAAAGACCATGAAGAGGACAATGGAGTGAGATGGAGGGCTCCTGCTTCAAGAGATGAGAAAGATGTGGATAGCATGATGGGGTAAAGACAAGAGTATAAAGAACAGGAAATGAAGATGTTCAGGGACATATTGCTACTGATCATTCAGAAAACAAAACAAAACACAGAAGAACATTGTAGATACTATGAAGTTAACAGAGCAGTAATGCATAGCAACAATCTTATTTTTCCTGTGTCTTTTTCTATCCTTTCTGTTTACCCTACTAACAACAAGTGAATTTATATGGATGGATAAGTTACTCTCAGCACCAAAACTGACAAAAATTCAATGGTGAAGTAGAAGTAGTAGGAACATTCTGAGAAAAACACTGAGCCTGGGAGCTCAATGGTTTGCACACTGGCTGCTTGTGCAGAAGACCCAGTTTGATTCACAGTTAAGTATGTGGTGGTTCACAATCATATGCAACTCCAGTTCCAGGGTATCTGACACAGTTTTCTGATCTCCTTGGGCACCAGGCATGCACATAGTAAACAGACATGCCTATAGGTAAAATATCTTTACACAGAAGAAAAGTAAGCATGAAAAACTGTTTTTAAAGAAAAAGACCAAGTAATCTGAAGCCAATCAATGCCAAGACCTTGAATCAATTCAGGAAAAAAGTCTCTAACCCAGTGAGGTAACTGGTAAGACTACATAAAGACAGGCAATGTAGATGACTCTATGTGGGATGGCTTTGAAAACAGAATTTGCTAAGACAGCCCTGATTTGGCTGAGAAAAGAAAAGATATATGTGAAGAAACCAGCCAAGGAAGTGAATGGAAAGAAAGCTAACTGATGAAGACTTATACTGCAACAAAGAAAAAAGCAACACTGAGACTGTCTTCCCCTCACATACTCACAAGGTAACCAAAGGGTGGATGGTCTTTGTTACTGTTTTAAAATTAGAATACATCAAAGAAGAACATTTTATGGAGCCACAGCCATAAATGCCAGGAGAGGCTGGAAATTAGACTATTAAAAAACTGACCAAAGAGATTTTATGACATAAGACAAAAAAGACTAAGGATTAGCTGTAAGTATCTTAATCTAACATTTGTAACCACTGTTAACATTGACAGAAGCAAGTCCTTTGGTGTCTGCTCTGGACCAGACACTATGTATGCCGTACATGCTTGATTACGGATTACTGTATTTAATTCTCACAGCAATCCTATGAGGTATTTCTATCATCCCCCTCACTCCCCACCTATAGAAACTTCACAGCAAGACAATCATACAAACAAATCAGCATGCTCAGCCACAAGCCGGTAACCAATTTGAAGACAGATCCACCAGATGATGGTTCTCACAGTAACCCACATTTCAATGCTGAACAGAGAAGTTTGCTTAAGAACTAAAAAGTGTAATTAGAGACAAGTTAGGGACACTAGTACAGTTTGGGAACTTGAAACTCTGACTGAAGGCAGACTCAGTATACCTAAATATCCAAATGGTGCTGATCAAGCAATGCTGCACTCTGTACTGGGCTATGTGTAACGGGGCAGAAGGAACCCAGAACTTAGTGAGAAGACAGGGCTAGGATTCTATTAAACAACAGCGTCCTTCCCTTCTATGTCAACAAGCAATGCTTCAGGAATAGAGGACAAGACACCCTTGAGCATCAAGGAAAAGCCAGAGGCCTGTGGGTCCTAAGTTGGAATTGGTACAGCATTTGGGAAGGAAGAAATCAACAAATAGGGGTGATGAAGCTTGACATCATGAGGAGAGGGTGTGTGTGTGTGTGTGTGTGTGTGTGTGTGTGTTTTCTCCATAAAGTAGAGAGCATCCCAGCAGCTGCAGCAACATAACAGCTTTCAGACGATATGTGTGCAGAATGGCTAAGGATTCCCACTGTCACTTGTTTAGTTTTGAGGGAGTGCTCTTAAAGAAAAAACTAGAAATGGATTATGTGAACTGTGAGATCACTCTGCACTCTCTCCCTACTACTAAGCCAGATCTTTTGGCAGTGCTCCCACTTCTGTAGGAAAGTCTGGCATAAAATTAAATGAGGACAACAACCTAACTGACAGTGAACAAAGGGAACCTTGAGGGCCAGTAAGGTTGAAGAAATCAGATACCATGAAGTTTTCCACACTAAACTTCAGCAATTAACCCTCTGTAACAACTGTATTTTGACTGAGATCCCTAGGATCTAATGTGACTCATCAAGCTGTAATACTGAGAAACTGTAATATGTCAACAAGAAGCAAGCAGCACTCTGGAGAAACCTCTGACAGGCTAGGGGGTGGGGACAACATGTTTTTGGCACAACAATTGTTGACCTCAGAAGACCTGAAGGAAAATGAACAATATTCTTTTCTCCCAGCAACAAGGAGTTCACTATGTATGTATAAGGCAGGTCTCAACAACAGGTAGGTAGGTGATCCTCCATATTAACTCAATAGTGTACATGAACGGCCTAGGAAGATACAGAGAGTAGCTTGTTTCTCAGTTTTTCAAAGACATCGATCCTTGTCTATTTAATGTATAAAAGTCCAATAAAATTCTATTGTGAATATATCTCTCATCCCTCTTTATAAAATATATATGTAAACAAATACATTGTAGTTAAAGTCTAGAATGGTTACAAGTAAGTTTATAGAATAATTTTAAAGTTTATCTAGAAAAATGTGAGCAAAATAATAGAAAATTTTAAAAAATATTTTTTATTTATGTGCATATGTGTCTATGTGTATGCTACATGTGTACAGGTGCTGTGAAGGCTGTTGAGTCCCCTAGGGCTAGAATTACAGGCAACCATGAGCTGCTCAGTGTGGGTGCTGGAAACTAATTTGGGTTCTCTGTAAGAGTAGCAAATGCTCTTAACACTGAACCATCTCTACTGCCCCAAGAATAAACACATTGAAAGGAAGAATGAAAAGAATGGACATACACCTAGCATTTATAACACTTCAATAAATGTTATAAGTAGTATTTGATAATAAGTGTTGGGGGAAAGATATCCTATTTTATTCAATAGAAAACTAGACAATTAGACCTATTTGGAAAGAAAGCAAAGTTCTATGGATATTATTTCTCAAAATGAAAGGCTAAAAAGAGACAGCCTTCAGGCATGAACAAGGACTTGTGAAGGGTGTCATGCTATATATTTCATATTTTCAAAGAGAATCATAATTCTTAACTGGAACACAAATTAAAATGAACAATTAAGGAAAAACAACCTAAAAGAGAGCTTAGTAAAGACTTTTATTTCCAAGCCTGTTCATCACACTGTAATTATCAACACAAAACACCACCCTCAACAGTCATATGTAGAGTAAGGTATTTATAAAAAGCAAGTGCTTTAGCAATAAGCTTGTAATCTATAGTGAACTGACAAGCTACCCAACTGTTTTGTTGGTTCTGGTTTAGAGCCATCAGCTTCCCCTCAAAGTTTCTACCATGGTGCTCAGAGGACTTTCTTTATTACCTACTCTGACTCTGAAGAATGACCTGTGCATATTAAAGCCAGCACTTCCCTCAGTTAAACCTGTCATTTCTCTCAGTATTCTTTCTAGAAAGGGATTTAATTTATAAGGACAAACACAAATTTCAAAGATAAGAATATTTGCTAAGATATCAGAGACCTACTCCAGTTTTCCTACTTGAGAAGAAAGACGTGTATTGCTAACACCACTAACTCTAATGATCTTGTGAACTTGTATCTTTGCAAGTGTATTCTTAAAAATTTATCATCATCTTCAGATCACTGGTGTATTACAGTGACAGAGAATCTAAAACAGTATGAGGAGACCAGGGCAGTTCCTTCATGAATCTAAATAATCTCCACGATACCAGACTTCTCACTTGTACAGTCATGAAAGTCAGGTCCAAAGAATTACAGGGATAGAAGTAAAGAGTTGGGTACTACCATTAGTGTCACAAAGCCTCAGGTCCACTGGTGGACAAACAGTTCTTTCTGAGTTGTTGGCTTAAGTCCTTCAGAAACTTAAGGAGGTGACATCTTCCAAGATGCACTTCTATCACACCACAAAAAATGTTACTATGCCATTTTCTTAGCCTTTCCTAATGCTACTGCAACTCTATTTCTCCCAACTGAAGTTAAACATAAACCAGCGTGGGATTTTTCTGAAGCAAAACAGTAACTCGACATTATAAAAGCTATGAATTTATTCCAGACAGGTAAACTTGAGACTACTTGGTCCTACCATTAGCAATGGACTTTTTAGTCAATCTTTAAAAAGATATTCCTTTTCTCTAATGGTGAATGTTCTGTTGTTCAGACCTATGCACGTGTTTGTTAAAGAAATACACTGCATGCAGTGGTGGGTGAGTGTGCCAATGGAGGAGTCTCACCTCCTCTGGATGAGATAATCTTCCAGGATGTCGAGACAGCGCACCATCTGAGAGAAGATGAGCACTTTGTGACCGCCTGCAATGAGCTTGGGGAGAAGCTTGTCGATCAGCACCAGCTTCCCCGCTGCTTGGATCATGGCCTGCAGCTGGAAGTCAGAGGCTTCAGAGCTGTGGGCTTTCCTGAAATCTTCCAGAATCTTTTCCTCTGCCCCTGAAAAAGAACAGACAAAAGCATTCTTGAGTAAGATGTAATTAAAAGCTGTTCTTCATGTAGAATCCTTTCTTATCTCCTGGGGAAACAATGAATCCTGACTTAATGACTCTAATGGACCAGCAGTAAGACTACAGGTGTGGTTGGCTCTGCACCCCTAGGAGTCAGTTTGCTGTAGCAGGAGGGCCACCTTGCTTTCCTAGAATTCCTTCTAGGAAACTCAAAGTCAGAGATGTCAAGTTCTAACCCAACTTACTCAGGTAAAGAAAATTATTCAGGGAGTTTTCAAAAAGACTTTCATACTTCTTATTACTGCATAATTAGCTATAAAAGAATCCAAGCCACACTACAATCAGAATTCCTCAGAAAGCTTTAATATCCCCTTCCCTAAAAAAGCCCCCCAAAACAACAACAAAATCCCAAAGCCAAAGAAAAATACCCAAACCTAGATCAATGGAGATGGCTTAGTTGGCAAGACCTGAGTGTGATCCTCAGCACCACATAAAAAGATGGGTATGGAAGCACACGCCTGTGGTCCCAGCACAGGGGAGGAGGAGGGAAAGGAGGATACATACTTGGGCTTCCTAGCCAGGCAGTCTAAATTTGTAGACCCTTGATTCAGTGAAAGACCCTGTCTCAAAAACAAAGTACAGAGTGATCGAGGAAGATACTAGATGTGCATCTCTGGTACCCACCACCAACACCACCCGCCTTTTCCAATTAGTCAGTGTGACTAATATGACTCAACTTATACGCAGACTTCTAATCTCATTGCTGCATCATCATTCATTCAACTAAGTAACACACTTCTCTATTCTATGGCAAAGTTTGGGTTAGAGTTCGGGTCATAAGGGCAGAAAACTGATGGGTAACACCCACTTTCTGCCAGGCAGGTCTACAGGAAGCCCTGCAGAAACAGAGAATTGGTATAAATTATATTATTCAGGCAGATCCATCAACCTCTCTGAGGCTCTGTTCTATACTGTGAAAACAAAACAAAACAAAACAAAACAAAACAATGTTCTAGTCTAGTATACAAAAGAACTTAGCACAGACAGGCCTTTCTTATCACTGGCTTTCAGCAGAGACCCATGCCTGTCCTGAGTTACTGCTCCCAATTGCTGGACTCACCATTGATCAGGTAGGGGTGGTTACAGCATTTTCTCAGCTCCATCATAGTATTGATAAGATTGGGCATGTTGTGCTGATTTGCACCTTTGGTTAGGAAGGAAAAGTTTTTCTCTAGGATAGCACGATAGTACTTTTTCTGGATATTGGTCAGTTCTACTTCAATGATGGTCTCTTGTTTAGGAGCAAGGTTCTTCTCCACATCATCTTTCAGGCGCCGAAGCATCATTGGTTTTAGGATAGACTGCAATTTCTTTACCTGTTCAGGAAAAGGAAAGCAATTTATTTGCCCCAGTCTGGACTAAATGATCACTATGGTATGTCAGCATTCACTATAATCTCTTCAATATCATCATAGTATTGAGGTCATAAAAATGACATAAAATGTCATAGACTGATCCCTGAAAATGGGAACCTTAGAATAATATCTGGAGGAAAAAGGGATATGGTTTCAATCCACAAATTATCAAGAACCTATGTGGCAACCTCTTAAGTGATATAAAAAGGGAGAAGTCAGTACCTATTCTCTAGGATGGAGAAAACAAACCTTTCTTGTTCTTTTTGTAACATACATACATACACACACACACACATGCACAGAAGTTATATGAAGAATATTTTGTCTTGTTAGAAGGTACAAATGATACATTAAGAAGAAGACTAAGACGCTGAAAAGGACAGAGTTAAGAACTTAGAGGCGCTCTGAAATGGAGCTATCCTATGCCTTTTAAGTAAGAGCAGCAGTATTCATGTTTAAAAGTAGGAGTGTATATTATATAGACATATCATGGGAGCTGTCACATGCGGGCCATTCAAAGCCTGGTAGTGTTCTTTGCTATATTCTGGCTCTGTGTCTAAGAGCCCACATCTACACAAAGATCTCCATTCACTAGACTGCACCAAAGGAACTCTCTCCCTCTTCCAGAAGACAATGCAGGATGGGTAATTCAGAGTCAAAGCACCTGAGTCAATCTACATACAGCTTAAGTGTGGTACCAGTAAGATCAACCCTGATGAGGAAATAAAATAAAGACAGGAGACTACAAAAGACTCTAGAGTCAGAAAGGGCTGGCTGTTCAACGTTCCTAAAAGGGGCGGGACCAGCTGTAGCTTCCTGAAGTAACACAGTACCACTTGTGGGAAGGTTAAAGAGATACTTCCTGAAACAGGCTTTAATCGATGATGAAAAGGCTTTTATATTGTAAAGCAACACTTCTGAGCTTATATGTATTGTGTTTTAAAATGAATATTTCTTCAAACAATAAGTAGAATGGTGATTATCAGAGAGTGGGTCTGGGGAGATGCTGGTCAAAGGTCATACCATTTCAATTAGACAGAACATAGTCAAGAGAGCTACTGTACAACATGGGAACTATAACAACAATGTATTCCTGAGGACTACGGTGACAGTGGATTTTGAGCATTCTCACCACAACAAGACAGTAATGTACTGTATAGATTAAGTAGCCTGATTCAGCTACTCTAATATGCATATATATATTTCAGAGCATATTATAAACACACAAAAAAATGCAATTTTTGCATCAATTAAAATAAACCAGAAACCTAATGTATTTTTATTCTATAACTAACCCCAATTTTAAACCTAGTTTTCTTCAGACCTTGATTATCCAAAGGCATTTAGGAATGTGTTTCCCCAGTGGGTGAAGAATTCCTATGTAAGAGCCTAAAGAGGAAAACAGAGCCAGCTAATTGTTAAGGTACGGACAATGTCAATCTGCCACATGCCGGGTTCAGCTTTTGCCCTTCACTTGGTTCATACCTGAATCACTTAGAGTATACTACATGCCAGACACTGTGCTGGTCAATACAACAAACACAACTTTGGAGAAGATGTGGGCCTTGTCCTCAAGGAGATCATTGTCTAGGAAGAAGAAAAAATGCATACCACAAATTAAGTGCAATGGGAGAAGAGGATGTATTTCCAATGGTCCAAAAATGGAGAGTGGGTTGGAGCTGGCTTTTGAAGGATCAACAGATATTGAAATGCAGAGGGGGAAAATTACATGTGCTTTTAAATTGTTTTTTATTTTTATTTATTTTTACTGTTTTCAAAGTCTGACTTGCATGACAAGTAAAAGCAACAGACTGGAAACAGAGTACACTCCTGACATCAGTTGACCATAGAATCAAACCTTTGTGGTCGCCAAATTTTTTTACACAATCACACTTTTGCACTGTTGCTCATCAATTTAGCAGAACTATGTCTTTCTTAAAATAAAAATGTGTAAGACTTCTGCTACCTTCTTGCTTTTCAACCCCCATTTCAAGATCTTCCAACAACTAAAACTCTTCTGGCTTTACTTGTTCTCCAGTCATCCTGTTTCAGCCCGACCAGAAGATCTGCCACTACTTTTATGAATTTCATGGCCCTCATTATTCTGAGCTCTCCCTTTCATGTAAAGTAGTCATTCTTCTTTTCCCATCATTGGAAACTTACCTATTGTAAAAAATTCTTAAATTGTACCCTCTCCCTTGTTCCCAATTCTTAAACAGGTCTGATCTTTCCTTTTACATTCCCAACTCTGTTATTTTGTTCGTCTTATAGCAATTTAAACTTGTCTGACATATTCTTGTAATTCATAGTAAAGATTTCTATCAACAATAGATGAATATTAATATTGTTTTAAATTGGGTCCAATAAACTAGACTGTAACAACTCTTCAAAAGCTGGGAAAGTCCAGGTAATCGGTACAAAATCAGACTCAGTTACTCCATATATATGACTGACTTTTAAAACTCACATTTGTGTAATGCATAAGCAAGAAGAGAGGCCCTGGATGCTGCAGAGTATGGAGCAGAAAAGACAAAGGAACGAGGGAAGCAAAAGACAACAGCTTGCTCCTGAGGCCAGACCTACAAATCACACCACTGAGAGTACAAGGGGCCTACAGTGAAGTAGGAGGCCTAATAATTCTTATTAACAACAAGAATTGCTAATAATTACGTGCCTTGTCAACATAAACAAATAAATATACAAAATACAGGAGGCAATGCTCATTTTATAAGAGTAGGAACCTTAAAAAAAATCCTGTTCGCATAATGGCTTGCACTTTCCTTAACCAGCATACTGTCTCAATCCTCTAGACCCTAATTACCTGTTCTTCTGTTTTGAGATCACCAAATTCCTCTAAGAAAGCAGTCTCTGAAGGAAACTGTGAGGGCTCCAGAAAGTTTAGCAAACTGAAGAGCTCTTCCACAGAGTTCTGCAAGGGTGTTCCTGTGAGCAGCACTTTGTGTTCCTATAAAAATCAGAAACAGACTGTGAACCATGTTGGAGCCACAAAAATAGCACAGGTTTGTGGTGAAAAAATTAGCCAGGGCAATTTGTGTTCAGTTTTTGGTAAATATTTAATGAAAAGATAGAGTGTCAATATTGCATAGGTGTAGGTCATGAATAGGCTGACTTCCCTTTCACATCCTGATTTCAGCAGCATTTCATGAAAACTAAATCAACCATTTGTTCACTCAAAATCATTAAGTGTCTATCGACTGTTACAAGACGGTAATTTTTAAAGACTATCCTCAGGCTGGAAAGATGGCTCAGCAGTTAAGAGCACTAACTGTTCTTCTAGAGGACCTGGGTTCAATTCCCAGAAAACCACATGGTGGCTCACCAACTATCTATAACAGGATCCAATGCCCTCTTCTGGTGTGCTGAAGATAGCTACAGTGTACTCATATAAATAAATTCAGGACCAAGAAACAAACTGTAAACACCCCACAGTTCCAGGTTACAAATTTTATGTTATTTTAGTGCTTTCTAAGCCCCTCTGGGAATCAATCTGTGGCAAAAAGGATGTGCAGAAGGCCATGGAATGCGCCTTCCATTCTGAGTAGAAGACATTTATGTTTATGTAAAAAGCTAACTAGTTCTCACCAGGGCCATGAGCTTTAACCCTTCCAGAAGTTTGCAGTTTCTATTCTTCAATCTGTGGGCCTCATCAATTATCACACAGCTCCAGTGAATCTTCTTCAGCTCTGGGCAATCTGCCAGAATCATCTCAAATGTTGTGATGACAACATGGAACTTGAAGACTCCTGAAAGGGGGTTTCCCTGAGGATGACAAGCCATAAGCAGAGCTTTACACCACAGCTACTGAATCCTGCTAATAGTAGACTTGAGAGAACAGCACAATTCAATGACAGATGAGAAGTCAATATGCCCTGTTTTCTCGCATATAAAAAATGAAAAACCCATAAGGATGAACCAGCTGTTTAGATCTAGAGAGAAAACTCAGAATATCAAAGAAATGAATTTATGTGTCATTGGCCTCATGAAGTTAAGACAAAATGAGGGCAACAGGGAGCTTTTCATTTCTTAATTGTGATACTAAGGAAAGCAGCCAGGACGACTCATACATTACCTCCAGCTGGAGTCTACCTAAGACTAATACTTTCAACATTCAAGAAAACCCTTTGCTATATAACTTTTCCCTATAAGTCAGGTTCTAGCAGACTGCAATAATGGTGTGCATGTACCTAGTGCAAGCACTACTGGACAGCCTGCACCCTTATCTTGCTATTTGTCTCAGAGCTACCCAATATTAAAACAAGATAAAATGTCTGCCAAGCAATACCAACATTGTCTGAAACCCTGGTTTTCCTCTGATTATTTAATTTTTACTTTAATTATGGTAGTCAGTGCCCAGTAAAGTACAGACCCATACTTAGTAAACTGATTACATATAACAAAAATATAGAAAATAAAGTTGTGTTTTCAACAACATGAAACCAATTTTTACCTTTCCCTATCCAATTTCTTCATTTTCCCTACAAATTCCCTGGGCTCAAATTCTAAACACCATGCATTTTTTTTTTAAAAAAAAGTTTTTTGTTGTTGTTGTTTTTGAGACAGGGTCTTACTATGTATATGTAGCCTTGGCTGGCTTGGAACTTGCTATGTAGACCAAGCTGACTGCAAACTCAAGAGATCGGCTGCTTCTGCCTCCCAGGGATTAAAGGAGTGTAACATCATGCCTGGCCCACACACTTACTCTTATTTTCTTTACTAAGTACATAACAGTCGAGACAAAATCTTTTGCACACAAAAGCAACTTGACAGACTAGCCAATAAGCCAAGGTGTTGAAAAAAAGACCTCAGATATACCTCATGGGGATAAGAAAGCATCTCTTCAGTCTGTGTTATCATAGTCTTACAAAGTCAGCTCAGCAGACAGAACTTAACAAACAAGCCAACAACAGCTCGAGGTACAGGGCTGGGGCTCCTGAAGGCAAGTGGCAGAAAGGCAGTTCTGAGGCTGGTGTCTGACCTTTCGGTTAGAGGGGCTCACCTGTGCATCTCTGTATACCATCTCGTACTGCTGGATCATCTGCCTGCTGATCTGGCTGCCGTGGTACACAATAGCATTCATCTCTGTCCATGTCCGGAATTCTCGCTCCCAGTTAGTGATGGTGGAAAGAGGGGCAATGATGAGAAAGGGGCCATGGATTCCCCTGACAAAGATTTCTGAAAGGAATGCGATGGACTGGATGGTTTTCCCTAGGCCCATTTCATCAGCCAAAATACAGTTTTTTCTGCAGAGGGTAAGAAGTATGTGTAATTCATTACCAATATAGGGAAATTACAGAGGCTAGTCATAACTAAAACTCTGACCTGTAAGGTTAGTGAAGGCTTTATAATTTCATAGCGATCAAATTAAGGCTAGTTTTATAATTATTTAGACTCTGTCTATGCCAACTTTTGAGAATATTTATAAAACAAAGCTTTTAGAATAGAAACTAAAAATATTATAAAACAATACTAAGGGGGAAAATGTCAATAATCTAAGATGGATTATTTAAACTTTAATTTTTAAACTAATTTTTTAAGATAGCATACACATCACTGTGTATGTCATTATTTTTGGTTCTTCTTGTCCCTGACCTGGTGCTGTTTTACATTTCCCTACAGAGAGCCTGTCTTTCTGTTTCTGTGTCACACGTATTCAATTGTACTCAACTGTACTCATGAAGTAACACCTGCATTTCTCTAAGCCAGTTTTTAGAACTGCAAACTTCCCAAACACTAAAGTAAAGATGGGAAGGAGTCCCTCTGTGTAGCCTCTGTGATCAAAGGACAATATGTCAACCTACATAATATATTCCTTCTCATCAAAGACTAAGAACATTGCTATCTTCTGGTGATGAGAAGCAAAAGTGGTGGTCCTGGAAGACAGAGTTACCACATCTGGTCTCACTCCCTCACTGTTCAGATCCAAGACCTGGTTCGGCTAGGTAAATTATGCTCTGGGTCACATTATAAGTAGCAGAGGCTACAGCAGAACATTAGGAACATGCATTAATTTAAAAATAACTGAATGGGATAAAATAGCCAATCATAAGAAAATCTCAACTTATGTTTTCCAGATTTCATCTGGTTCCTTTAGATTCTAACAAGAACCAGAATAGAAGTAAGTCACGGCTGAGTGTTATTGCAAAAATCCAGTAATCTATTAAACGGAAACAAATGGTGGAGTGAGTCTAGAATCTAGAAATGCTCTCCTCTCTTTCACAGGCTTTAAATTGAGGAGCATTGAGCATAAGGACTTAAGATGTGTGGTGTCACAAAACTGTAATTCTAGCACTTGGGAGGAAGAAGAAGGGGGTCCGGAGTTTAGGGTTTTCTTAGTATACATACTGAATTTGAGGCTACCTGACCACATCAGACCCTGTATCAAAACACTGAAATGCAACCAGCCGGTGCCCACACTCGTAGCTTTGCTGTGATCCTCTGGATCAGACTGTGCCCTCTACTCATTTCTCCTTTTGTTGTTTGGGAATAACTCCAGATTGGGGCAGTGCTGCTCTGCCACTCTTCTGAGCCTCAGTGCACCTCAGATCAAGGCAACAAGACAGCTGCAGTGTGTGAGCACCAACTGGCTCAGGACCCTCACCTGTTGTACCAGTTGAAAAGAAGCCAGTTCATCCCCTCGAGCTGGTACTCCCTCAGCCTGTTACTGTTCTTATACTCACGCGATGTCTCCAGTTTCTGCCACGCATCAGAGGCAGGTCGTTCCTAAGGAGGGAAGAGAGAGCACAGTGCACAGAAAGGTGTTAAACACAGCACAGAAAACCATGGGCAAGACAGCAAATCCCAAATGCTGTTCGAAGGACAGATTCAAATTGCTGTTACTTTTCTTAATGGTGCTACATTCTCTAAATTTTACCAGATTATGAATACTTCTATAAGTTTATAGATAACAGACCAATTTATATGTAGTGTTAGACAGTGTTGCTAGGCTCCTGGATGCTGTTCCCATCTACACTTCCATTTCCCAACAAGCTAAGATTACTTGAGTTTCATGGTTTCTCTAACAGAACTTTGTATTTGCTTTTTGTTTGTGTTTACTGTATCAGCTCAGTAAAGGACAATGTGTAAAAACAAAAGTTATCATATTAAGAAAAAAACTCTTTATAATCAAATTACAAATTCTTTTTTTTTTTAACCCCTTACAAATTCTTTAATTCCCCTTAAGCATCCTTACTCTTTTATTTTGCCATATGAAATACCAGTTTCTAAAACGCAGTCACCTTGTGAATACTAATGAGGCCACATTATTATATATAAAGTTTTAAAAAAGATTGTTTTAAAAGTATGCTTGTCTATCTGTATCTGAGTGGGTATGTGCACATGGGAAAGAGCATTGCCTGGATGTCCAGAAGTGAGTGTCAGATCTACTGCAGGTTGGAGTTACAGGTAATTGTGAACTGCCTGACAAATGGACCTGGGTTCCCTCTAAGAGCTCTTAATCCTCTTAACCCGCATATATTAAGTTTGAAGACAACCATGGAATTGTATCTATACTGTTCATTATTTTTCCATAGGCTGTTTGTCTACTACTGCAATAAAACTATTCTTTAAACACTGAAGCTATGTATCTGATGGGGAATTATTTTTCATCGTTATCTTTGCTGAGGTAGTAGAGATGGCTTAATGAGTGAAGTACTTGTCATGTAAACATGAACACCTGAATTTGGATATCTAGTACCCCACAAAAAGCTAGGCACGGCCATGTACATCTATAATGCAGTGCTGAATAGGGAGACATACGGCAGATATTTGTGGATATTTTGAGATTGGTCACCCAGTTTAGCCAAGTGTTAAACTCCCTGTCCCTTCTCCTCCTGTAACAATTATATGTGTAAACAAACAGGCAAATAATGTGAAAATCAACAGAGGAAAATATGTGTGCACATATACACAAGAAATGACTCTGCGATTGCATCTTACTATTCTGTATAAGTTTAGACTCAATTTTAAAAAAAAATTACTATTGGAATTTCAGTTAAGATGATAGTGCTTACTTATTGGAAGACTATTTAAATCTTTATATATTGAGCTTTCCTACACACAAATTTTATTTATTTAGGTTTCATATTTCTTATTTACACATAGGCACAACTTTTTAGCTTATAAACAAATTAAGTGTCTGAAGTGACATTTTAAGATCTTAAATCCGGCCTGGAGAGATGGCTCAGTGGTAAAGAACAGGAGGTACATTTCCAGAGGACCCAGGATCAATTCCTACCACTCACAAGATAGCTAGCAACTGTCTGTGATTTCAGTTCCAGCAGATCTGTTGCTCTCTTCTGGCCTTTGCAGGCACTGGGGGTATGGGTGGGGTGGTGGGAGTGCATGTACTGCACAGACATTCTTGCAGACAAAACACCCACACACATAAAGTATAAATAAATAATCTTTAAAAAAAATCCTTAAATCCTTAGCTATCAGTTAGAAATGAGGATGCTAGATTTTCGTTTGTCTATTTATCAATTTTAGTCTTTACTTTGAATTACTACAATGTGTTTACACCTAACATACACTATTAACTAAAGCTGAGTCATTTGCGTGTAATATCTGAAAAATAACTTCCATTCTGTCATGTATACTTAAGTTTAATAAAGCTATCCATGGTCTTCCAGATGTGACAACTCACCTACAGATCACTTCTGCTGTGTGTGTGATACTAAGCACTCTGCAATGGGAGAGGTGAATGTTATCAACAGCACATTTTTAGTCACCATTTATTTCAGCTAAGAATGTTAAATGTACATTTCAGTGAGAATAAGCTAGGAGAATGGGAGAAGTATAAAAGGTCACTGCAGCTCACTAAGAGAAAGTTACAAGGAGTTTTTAGAAGTAAAGGAGGAAAACTTATTATGCCAACGCATCTCTCTCTTTAGAGAAAAGTCTCTGAACATTCCTATTCTCACTAGCTACCCTGTTCCCTTTATAGAAATCACTTCAGAGCTTTCAGAGCCATCCAGCCTGGGTCCCTGGAGCCCATGCCACTCAGGCCACTGGGAACCCTCTACCTGGTAAGGTACTAAGGTTTTCTGAATGTTTCCTCTCCTCTAGTGACTCGATCAGTAGCTGTCAGCACTGCAGATGCCATCTGAGAGGGCGCTCCAGTACAACAGCAGCAGTCCCTGAGCCACTCACCACTCTGCACTGTCCTACTCCGTATTCAACTGTCCGAATGTCAGTATGGACTGGATTGTCTGAACGTCCTAGTCATCAAGACAGTTAAGGTTTAAACTTTGAAACCCAGAGCAAGAGTCTTTTAGTAAAAAGTGCTATTTTTTTCTCAAGGTAATTTACTCCTTCATTTATATACAAAAAGAGAGATTTAGTGATATTTTCAGCCACCATTTCAGTTCAGAATTTTTGAGATAAAACTTCAAAATGTCCATTTCAGTGCAAACAAAAAAAGCTAGGAAAAAGGGAGAAGTATAAAAGGCCATTGTTGCTCACTGAGAGAAAGACTATGGCAGCCTCACAGCTGCAAAGCAGTGAAGGGGAGCGAGTCTCTGACACCTGAGAACCCCTTTTCCTGCCAAAGACTGTACAGGCAGGCTGGAGAATCCACATGGGGGCTGTGCTGAAAGAACAGGCTGGAGTTCTGCTGACTTGTAGATGGTCCATCAGCCTCAGAATGAACCTCTCTGCTCCTACAGTGGTTTGTTTTTGTATCATGCTTCTCATTACAACTGGCTGGTGCCATTTTTCTCCATATGTATTTGCTCTTTCTAGAAGTTTGAGTTCCTGGGTCAGGGACTGTACCCTGAGGTTTTTTGTTTTTTTGTTTTTTAAAGGTATCACATATAACAAGCCTTTAACAGATGCTTAATAAATGACTGGCAAATTAAAAGCAGACAAGAGTACATTTAGGAGAGGGCCAAAAGGGAGGTAATCAACCACATAGAAAACACACTGTGAGCTGTGTGAGTTTCTAATTACAAGTCTGTGTCTTCAGATGTTTCTATACATTTTTATTTGCCATAACACCAAAACCAAACACTGACAGGGAAATATGCTTAATTGAGTCTTCCTAGTCCCACCAATGAAGCAAAATTAAATAATTGGCTATTTTTTTATAAAAATAGTGATAAAACAAAACACAATACCAAAAACAGATCACTAAAGCCTATAATGACTTCTTTTTTTTTGTTTTGTTTTGTTTTTTTTTGTTTTTGTTTTTCGAGACAGGGTTTCTCTGTGTAGCCCTGGCTGTCCTGGAACTCACTCTGTAGACCAGGCTGGCCTCGAACTCAGAAATCCACCTGCCTCTGCCTCCCAAGTGCTGGGATTAAAGGCGTGCGCCACCACCGCCCGGCATGACTTCTTTTTTAACAACTCATCTTTTCAGGATGGTTCTATCCTAACAAGGCTCTGATTCCAACTCTGCCGCCTTTTAATTGTTGATACGCCATGTACAAATGACCCAGAATCAGAAGAGCCAACAATAAACATATCCCAAAATTCTATGCCTTTTCTTTGAGGTTCTAGGCATCCACGAAGGACCATTAAGGGCCACTCATCTTAAGAATATTGTAGTTGAGTTGGGGGGGGGGGTGTTAAAACAATGAAAAAAGACCATTGAAGGAGCAAGAGAGTCAAAATATGAAGCCACACCCATCTCCTCTGCATGCCATGTTACTGGCACCAAGGGATGGCTGCACACTGAGAATTCTAAGCCCAAGCTTCTTACATGTTACACATGCTAAAACAGACCAGAGCAAGTGCTGTGCAGGGTGCAGATGAAGTACGTCAAGGGGAGGGAGCATCAAAGCTAAGATACTGCAGAAGCCACTCAGAAATCCAGTCAAATACACATTATTATTTCTAATTTCAAAATTTTGTATGTTATAAGAGGTGTCAGACAGATATGCTGATATATTACCACGTGCTTAACTTCAGGGAGAATTTGTAGAGATTCAAATTCTTTCACTTTTGCAGGATCTACATCTTCTTCTAGCTCCCAGGTGCTTTCTTCATATGGCAGGGAGCACCATTTTACCAGGTAATGAGTTACTTCCTGGTGGGAAAATACAAGAAACTTGGTAAAGTAGTCAACCATTCTTTGTCAGCCCCTGAAAAGCCATCCTGCATGAGAACACATAAATGCCATTAAAACAAAGACCATTTGTTGACAAGACACATAATGTGTGGAAAGAAGTGACATGTTTTATGAAAGGCAAATGGCAACACACCTACCTCCCCTGTTTCTGCATCCTTGGTGTGAGCCACCTCTAAGATACGATCAATTTCTATATAATCTGGATTGAACAAGTCTTCATCAGGCTAAGGGAAACAGAGTAGAGTTAAGATGTGCAGTTTTCTTTCCTCAACTCTAATAATCAGTGTTTCACTTTTAAGCGGCTCCTATTCTGGGCTCTTTTCAGAAAACAGGCCGAAGAAGTGTGCTTGAGAATAAGTCACCTCACAGAGATTTCTGAAAGACAGTCCTCAAATTCTGTTTTTCATGACTAAATTTAAAGGATCCAAACCATTACACAGTCTGAAGCATGGCCAAGGAAGACCTTCTATAACAATATGGGAAAGCCAGGTCAAGGGCTCCCTCTGTCTTACACCTCACTATCCCCTTGGTGATCTGGAATGATAATTTTTTTGTAACACTGATAAAGTTCTATTTTCTGATTTCTGTGGTAGTTACACATATTCTATTTTGTAAAAATCAACTGGGATGTACACTTTGAATTTATTTGCATATTTATGCATATTATGCTTCCAAAGAGGGATAGACTAGGTCACATTTAAAAGTAGTAAATGTATACCCCAAGTTCTGTGAAGTGCTTCCATTTAATCCTCATAGAAGAAAAGGTTCTACTAGTACTTTATGCCTGCACGAGGGGGAGATGCTGGGAGAAGGCTATGCATGGTATTTATGTGTGTATGTGTCATGGTTTGAAATAATGAGCATGAAGATGATCAACTCAAAATCCAAATACTATTCATATCACAAGAATATTATTTATAATTTACCCAAGTTACTAATACAAATGCCCAATAGTTAAAAGATACTTTCCACTATCCTTACTTCTATGATGTACTCTAATCTTTCAAAAGTCTATTTTCGCCGGGCAGTGGTGGCGCACGCCTTTAATCCCAGCACTTGGGAGGCAGAGGCAGGTGGATTTCTGAGTTCGAGGCCAGCCTGATCTACAGAGTGAGTTCCAGGACAGCCAGGACTACACAGAGAAACCCTGTCTCAAAAACCAAAAAAAAAAAAAACAAAAAAAAACAAAAAAAAAAACAAAAGTCTATTTTCAAAAGTCTGGAACTAGAGATGGCTCCGTGGCTAAGAACACCGGCTGATCTCCCTCTGGAAGACTGACCTAGGTTCAATTCCTAGCATTCTTTCCTACCAGGACAAACTCCTGTTATTCTATTCTAACACATTCAACATATTTTCCTCTGTCTGACACCAAGGAAAAGTCATTCCCATGGGACTGCATCAGAAAGACAGAGGACTATACCACTTAGTTTAAATTTTATGCATGTATGTATGTATGTATGTATGTATGTACGTACGTACGTACGTACCTACCTACCTACCCACCCACCCTGAAGAGTTTGAGGCAAGGAACTGGTGTACTGAGCACTGATCCATGCTTAGCTCCAGTGATAAATAATAAAGACACAGGGTCTGTCCGCCTCAAAGTGCTTAAAATGGGAGAATCAGACATGTAAACAAATTGCTACATTGCACATATTTGCTAAAATAAAGGTGTGAAATAAATGTTCCAAGAAACATAGAATATAATATCCAATGGTTCACAACATCCTCATTTAGTCATCACCTTCCTTCCCCCAACTCTATTTCAGAGGAACATGTTATTAAAAAAACAAGTTCTATAAGCTTAACTACCACAGAGTCTGGGCCAAACTGTAATTGTATTGGAAGGTGTGTGTGTGACTGAACCCAGGGCCTTAGATACCCTAGACAAATGCCATAGCAGTGAGCTACATCTTGAGCACTAACTGTGAGGTTACATGGGAAGGATCAAAAGCTGATGTCATCCTGAAGCAACTTATCACCAGTGAAAGGATCACGATGTGAACCACAGCTGGGTAAATGGATGAGCAATTTACAATGACTGATGGCTCCTGAGTGTCCTCTTAGGCTCTAGTAAGACTATATTTTAAAAATATTTTTTATTGTCTCTTTCCTTCAAAAGTTATTTGTATAAAACCATACATTACACATAAAAAAGAAAATAGAATTCCACCGACCAGAGAAAAATGGTACGATATTCATGTATTTATTCAGGACATTTCCTATGCATTGCATTCTGATGCTTCTTTTCTATTGCACTCTAGTATGAACTGTCCTATGTTCTTATTTTTAACCAACACCACTTCATGACACTAAGCATATTCCAAATCACCAATAATTTTCTTCAGTATTACTATTAAATGTATAGTATGGCATACTATAGGATATATAACTTAGCAAATGGCAGTTATACAACATTGTGTTTGCTTTTAATTTCTCACCAGTATAAGCAACTTTTAAAATAGTCAATTCTTTGTACAAAGACTTGATGTTTTCTTTAAGACACATGACAGAACCAGCCTTTCTGGGAAAAAGGCCATGTGGATTTGGGACATCTGATGGGTCAGACCTATTCATGCTTACAAGCCGCTGTCCCTTCCCTATGCTCTGACCAATAATGGCCAATCATCTGTACAGCCTTAAATGCCTTTAAAACCTTCACGTATCTAATAAATAAAACCTGGAAGATTTCTATTTTATTTGCACTTCTTTTGGTTTCTATGGAAGCCAAACATTTTGGTATGCTCAATGACCAACATTTCCTTCTTTCTGAATTCCCTGCGTATTTGTCTACTTCTTCCATTTCAGGTCTGGTACTCTTCTTATTAAAGCTGTTTGGCATATGTCTGTGTAGGCACTTAACTTATACATATGTGTAAATATGAAGATTCCTCTGTTGAACAAGAATATATGCTGTGCAAGTATGCGCATGTACATAATTAGGGGAAATGTATACATAAACTATACCTGTACTTTCTATTTACTTGAGATGCTCGTTGTGTCTACTGAACCAACAGATTTAACACTGAAACTCATTAACCTTTTCTTGTGTTTTAAAATTCTCAAACTTAATTATTTTTTCTAACATTTATAGATTTTTATTTTTAAATATCTGTTGTTGGAAAAGGGCCTACAACTGTATGTATGTTGTTCTCATGCTATTTCTTGTCCAAGGTTATGAGCTGTCAGTTTAAAAAGTTTAGTGAATAAGTGTATATGTTCAATTTATCAGCACCCATATCAGACTTGACCAACAGTTACATAGCACTTTAGTTTGAACTTAGAAATATCCACCTAGATATTTAATGCAGAAAGAAAAGCAGCAGTGAAATGAGTTAATACACATTGTTTCACCTCAGTAAAAATGTGCTTCATTTGGGCCTGTTTGTTCCTGAAGCGTTTGATCTTCTGTGCGATGCGCGGATCCTTTTCCAGCTCTTCCATTGTGGCCCATTTACAATGTAAATAGGAACTATCCAAAGACATACAATTGTGAGACAAACATAACAAAATATCATTAAGGTTTCAATAAAAAGGATGGGCATCCTTTATACACAGAAGCAGCAGCTGTCTGTTGTGACACTGCTGGGTACTGCTTAGAAAGGCCTTGTTTTTAGAACAATTAATATAGGATTAATTTCTAATCACTAATTTCTATCCAAGTTCCACTGAAACTGACTCAGAACAGACAAAGGGGCAGATTTATGGGGCAAACTATCAGTGAAAGTAGGCAGACAGCCGAAAGGAGAAATGGAAGAGGGAAAAATACACACCATTGAACAGCTTCACCTTGGGTGCACATGAGAAATGGCCAGGGAAGTTTTAAAAACACTTCAGTCCTCAGGGCACACTCTGACTATAAGTAACTGGTCTGGGCTGGACAAGGCCTTTGGTAGTTTTTAAAGCCTCCCAGGTGATTCCATATAAACCCAAAATGAATAACACTGCCTAAGGTGAATTTGACTCAGGCAAGATCAATGCCTTAGGGGCAGTTTCTGGAAATACAGACGATAATGAAGTGTCATGGGAAAGGAAATTTTATTCATATAAAATTCAAATACATGTAGTGTATCAAACAGACGTACAAATTTCTATACTTAACGTAGAAAAGCTCTAGGTCGAATGGAGGTTCTCCTGGGTGAACCTGTAACCAATAATAAGCAGTTATCAGCCCATACCCCAGGAAGGTCACTTATATAGGCCAAATCAAAACAGGTAAACCAAGCAATACCTATGCCTTATTTTAGGAGGAATTTCTGGGAGGAATTTCTATTATCCCAGGTCTTTTCTTACAAGCTAATAGGTAACCTTAATCCTAACTCTAAATTTTCCAAAACCCCAATAGTATAAAGGGGCACGAAAGGGGCCTTTTCCTGGCATCTTTTCAATGTTCATATGGAAAACGCTTTCCGCCCAGGCTGTCCCAAGACCCAGAAATGTATGGATCACAGCCTGGTGCAGAAAAAATTTAAGTTCATCTTTTACTGGCTTCCCCTGATATTCTCTCTCCACAGGGCAATAAGCCTACATTGAAGGAAAGATAACCTACATCTGATATGGCACCACCATACTGGCCCAGTCACTGAACTTTCTCTTGAGGAGTCCAAAGACAGCCCAAGAGATCTAAAGAAAAGCCCCCAGTGTTTCTGGTTGGGATTCCTCATCCACCTGTTCTTGGGCCCTGATGAGTTCTTTTGGGCTACAGCAAAGGGATAAAAATACCTTTGTTAGGGTCTTAATGGAGAAAACTATCAACTGAGCCACTTAAGACATTCAAGAACTTAGTGTCCTAAAATCCTCCACAAGGACAACGTTCTTGACAAGCTCTCACTGTAGCTAAGGACTAACGTTAGTTCTCCAGGCAAACCCTTCTCTACTAGGAGGTAGTGTCTGTCAGTGACAGAGAACATCAGAAAGGAGCTACCAACCTCTTGGACAGTCTTGGATGCTAGGATCTTCTCAATTATGTTTGCATCATCTTCTGGAGGCTCCTGAAGACAGAGATTAAAAAAAAGTTATTGGAAATAATGTCTCAGAGAATAACTCTAAGCGGAGGCTGAGTTTGGAGGACTTTCTAGAGTTCAGGATTTTGGAGACCTGTGTAGATAACTGCCAGAACAGGTCTGACCACCTGACTTGGATCCCGGGTACCACAGTGGAAGAAGACTGATGCCTGAAAGTTGAAAGTGTGTTCGCGCTCTCTCGCGCTCTCACTCTCGTGCGCTCTGCTCGCGCTCTCTCTCTCTCTCTCTCTCTCTCTCTCTCTCTCTCTCCCTCCCTCCCTCCCTCCCTCCCTCCCTCCCTCCCTCAAGAGATACTAAAAATAAATTTTAAAATGAAAAAAAAAAAAATCACAGACTTTGAGTATTGAGGCCTCCCTAAGAAAGTTGGTAAGTATTTTGCAAAGCTAGAATTCAAACAGTAGGGTTCTAAGCTCTCATGCATAGTCCTTATTATACAAGCAGAAGAGACTCTGGGCTGTAAGGCTAAAGAACTAATAAAACTGCTCCTGAGACTTTTTTTTATTTGTAAAAGTTACACATTTTGATATATAAAATTATCTAAAATAGAAAAATATCTCAGGATGGGGGTGGGCACAGTGGCTAAAGCCACTTGCTATAAAACTTAACCAGAGTTTGATCCTACAACCCTATGTCGGAGAGCACTGACTTTCACAAATTGTTCTCTGACCTCCATCCATCATGTGTATGCATGATATAAATAAATAAATAAATAAATAAATAAATAAATAAATAAGGGGCTAGAGAGAGATGGCTCAGTGGTTAACAGCACTGACTGCTCTTCCAGAGGTCCTGAGTTCAATTCCCAACAACCACATGGTGGCTTACAATCATTTATAATGGGATCTGATGGCCTCTTTCTGTGTCTGAAGACAGCTACAGTGTGTGCTTATATGTAAAGTAAATAAATAATTCTTTAAAAAAATATGTAAATAAATGTAACAAAATTAAATTAAAAAGTACCTTGAGATTTTAGAATTCATGAGATATTAATTTTAATACTATCAACTGCTGACCTCAGCAAAGTTAATTACTATTCCTTGGTTTCTGAATAATGGCTATAGAAAAAATATATATATTACCAGTTTACTAGGATAAAACAGCACATGAAAACATTTTGTGAACTATAAAACCAAGGTATAATTAACTTACATTAAACTGCTGTTTCACTGATAATTCCAACAGAAAATCTATTCCTTCCTTCCTATCCTAGTCACACACCAAACTTTCCAGGCCCCTGATTTCCACAAAATCTTAAAGAGTACTCATGATATAGAAACATCTGAGTGGAAACCGGCAGTCTTAGAAGGGATTGTGTGTTAGAGTTCCCCATGTTCAGCCTTCTTTCTGAATTCTGTGCAGTCTCCTTTTGGTGTTTTCATGTGTTCTATGACCTTCCCAGACCCACTGCAATCTAAAACTTGAAGAAGTATAGAAAAGAATATTCACTATGACAACTTAACTAGCTGGAACATTCCAGAAAGACGATTTGTGCTGCATGTCAATTTCAAGCTACTTATTCTAAGTAAGGTTCAACTATCCCAAAGGCCATACTACTAGAGAAAACATTTATAAAACAATCTTAAATCAAGCTTTTTTTTTCAGAAAAAGAAAAGTGATGATAGTTAAAAACACAGTAAGGAAAGACGAGGAAGGCAAATGGCAGTGAAATGATGACGCTTACCCAGCTCCCAGAACCTCAGCCTGGAGACGTGGCTACCAGCAAGCCCGTTATCTGCCTGTCTAGTGCCCTTAGAGCTGAGGTTATAGGTGTTTGTGGGGGGTTCCTGGCTTGTTATGTGGGCACTGGGACCAGAACATGGGTTCTCATGATTGCAAGGCAGCTGCTTCTTAACCACAGAGCCCTCTATAATAACAGTGTGTCCTTTACTTAAAACACACTTTAATCCACCCTAGTCACATTTCCAACGCTCAACAGGCACACGTGGTTGTCAATGTCTATACCAGGCGATATAGTTCTATTCTGTTCTACCGATCTATCAGCCTATCTTCACAGCAAAACTAATGTCTTTATTCTGATAGCTTAATTATCAAGTTTCCACTATTTTTCCTGTTTACATTTGGTAACATATTTATACGCAAGGGCATCATCTTTACAGCAGATGAGTACACAGAATGGAAGCAAATCAAAGTAGAAAAAAGTATGAAGAAAAGGGAGGTAGGATTATGTATCAGTTTAATGATCTTTACACTAGGAATAATAAAATGAAAGCGGGGACAGCAAGGAACATAGTAGTAACCAGTGTGTGGGCTGCAGATGGGATGGAAACTTCAGGAGTGCAGGCTCCCACATTAGGTCTTGCTGCAGGCTGACAGCAGAGAGTCCAGTCATGTATCTCACTGACCCTGGAGTCCAAAGCCTAGCTAGACTGGTTAGTAAATGTGCTTCCAGAATCTGCTTTTCTCTGTCCCCTTCCCTAAGTACTAGAGTTACAAGCCAAACGCTACCTGGCTTTTATGTGGGTGCTGAGGATCCAAGTAAAGCCTTCATGCTTGTACAAGCACTCACCAACTAAGCTAACTCCACAGTCTCAAACTTTCACTTCTCTGCTTTTCTATGATGGCCAGGTCCTCTAGTGTTCTTGATAATATAAATGACTATATTGACAGCTGTCTTCTCACTCCCAAATTCTAAGGCAATATATTAAATACTGTACTATTTAATATTAGCCATATTTCCCCCCAATTACCCATATTAGCTCTTGAAATGTCATCTTTGGTTTCCAGAATATAAGCTATGCCTAGGTAAAATTTTTCTTGATATATTCTTCCTGCTTAAGGTTCACCAGACTGAGCATCTATTGCTGATATTTTTATCAGTTTATTAAACTCGGCCAATGATTTCATCTTCGAATGTTGCTCTGCTCACGTTTCTTTTCTGTTTAGGAGTACAGTCAGAAACGCCTTTACGCTGAATCCTGCTTCTCTTCCTGTGCTATTTAGAAAATTTCATTGATGTCTTCATATTCACTAACTGTATCTTCAGTTGTATCTAAGCTGCTTTTAAATTTGTCCACGTATCCTGAATCTTATGCAGTGATTTCATAATTCTAAATACTGATCAGGCTCAGTTCTCTATTGGAAATGTATGTTGTCCATTTTCCCCATAATAAATCATCCACAGTTCTTTTCAGGAGAGAGGGGCAGATGATGCCATCTAGTCAGCTGAGCTGGGTCAGGCCTGGGAAACTGTTAACATTAATCCAAAGGCGAAAGGGAAGGAAAAAAAAATCTCAACATTTCTAAACCATTCAAAACAGCATTGAACAATGCTTTTGCAATCTATCCTTTTCTGATTAAACACTGGCTTACTATGACCTAATGCACCTTTTCCAGTATCTTAACTAGGTTTCCATTGCTGTGAAGAGACACCATGATAAAGGCAACTCTTATAATGGACAACATTTAGTTGGGGCAGGCTTACAGGTTCAGAGCTTCAGTCCATTATCATCAAGGAGTGAAGTATGGCAGCCTCTAGGCAGATATGGTGCTGGAGGAGCTGAAAGTTATACATCTTGTTCCAGAGGAAAACAGAAGACTGTCTTACCAGGCAGCCAGGAGAAGGGTTTCAAAGCCCACCCTCACACTGACACACTTCCTCCAACAAGGCCATACCTCCTAATATGCCACTCCCTGGGCCAAGCATATTCAAACAACCACACTCAGCAGGGGAAACCTTCTGACATTCATTTACATTAATTAATTAGGTGCAGGAGGTTTCAGTTTAAGGTTCTTTCTCCCCTTTTTTCTTTCAACACTAAATTCAAAATGATCTCATCTAGTATCATGATTTTACAGACTAGCTTCATTGTGACGCTTGCCAAACTCACACATCCAGATCAAAACTTCTTTCCAAACTGCAGACTCATATTCTAATTATTTCTTGCCATCTTTACTAAGCTATCTTAAGGTATTCAAATATAAATTTCTGAAAACTAAAGCCACGATGCTTCAATCCACTGTTTTGTTTTTTTATCCATCTGAGCAAGGAAACTCTACCTTCTCTGGTGTTCAGCTCCAAAATCCTGATGTGATCTCTGACTGTTTCCTCTCCACACAGCCATGTGCAGTGGCCTGAATGAGAACACCCTCCACAGGCTCATACACAGGCGTGCTAAGTCCCTAGACTGGATTCTTTGGAAAGCTAGGAGGTATGGTCTTAGAACAGGTGTGGCTTTTTAGGAGAGGTGTGCTGATGAGAGTGGCTTTTGAGAGTTCAAAAACCCAGTGTCTTTCTCTGCCTGCCTGTAGACAGATGTACAGATGTACAAGATGTAGCTCTCAGCTACTACTCCAGCGCCATGCCTGCTGTCAGAACGCTCTAAAATCATAATCTGTTCAAGCCCTGTTCAGTACAGATTAGCAAGAAGCATTCACTGAATTCACTGACACACATACATGCTGAAAATAATGCTTTCTTTTTCTACTTACTATCAACTGCTTCAAATATTATTTTATTTTTACCTAAAAAAAGAACAAGTAATATGGTTTCTAATGACAAGATTCTTAAAGAGTATTTTAGTAAGACCAAAACTCAGGACATATTAATACATGGATGAGGAAGGTACAAGATTTAGAAAGCATAACACATTCATAGAACATAAAAAAAATTCAAGTTAAAAAGACTTGGGAATTCAATTCCAGTAAGTATATATTCATATATATTTTTAACCAGTTGAAGGATCAGTACCAGATGAATTGATGTTATAACAAGACATTTAAGGCATAACCAATACTCAGGTAACAAAATAGAAGTACTCTGGCTACCTTTGCTCAAGTCTCTGTTCCACCAGAATAAAAATCATTATAAACCTCTCATTTATCTAAATTTTTTCAGTTTTGCTATCCATGTAAGCATTTCCAAATGACAAACTTTAAACAAAACACTGAGAATCAAGAAGCCAAATATGGTGGCACACACCTATAACTCCAGCCTTCTGGGGAGGGTGAGGCAGGATCCTACGTACTAGGCCTGTGTTATACAGACTCTCTCAAATAATAAAGAACAGGGTTTTTCTTTTTTCCTTTTTTGCTCATTTTAATAAAAATGAATTTTAAAATGTGCATTTCTAAAATACTCACTAAAGAAAGAAGGAAATGGAATATCAGGATCTTTTCCCCCTCAACTGAGTTTGTATATAAGCAAGATCACATGTGTATAAACATTCAGTGTACACAGATACACAGATATAAACTAAATCTGTCTGCCAAACACTCCATAAAACCCATCTGCTCTTAAATGCTTCGTTTTCTCAAATGCTTTTTTAACTGCTTCATTTTCAGAGAAGACCATTTTAATTCAAACACTGTGTATTAGAGACTTCTATCATTTAGAAATTATATTCATAAAAAAAGAAAATCCTCCAAATTTAAAATGTCATTTACTCCCACAACTAACCATGCCACTTAATTTTCTTCAGCTGACTAAAAACATGGGTCTAACTGGAGGTTAAAGCTTTCACCAAGTGCTACAGAAGTGGTTCTGAGCCTGGTCCTGGCTCTCCAGCAATCCTACCGAAGGAAGACATGATGAACACACTTGTCTTAGGACGTTTCAGAGCAAATGCTTAGTGTGGCGGTAACTACAAGTCCAGTCTGAGTTTACAAAGTGAGACCAGTCTAGATTCTGGACTAGGCAAGGGTTTAATTAAGCCCCAATGGCAGATGGGACAGTGTCTAAGAGGACACTAAGAATGGAGGAAGATAGGGTAAAAGGAGTCCAAGGATAATTGCTTAGGATTTCATCTAGAAGCAGTATACAGAACAGAAAGGGAAATAAATGAGAGGGGTACATGGCCACATCAAAAAGAAAAAAAAATCCAAGCTGAGTTTTGTCTGATATCAGCAGTTAGGAAGTATGCAAGAGACACAGAATTTTCCTAGTATTTTGGAAAAAATCAGTCTGGGATTAGATTAGTAAGGACAGAGAGTTGCAGCAGAGAATTAATAATGTTGCAGTGATTTGAACACTCACCTGAGCATAGGCTATAGGCAGAAGAAACCCTCAAGAGAACATGTGAGGAGAGTGGTCGTACTCCATGAAGAAATAAAGAGACAGGAATCCATCAAATCTGGTTGTCTTTTTTGTTTGTTTGTTTGTTTTTTTTTCGAGACAGGGTTTCTCTGTATAGCCTGGGCTGTCCTGGAACTCACTCTGTAGACCAGGCTGGCTTTGAACTCAGAAATCTGCCTGCCTCTGCCTCCCAAGTGCTGGGATTAAAGGCGTGCGCCACCACCGCCCGGCTAAATCTGGCTGTCTTAATCAGGGTTACTGTTGCTGTGATGAAACACCCTGCCCAAAGCCATTTGGGAGGAAAAGGTTTATTTGGCTTACACTTCCATATTGCTGTTCATCCCTGAAGTAAGTCAGGACAGGAATCCTGAGGCAGGAGCTGATGCAGAGACCATGGAGGGGTGCTTCTTACTGGCTTGCTCCTTATGGCTTGCTCAGTCTGCTTTCCTATAGAACCCAGGACCACCAACCTGGGGGTGGCCCCAACGGGCTGGGCCTGCTCCCATTAATCACTAGCTAAGAAAATACCCTATAGGTTTGTTTGCCTCCAACAAGCTCTTACTGAGTTATTTTCTCAGTTGAGGTTTCCTCCTCTCTGATGACTCTAGTTTATGTCAAGTTGGCATAAAACAAACCAGAACTCTGGCTAAGAGTGGAAAGGAGCACAACAGTACAGGTACTCAAACTGATGTCATGGCATAGAATCACACTGGAGGGTACACAAGAACAGTAACAGCAAACAGTAGGGAGGGATCTGAAGGCCCAAGTGACTGTGTTATAGGTAAGAAGTGTGAGTGCCACTGGGAAAAATATGCAAGTATGAGAGTATTATTTAAATAATGAGTTTGAATATGTTCACTCATTAAACACATATATGCATAAAATGAAGAATATGGGGCTGGAGAGATGGCTCAGCGGTTAAGAGCACTGACTGCTCTTCCAGAGGTCCTGAGTTCAAATCCCAGCAACCACATGGTGGCTCACAACCATCCGTAATGAGATTGGATGCCCTCTTCTGGTGTGTCTGAAGACAGCTACAGTGTACTCATAAATAAAATAAATAAATCTTAAAAAAAAAAAAGTATAAAAAAATAAAATAAAATGAAGAATATGTAAATATTAATGACTAACACAAAGTTGTACCTAAGTGAAAATTATGAAAAATTAAAAACTGATTCTGTTTTGCAAAAGTTTATAATCTGATTAAAGGGGCCAAACAAGAGTAATACTAAAAAAAGTAGAGTCAAGGCAATGAAAACTCATTTGACACTGTGATTGGTTCCAGGGCTGCAGCTGACTCAACACTGCAAATGAATACAACTGTAACATTATAAAGCAGAAGACAGAAGGTGCTGTGAAAGGCGCATCTAAGAAGGCTCCTAAGGCTTAATTTAAAGATACAAACCTGTCTCTGAAGTAGCTTGTGGTTTATAAGAAAAAGTGAGTTGGCAGATATTCAAAGGACAGTGACAGGGCTAACTATACTAGAGTGTTCTGGCAGCAGAGTGGGGTACATCTCTATTTCAGGGGGAGCAAGGACATCCTCAAAAGGGAACTGGAACCTAGCCTGCAAAGCATGGCAAAGGCCAGAGAAGGAGGGCATTGAGAGTGCAGAGAGACATGGTGATGTTATGAGCTAACACTTCATTCAAGTTAAAGCCTGTTTGCTCTAAAGGATGAAATCACATAAACTGCACAAATACTTGGGAGGACAAAACTGACAGTCTTGAGCAACTAGACAGAAGTCCCTGAGCAGGCCTTTTGTTTTAAATGTTGCCCCAGCTGTTCTATAGACTAGGCTGGCTTCTCAAGTGCACCACCACAATAGCACTTGAAGAGTCTTACAGGGAGGACAGAAGAAACGCTCACCTTCCTTAAATGATTTGTTGTGCCTCAAAGATTGCCCAGCATCCTAAAAAGGATACACGCATTGATGCTTTGTGTTAGCTTGGGAAATTGGCTCAAACCCCATCAAGAACTCTACATGTAAAAACAAATGTGGAAGGAGCATTTGGTTCTGTAGCAGCTAGGTCTCTGATCTTGAAAAACCTCTCAATAAGCTACCCTCTCAAGACCTAGGTCTCCTAGCCTAGGCTTTAGACTCTATATTAGATATTTACACAACTACAACTCTGAACATCAAATCTGGTAAGAGAGGACATATCAGGCTCTTTCTTATTTAAATTTGGTCAAGTTTTGGGATATAACTAATACAAGTTCAAATTCTATCTCTGTTTCTCTACATAAAACTCTTTACTATATACTTAGAAAAGACTTATTTCTGAGATCATGTAACAGATTAGTAACTATCACCTTCAGAAAGTCAAGAAATACCTAAAATACGATAGATAAATGGTTCAGGATAAATGCCTTCTAGTAGGAAATAAAATCCCTTGTTAGTGTTTTAACAACCAATTAAACCATACAATGCTCAAGGAAAGCCTAATAAAGAATGCATTTCTAAGACTCCAAGCAGTTTGCAAGAAGAAATACATCAAAACATTATTCCTATTAATTAGTACGTTCATTAGTTGGATAAACCTTAGCAGAAAATGAAATCAACTTAAAGTGTCAGGCACTATGTCACTCAGACCTGGATCATTCACTGCCTCATTTACGAATGGCTATGGATAGTATGTGCCTGCTCCTTTGTGCTTTCCTTATGAAGACTGAGGAAAACACAAGTGAGGTAACATGAGGATGCTTTAGGCTAAAAGGAAGGTGGCTGAAGGCCAGGCATCACCAGCCTCTGTCCACCCACTTGCGTCTGGGGAACCTTGCTCCTACTCTGTGTGAGCAGTAGATTCTGCCAGGCAGCACAGGGGCTTCAGAACTACAGGCAGCTTGTGCCCCAGAATGTATTACTGTTAACAACTCCTCTCCTGCACCCACAGCCTGCTTCTTGTTTCCCTTTCTTTTCTTCACTAGATACTTGGCATAGACCTTCTCAATTAACCCCCTTTTACTTCTCTGTCTGCATCACATCCCTGGAGCTGTAACCAATTAAGACACCTCGACTGAGAGGTGCAGGACAGAGAGCTGCCACCGGGGGAACGAAGCCCAAGAGGGCTGCACATCTGGGTCTGGGGCAGCAAGGATTTAGTAAATAGCAATTCAGGAATATGGGGTGGGGGTGGGGAGGTGGGGAGGTGGATTAGCCACGTAGAGGTTAGGAAGTGGCACAGCCATTGAGCTGTTTTAAACACATCAAAATATAAAGTGTGTGTATGTGTCTTTCATTCAGGAACCCAGAATACTGGGGCAGGTAGTGAGGACCACTGCAGCTGCCATGCCAGGGTCACCTGAGTAGCATTCAATGGACATGACTACAAGTCCCAATGCCATCATTCTTCTCAACGAGTGCTCCCAAAAGGGAGCCAATGCAACTGAAACATAAATAAGGTCATTTTGCTCATCTGCTTTAACTCACTGAGACCTTCTCCCTGGAATCTGATGCACAACAGTAAGAGCACACATGGTAGAGGAGCTCCATGGCTCCGCACAGTATGGCTCCTTCTGCCTTTCAGCTCTTATTCTACAGACCACACCTCAGCAGTCAGCCATACTTATCTCCATTGGTCACATCAGAACCTATGGCTGACTGCAAATGTCTCTCAGGCCCTCACCTTGTGAATGAGCCATTATACTCTCCAGCTTCTGTGTAGTCACTATGCCTAGTGCACACTTGTAGGCTATACCAATTGCAGTGTTAGTAAAGCTCTATGTCTTCTATTAGACAAAGCTCTGTGGAGCAAAGAATCATCTGGATACTTACATCTATATCTCTGACTCTGGCCTTGTAGCAGGCTCACAATATGCATCTGTCAAACCACAGTAATTTTGAGTACATTTGATTTCATTATCTAAACAAGTATTTACTATGTTTAAGACTTTGCTCTAATTTTTTTTCTTTCATTATTTTATGTGCATAACTGTCTCCATGCATGTTTGTACACCATGTGCATGCCTGCTACACAAAGAGCAAGAAGAAGTGCTTAGATCCCCTGGAAGTAGAGATATTTGTGAGCCATCATCCAGGTGCTGGGAATCAAAACTAGGTTCTCTGGAAGAGAAACCAATACTCGGTAACTACTGAGCCATCTCTCCACCCACCAAGATTATTACTTTTAAGGAATTATAATGCATGTTAGCAGCTGTGTGGAGGTCAGACAGCAATTTACGGGAGGTTGTTCTCTTCTTCCACCATATGGGTTCTGGGGATTGGACTCAGGTTGCCAGACACAGTGAAAAGTGTTTTTACCCTACTGAGTCCTTTTGGAATTTTTTTGGAGATAGGGTCTGATTCCATAGCCCAGGCCAGCCCAGAAGTCACTGTGTAGTCTAGGCTGGCCTCAAACTGATTAGTGATTCTCTTACTTCAGCCTCCAGAGTGTCAGAATATAGATGTGATTTTACCATACACAGCAAAAATCCTACATTCTAATAACTAAAAACAACAACAAAAACCATAGAGGGGACACATTCCAATAAAATTATAAACTGGTTATGTCATGAAGGAAATAAGCAAGAAATAATCATTGGGATGAGAAACAGGATTCTATTTTAGATAAAAGAGGCAGGAAGGTTCTTTCTACAGAGACTGCATTTTATGCAAAATTTAATTGAGGGTGGTTCACTTATATAAAGTGCTGGTCGAGATCATGAAGGCAAGCCAGCAGAGGTCGAGGCTGTAGATGGGTAGATGGTGTGGCTAGCTTTTCAGCTGGAGAACAACAAGAAAGAAAAATCACTTCTCAAGACTGCTATCTGGTGCAGTGGAGAGAGTATGATCATGAGGGTGCTGTTGAGGAGTTGTAATTTTATTCCAAGTGCGGTAGGAAGCCACTAAAAAGTTACCACCAGAAGCTAAGGTGATCTAACTCATGCTACAGTGAAGAGCCATAGAACAACTCTGTCAAGTGGGTGAGGTCATGCAAGGGCTGTACCTCAGCCTGCCAGGCCAGCGTGGAAGCTGAGAGTGCAGATGTTCGGCCAGCTCCCAGAACAGCGATTGTTTCCCCATCATCATCCACCACTTTGAAGTCCAGGTCCTCATTGTATTTTCTGCGCTTTACTTGCCGTCCTGAGCGCCGTTTCTGCAGAACAAATGCACTCATCAAGGCTGCTGTGAATCAAAAGCAAACACTTTCACACAACACCATCATCTACACTCAGTGACAAGCCAGGCTGGATTTTTGTAACATCCCAAAGGTTTCTTCTATGCTTTTTATTAAAAACTAAATTAACATAGCATGGGAGAAAGTAATCCTATCAATCTCTGAAGTGTTGGCAGAGTTAAGGGAGATGTGCTTTAATCATTGTGGTAATTATGTGTCACCCCATGTCCACTTCTACCTCAAGGCAGCCAGGCCCACTGTGCACTGAACTGGCCTGGGGGAAAGGAAGCTTATCCAGGTACAGGTGTTGCAGTGCAGGTTATCAGTGATGAGTGTGTGGGCAATGAACACACCTGGGAACAGCTTCAGAGACCTGGCTCAATTATTGGGGGGTGAGAAAGGGGTATTTATGCCCCTGGGAAGGTGCTCAGGGTTTCTAGGGCAAGGTTTATGTAGCTGGGTATTATTGGCCAGGGCAGAGGAGTTGGAAGATGCTTCATCTACATACTCGGGGGCTGTAGAATCCAGGGGTGTTTGTAGGGGAGACCTTATGTGGTCAAACAAGTAAAGCCTGATACTTATCAGGGTAATAAATTCTTACTAGGGTTGATGGTGGGGGAGCCAGCTTGCGAGAGGGGAGATAGCCAACACCTGCTGTCCTCCTGTCTGAGGTATTTGGGGCTGACGCTCCTTGACCTTTCCTCAGTAACCCTGGGCCATTACAGCCCCACAGTGATGTTTTTAATTCCTTTCTGGGGCTTCTAGTCTCAAGCAACAAGGATGGGAAGTGACCTCTCAATTCTGTCTTTGAGGTCCACTCAGATTTTCTTATATGGTGCTACTTTTTACTTTTTTTTCAAATTCACATAACCATCAACTCCTAAAAATGTAGTATGGAAAATTAAAACAAATTTTATTGGGACTTAGACAGAGAATCTTATACACCTATAAAAGCAGAGATCTTAAGGATGACAAAATCCTAAGTCACTATGTGAGGAGGCTTCTAACTAGGCAGGTTACAACTCTTAGGCAGAGCACATGGCAAAGCAATACAATGATGTTCTCAAAAAACCAGCAAAAGCCCTGTCTCCGCCTAGCACTGGTTCCAAGCAGCAGGAAAGTAGTCACAGGTAGCACGTCTCCATAGACTCAAACTTTAAATACAACAGGCCAAACAAGGTAAGCAAAACTTCAGTTGCTTTCTCTTCTGAAAGATATTCTGTAGCATCCGTGTGTCACGATCACGTCTTTACCATCACACTTCTACAATGCCTAGTGTCATGTGAAGGATTTGTCTTTTTTTTTTTTTAAGAATAATTTACTTTATGTGAGTGCTCTATCTGCATGTACACCTGCATGATAGAAGAGGGCATGAGATCACACAGACGGGTGTGAGCTACCATCTGGCTGCTGGAAACTGAACTCAGGACTTCTGCAAGAGCAGCCAGTGCTCTGAACTGTTGAGCCATCTCTCCAGTCCCATTTGAGGGGTTCTTAAAAAACCAACAAAACAAAACAAAAAACTTTTCCTCATTTCCATTTAGAAATCATCCAACAAACCATTCACTCTGCCAAATGCCATCAGCTCACCATGCTTGCTTTTCTGCCAGTATAGTCACCTAACAGCCACCAACTCTAGCTTACAGGCTATGTGGTGACTCTGCTCTGACAATAGATGAATATGCTGACTTATGAAAACTGATGTGATAAGCCAATGCCTGCCTAGAAAAAAAGGTCAATGAGAAACTCAAGGGGACCTACCAGTGTGGTCTTATTCTGAACAGTGCCCCAATTAAGATACTTTGCTATGTATATGGGGGGGGGGTTGGTGTGTGTGTGTGTGTGGGGGGGGGAATGGTACTTTCAAATGTTATAATTCAAGTCCTAGAGAAGGTACCTCAACTTAGGAAAGAAAATCCCCAGCATGTCAAGGTCACTTTCTGGCATACTGTTACTGTCTGTTTAGCACTCAGAGCACTACATGGTAAAACAGGTCTCTGAACCTTATATAGCCCAAGTAACAACTTATTTTTCCACATTAACTGCCTCTGAAGACTATATGAAATACACTACTTTAAGAGACAGCAAACACACTAAATTCTGGGAGCTTATTAATGTATCTATCAGGCCTGGAAATAGCCTGTGTGTGGTCTGTGTGCTCAGTCAGTAAGTTGCAGGCAGAGCAGCACTTGATGAATGTCGAGACTAGTCCAGTGGCCATAACCTCCAGCAGGTCCCCAGCCACAGCTGTACCTGGCTGTCTGCAGACTCACTGGGCTCCTCAGGACTCTGCAGAGATGGGTTTGGAAGACTCTGATCCAGCTCTAAACTCTCCACGGTGGTTTCACTTTTCCTTTTTCCTTTCTTCTTTCTCTCCAATGGAGTTGGTCCTTGTTCCTTGCTACAAGACATTCAGAATTAAAACTGTTGGGTAGTTTTGAAACTCATTTTAAGGCTATGAAATCACACCCTGGAATTCCAGGACCAATGTGGTCTTGTGCCAGAAATGTGGAGAAACACGAGAAGAAACACCTGCATGGGTTGAGACAGAATTCACTTTATTCATTCCCCATAATGACTGCCATAGCTATGATTAATGTTATAGGAAAAAAAATAGAAATTTCTCTAAAACCTCACTTTGAATTTAAGCCAAAGTCATAACTAGGAAGTTTGATTGCTTTAGACATTAAGAATCATCAATTATAACACATGGGAAGAGTGAGCTTTGTAATCCGTCATCCTCTTCTTTTGAGCACGTTTTATGTAAAAGACCCAGAGTGAGTACTAGGGACTCAAAACAAGCACTGCCCTTGCCTTTGTGAACACGGTAAAGTTCCCCTATAACCACAGCCCTGGGTGGTATACAGAGGATTCCTTGGAGGTGGGCAGTATATACTGCAAGGACCCATCAAGACTCTGACTTGCCTGTATGATAATTTTTTTACATTTGACAAACACCTTGGAAATACTTTAAGTACTGAAACTCTGCTATTTCACCAAAGTCAGTGTTCAAGTATGATATCAAACCTAGAACTCATGTATCTTTCTTGTCCTTCCAGATAATCTGATTAGTGTCTGTATTCCTGATTAATCTTATGCTTTATATACTCAGTATGCACTCAATTAATACTTAGGTCTTAAAATTTTTAAGGAATGGATAACTACATTAATGGATGGATTATCTGCAGAGGCTGGAGAGATGGCTTAGCAGTTAGGAGCACTAGGGGCTCTTACAGAGGAGCCAGGCTTGGTTCCCAGCACACACGTGGAGACACACAACTATCTGTAACTCCAGTTCCAGGGGAGCTGACACCCACTGGTAGCCTCTAAAGGCTAAAATGCTCTATTAGTAAATGTTTAAAACATTTTTTGCATTTGGGAAAATCTTGGAAAGTTTACTTGAACAAAGGCATATATAGAATTCTGAAAAACATTAGAGAGAAACACAGTCTCAGACAATGCTGTAGCTGTATGTCTATGAACATACAGCTGAAGGCAGAGCTCTACGCCCTCCTATCTCCTTTATACCCCACACACTATCACGCTGTTAACAGTTTATTCTCATTTTATTGTGAGAAATATGAAGTATAGTGAGACTAAATGAAATTTCCAGAGTTTCAAGGCTAGTGCACAGAAATACTACGTGAGATAGCTAGAAGAAGAAATGTAGAGCACAGGCCAGAGTTTAGACTTGACACTGTAGGAAAGGAGACATGATGGCAAGAGGACAGACAACTCATGCTAGACACATAGACACAGCCAATGAGGACTCAAGGCTAAGACTGAGCTGAGACCCAGAAGAAATAAACAGTAAGCCTGAGCAAATGACAGAATGTGGAGGCCAAGGAAAGAGTTAACAGTGTGGGTATTCTCCATTAGGAGACTACCTGATGCTGGGAGAGGTAAGGGCAATGGTGTTTAGAGATGGTACTGGGTGCCTGATTACAAAGGGCAGACCCAGAATGCTGGACATCAGTCTTGAATATCCTTCTCTACTCACAGACTCTGCAACTAGGCCAGTGCAAAGTCAGTCCAGTTTTGAAGTCCCAATCCTGAAGTCTGTTTACCTCCTGGAAAAGTTCGCACGCACTCACGCACGCACGCACACACACACGCACACACGCGCACACACACGCACTATTCCAGTCCAAACCAAGGATGTGAATGAAACACAATCCTTTTAGAGGATAATAGACTTTATAAGGGATTTATACCTTCTATAAAGGGTATCTTCAACGTGCCTTTCTGGAGGTTACCCCTGGCAAGAGAATCAATTTTAAATTGTAAAAATTCTTCTGGGAGCTCTTCTGATAGACAAATATGAGAAAGAAGATTTTTTTTGTAACCCTGCAAATGGGACTTTTAAATAGGACATCAAGAATATACCCCCTGAAGTCATCTTCTAGGATGATTCTAGACAAAATGCATTTTCCCAATTTGTAGTAAGTTTTAAAAACCTGAGGCTTGGGGGGTTTAATCATCGAAACATTTTATTAATAATTTCTAAGTTTCTATCATTTCTAGATAGATTTGGTCCATGAATACTTGTTTACTCACTATGAAGAGCTTCAAAAACAGTGACTTGTAACAGCTCATATAATTATATACAGTGCTTGCTTCTATAGGATGTATATAAAATTAGAATGACAGAAATTAGCACAGACCCCAGGCAAGGAGGATGCACAAATTAGTGAAGCATTCCACACTTTAAAAATCTAGAAAAAGACCTTTCATAATATCCAGCTATAGCAATTCTGGGCATATCCCTTAAGAACTCTATATTCCACTACAGAGATACTTACTCATCCATGTTTACTGCTGCTGTATTCACAATAAATAAGAAAAGGAAGCAGTGAAGATGTCCATCTACTAGAGAATGGATAACGACATGGGGACAGGGCATTGACTGATGTTATTTAGGCCCAGAAAGACAAATATCACACATTCTATTTCATATGTGGAGCCTAGACTTTGAATTTTGTTTGTTTAAACTGGGGTACTTGTGGAAGTCAGGAAGCTAGAAAGAAGTCACAAGGTGGGTGACCACAACTAGTGTGAGTGGGAAGTAATTAGGAGGCTAAGCTGGGGACAAGGAGGAGACAAAAGGAGGAGGGGAGAGGGGATGAGTAAGTAACATTACAGATGTTTTACAAAGCCATATGAAAATTTACTTTGTGTGTGTGTGTGTGTTTTAAAAATAAGAGTTTAACTGATAGGGTACCCTAATAAGAAGATAAGCAATAGGTCATCAAACAAAAAGTTCAGTGCCAGCTATGGGATAGCCCCTTCTTGTAGTTCATCAAGAGGGAGCTCAGAGACAGATCCTCCCGCTTCTGTGATCTCTACAATAATGACCAGCCTGTCAGATATGCCCAGTGGTATAACGGGTTGCATGGATGTTGTGGGAATAAACAATGACTTTCTAACTGGAGGTAAGACCTGCTTTCCAGGAGGAAACTCATGCCTGTTATTGCAAATCTGGCCAAGAACCATGGCTGGTGACGGAGAAGCTGCCTTTTAAACCCTTATCCTTATATCCACATATCAGTACAACTTTAACTCCTCATCAGAGTTGTTTCCCCTCCCAGCAGACAGCAATCAATCACAATCAGATGCAGAGACTCACACTACCCAGTTTTTCACATGTATGTTAGGCATCTGAACTCAGGTTCTCATGCTTGCACACTGAGTATTCTTACCCACTATGACAACCTCTCTGCCCCCAAATAACTTAAAAATTTAGTAATTTAGTAATTTTAGTGTGTGCGTGTGTGTGCAGGCTGGGCTATGGTATTCTATTCCTTTTATAACTGACTGGTCTGGAGAGGACAGCTAGGATAACTTGGGAGTTTTTCCTTGAAAAAGAAATAATTTGGGATGATGGGCACTTCCACCTACACCCCCAACCCCCACATACACAACAAAATAAATCTTAGTAATTTTGGAGAGGAGTGGGTAGGAATGTTAATGTCTTTTTATCTACATCATGAAGTCGTGGGAGTCAGGACTCTAACCAGGGATGTGTAGAGAGTAACTGGAGACAGAAAGCCTTGGAACTCTCAATTAAACCTTTTGATTCTAATTTTGAAAGCCAGAATATCCCCAGTTATCAGTTTTTAACTTCAGCTAACTTAAATAGGATCTGCATTGCTTGTAACCAAGAGTTCTGAATAATACAAAGTCCTAACATTCCTTGTTTTAACAGCACTGGAGACTGAGCAAAGCAATCTTACTTCTATAATCCTACCTTTTTAGCTTCTACCCAGAAAAAAAACAAAAAACAAAAAACAAAAAACCAAACCAAACCAAACCAAACCAAACGAAGCCCTAATTTGTAGGCCAGGGAAGGACAAAAGGAAGAAAAAGAAAGATATAAGGGTGTGTGTGTGCGTGAGAGAGAGAGAGAGAGAGAGAGAGAGAGAGAGAGAGAGAGAGATCCATGTTGGCAACAAAATGAAACTTGATTTTATAATAAAACCTGTAACTACTGTAAGAACACATCCACTATGCATTTATAATATACAAGGAACTACCAACATGCAAACTATACCAAATTCTAAACCTGTCTCTCTTGTGTTTTACATGGCTTCATGAACTAAGATTTTTGGGAATCTTTACTTCCTGTAGTTTTTATTAGATGCCTTTCCAAAGAGACACAAACCACAATATTAAGTACTGGATAGACAAGATTTCTTATACTATTCCCCTAACCCCACTTCGGCTCCCAGGTGTTTTTGAGAAGCACGTGTTAGAGTTAGTGCTGTTGTGGAGATGAGAGGGTACATGATGTGTCACAGCACCACATGATGCAGGTCTTAGATCACAGCACCACAGGATGCAGGTCTTCCATCACAGCACCACAGGATGCAGGTCTTCCATCACAGCACCACAGGATGCAGGTCTTACATCACAGTACCACAGGATGCAGGTCTTACATCACAGCACCACAATTATAGGTCTTACTACTTGTGCCCATCCATCTGAAGTACTGAAAGAGTGTATCTATCAAAGTACATTCATCATTTCAAAGTAGTTACTCATTCCATTTAAAAAATTAAAACCTAGCAGGCAGTGATGGTACAGTGGGAACTGTAGTCTTAGCAGGCAAGAATGAGTAAGAATCCTTACAGTGAGGACAGCTCCTGACCCTGGCCACAGCATCCACTGACAAGCAGAAGCTGAGGACTCCAGCACAGGACCATTATTCCACTGGAGAAACAGCTCCTAAGAGAAGAGTCTCAATCCAGCATCCCCCTCAGGCTTTGATACTCCCAGAAGTATGCTGCCAAAATACAGATACTACCCTGAAAAGGCTCATTTGCACATTTCATTCAACTTTCATAGTACCCACATTTAATTCCATCTATAAATAGAGAACAGATTTGGCACAGAAAATAAGGACACTGGTTAAAAGGCACTTGTTTTGGTACAGATGCAATCTGCTGTAGACAAAATGGAGCCAGATCTGTGCTGCCTTGTAGGCTTTAACTTAAATCTGCACCACTGAAACAAAGACCAGCATAAGCTGGTGACAATACAATAAAAACTGAAAGGAATCACAGACTTCTAAGATGAAGATTAAAAGCAACTGAAAATATAAACTTAGTTTATAGAAGAGTCTCAAATGTACAGTGAAGGCAGTTCTATGCACCACATCCTGCTTCTGACAAAAACCTAACTCAGACCTTTTGCCAGTCACTCTTGACCGTGTAAGCAATGGCTACTGAAATCTTGGTAAGAAAAACCACTAAATTTAGATCTGCACATAACTCCCTTAGACCTCTCTGTACTCAATGTATTTTGTTGTTGTTGTTTAATTTTTAATTTGGGAACTTTTAAAAAGTGCCATGTCTTACTATGTAAAGCAGGCTAGCCTGGTAATCTTCCTGCCTCAGCCTCCAAAGTCCTAGAGTTACAGGCATACACCATAATGCCTAGACTCAGATGCTGATGCTTTATATTTTCATAAATTGTTTTCTGAGAGTTTCTTATTCATAAGTCACATGACAGCTGATGCAGTGGTATTTAAGATTATCTCCAAAATCTGTGTTGTCACAAGTCCTCGGGTTCCAAGCTTTCTAGAAGAAACCAACACGGATGAAAAGAAGACAAAACTTCTAAAGTGTTACTAAGCTTACAAAACTCTGCTCTAGGTTGACAAAGCAAAGCAAATTGGGAGAAAGGCTGAAGTAGAGAATGAGGGCTGAAAAACCCAACCACAACACTTCCTCTTTTTTAGCTTTTTATACTTAACTGATGTTAAATACATAAATTTAAATATACCTGACTCCCACACCCCACCATGATAAAATTTCATCTGGGACTATAATTTTCAAAGGATAGTTAAAGAACCTGCTACACTTTTAGGACCACAAATTTCTTAGGGCTTCTCTTAAGAAATCATCTCTTGAATATAGTCAGAGAATTACTTTTCTTAAAAAGCTATCCCAGTTCTCCCTAGACACAGCAAAACCTGAGAGCAGGAGAAAAAGGTGGACAATCCTCTGCTTCGACCAGCATACTGGTTAACTTCTTGCTTTTAAAAGATAAAGATTGGAGAGACAGCTCGGAGTAAGAACATATATTTTGCAAGCATGAGGATCTGGGTTTGAATCCCCAGCACTCACACAGAAAGCCAGGCATGCCTTTAACTCCAGCATTTGGGGGCAAAGAAAGGGGGCCTAAAAGGCAAGATAGAGTTCATTGAGAGACTCCACCTCAAGTAAAAAATGACAGAGGAAGACATTTGTCATCTCACTCTGGTCTCCACGTGTGTGTACACAGATATTTGTACTTGGACACTCATGGGCATATACATGTACACACAGACAGACAGACAGCAAGAACTTGGACAGACATAGGCACATACATGTACACAGAAACAGAGAGAGGGGGAGGAGGAGGAGGGTGGAAGAGAGAAATGAGCCACTCTTACAAGTAGAAATTTCAAACCTAAGCTCTTCCCTTAACCAACAACAGATCCATACCCAAGTTTCTAGTAGTAATCTCTAGTTTAGTCCTAAAGCCTGGTCTCCTGTTCAGGAGCAGACAATCTAAAGAGCTGCACACAAAGTCTTCAGTACTTACTTCCTTTGTACTGAGTAGGAATGCCAGATAACTAAAACGTTGGACAGGCTATGAATTACAAAAGGAAGCAGACATCTTCCAGAGAAAGTCTCTTAGGAAAAAAAAAGTTCACAGGGACATGAAAATAAATGTAAGGTGCAAAAGCTGCCATTAAGGACAGCATCTATTATACCATGAACTGTTCTCTAAAGAAACCTTTCTGAATTGCTAAAATCTGGCTTCCCCCAAGGAACTGGAGATCTCTTATCAATTTCATGATTCAACAGAATCCAATAGCTTTTTCCATGTGTTCACATATGTATAGCACTGTGTGCAAAACTGTACATACATGCCTGTGTATATTTTCTTACAAAAGTAATCCTAATCCTCCTTAGAATATAAGTACAATAATAATAATAACTATTATTATTATTATTAATATAAGCAAGTTATAGTAAATGAAATTTTAATTTCAGAGTCAATGACAAAGCCAAAACTCAGCTTCCTGGAGGGGTTTTTCTTGCTTAAGCTTTATATCCTTAAGGAGGTCAACAAAACACTCAAAACAATCTGGAGAAAAGAGGAAAATTCTGTTTAAAGAAGGCTTTCTTTACTTTGGAGTTTTGGATTCTTATCCTGAGAAGCCCTAAATATCAATCATTATTAATATCACTCTCAGAAAAGGTTACTAGATACTACAGTCACTGTTTAGCTCCAGGACACATTCAACTGCTGCTTGCTGCATCTCAAAGCAAATGAAATCATTAAAGAGAAAAAAAAAGAGTTGGAACCATTTTATTCTTTCAAAGAATACCATTGAGTATGCACAATGAGAGTCTGTGGAAAAGGGGCTAATTCCTACAAATTTTTTTTAACAAGGGTTCTTCCACTTTCATTTTTGACCTTAGTCATGGAAACCTGAAGATCTAACAATGAGGCTCATCAGTCTGTTGTCCTGGAAAAGTCATTTGTCTTTTATTATTATTTCTTAAATACTTTTATTTTTAAAATTATGTGTATGTTTATCTCTGCATTTGAGCAAAAGTGCCCAAGGATGAAAGAAGAGGGAGTCACATCCCCTGGAGCTGGAGTTACAAGCAGCTATGAGCTGCCTGTAACTGAACTAGCATTCCCTGAAAGAATAGAGAGTAGAGGCTTTTAACCTCTGAGCTATCTCTTTATTTCAGAACTATCTTTAATTATAAAGCAGAAACACTACCAAATATTAACGAGTTCATAAGTATCCTACATAAATCTTATTTTGAGGGAGAAGTGTTCTTAAATGCAATTAAATTCAGTATGTAGAATATTGTGCTTGTGTCTGACAAAATTCTTTGTGGTGATCAGCCCCAGGGGACATAAAGGACACAAAGGTACGGTGGTCCTGATCTCAGGCTCTTAACTTTTACTGAGATAAGCAAATCATACACACACCAAAAACAAAGTTAGCCACTGAGAGGGCCTGCTACAGAGACAGTACGCAAGACAAAGAATTGGGGAACGAGTTTATTGGGAACGAGTTCTGACAAACCACTTCTCTGTGGAGCTCTAGTTCCAAGAAAGCAGTATGAGAGGATTGAACTAGAACCTTTTCAGTCTTCTGGGATCTAAAGCCTATAATTTATAATGGAGGCTCCAAGTGCCACAGAAGTCCAGAAGGGGACACACAAGCACATTAATTTGGGGGAAGCTCCACGGAAAAGCTGAGTTTTGCATTTAGACTTGGGATTGGAAAGGAGTCAGGATATTTGGGGGAAAGGGACATTACAGCTGAAACAGGAAGAGCAATTTACAAAACAAAAACAAACAAACAAACAACAACAACAAAACAGTACCCTAAAAGATTAATGAAAACAATCTAGCTGGCAGGTTGTTTCCAGAATTAAAGATGAGAAGGGGTCAGACCTCCAAATTTTTGAGTAAGCAAAAAAAGGAATACAGGTTTGTTCTGAAGGCAACTGTAACAACCAGAAGTTTTTATGCAAATATAAACAAATTGAAGAAGAAATCCCCTTTTCCTGTTCCTATATTTTCATGGGAAAAATATGCTTTACTTTTCAAAAGGGTACAATACTGGAAACATATTTCTTTAACTAGAGACCTCCCTGACCCCTGATTCCAACCACAAAGCAATGTGAGTTCTTTGACCCAATTTATACAATAATAAAGCTGATCACTGCATCTCCATCTCTGTTGGCTATTCCTCAGCTGATTTAGAATCCAGACAGAGGAAAAAGGGTTTGATTTAACAGTAACATTACTGACTGTCAGCATAAATAAGGCAAGAGCAATGCTTCAGAAAAAGTGGCTGGGTTGTAGTAGTAATAAGGAATGAAGGAGAAGAGGCCGAAAGTCTATAAATCAGTGGCCAAGCTTCTGCAGTAATCCAGGCAACCAGTGAATCATTTATAACCATCAAGTACTACCCAGGATTAAAATCAATAACTGCTCAAATAAAAACAAGTACTTGAGCCAATTTCCAAAAGTAAACCACACACACACACACACACACACACACACACACACACACACACACATCTTAAATACTAACTTTTATTTGTTTGTTTTTTGAGACAAGGTTTCTCTGTATAGCTCTGGCTGGTCCTGGAACTCACTCTGTACATTAGGCTAGCCTCAAACTCAGAGAAATTCACCCACCTCTCCTCCTGAGGGCTGGGATTAAAGGCATGCACCACCACTACTCAGCTTAAAAAAAAAAAATCAATATGCTTTCAAAACTAAAAACTGGTTGACTGGAATCATTAGTTAAGGAAACTAAAATAATTTTACAAAGATACAAAAGAAAAGCAATCAAAGGGTCAATAGTCCAAAACCCTATCTGGGCTACACAGAAAAGTATTATTACAAGTTAATGGCATACAGCCCTAAAGTATAGACAAAGCCTGGGTCCATATTTCTAAAGAGATGATGATCCTTCTCTACCTGCCATTCTCCTCCCAAGGGACATCTCTTGGATTTCTAAAGCTCAAGAGTTCACTGTCCTCTATGTTAATAGCCTGCAAAAGGACAAGAACATCTCCAGCTCATTCATTTATTCAGTTTAATTATATCAAAACCACACTCCTTTCATTTAATGCTATAAGGTCTTCATTAGTGAGAATCTTGATTTTGCCTCTACAGTTGATATTCAATTTTGTTTCCTGAAACAACTCCCTCTTTTCCTAAAATAGAATTTATAACAATGTTTACATATTAACTTGTTTGATATCTTATATAATATCAATATGAACTTTAAGGACAAGTCAATAAAATGTGAACATCAGAGACCACCAGAATATGGGTGAGTTCAGATACATACTCTGTAATGTCCTCCAAGCCACAGAGGACAGCTTCCCAAGCTACCCCAATTCTCAAGCACTCACGAGTCACTGCAGTTTTCTGTAAGACTAAAATAAGTTAATCTGACTTTCTTTCTTCAAACATTCCTTTATTAGAAAAAAAAAAGGAAGCTCCCCAAAACAATATACAAGGGAAATGATTGGCAGAAGCAAAAATTACTATGCCATCCTAACCTCATATTGGAGATCAGAGTATCCTCCAATGTTAAATGAGAAGTAAAGCCTCTAAGGTCTTAGTCTGAACACTGATTTACCTGCCCTACTTGGCCTCCTAGGGTGGACGGTATTTTATAGCTATTCTGCAGCTACACCCCTAGAACCCTTCTACACTCGAGTCTCTTGGATAAATAGAAAGGAAATCCTTTTTGGAGTGAATATCATGAAGAACATTTAAGCTTGGATTAAGAATTATCTATCTGGTCCTGACAAACTATCCTTCTGAAAAGGAAACTGGTCACAAAGCAAACTTGAAGTTGCACTTAAAATCCTTTCTAAAACATACCTCTGTGTCCCTACCCAAGACAGGTATGTGATAGTATCTTTATGCTATGTTCTCAAGATTCACATCAATGTCTAAGACTTCATGGTCTGACAGGAGAGATAGATACTTCTCCTCTGTATTTAGACTTCAGAAACAAGTTCATTGAGTTAAGGCATATACATTCTTTTGTTTATATTCCTCAGAAAATCTAAATACAATGCTATGTAGAAACAATTTGAAACAGACATTACAATTGTATTCAGAGAGCAAATATTAATTTCTCTGTGTGAGGAGTGTAGCTGCTACACGTTCTCTCCTGTTACGCACTATATGGTGAGTCTGTACCTAGGCCTCTGACCTACACAAGCCATTATGTTCTTCTCTGGCCTCATTTATTCAGCATTGCTCCAGCAGCTACGGAAGGGTCAGGGACTGTGCCAGACATTGAACTAGAAAATTAGATCAGAAGTGGCCTTGCAACAGAGTGTAGAGCCTGGGAGGAAAGTCAGTTCTCTTGTACATAGAGTTCTGTCTGCCCATGGCCCTGCCAGACTACCAAACCACTGATACCTGCAGCTGTGCCTTCTCTGCTTCTCTACCGCTGTCTCAGTGTCCTTGCTATCAGATCCAGGATGTCCTTACTATGCAATATACTTTAGACAAGTTAACATTTAAACTCTGTTATTGTTGTTGTAGTTTACTTCATTTGTTTTTGGAGACAGGGTTTCTCTGTTTAGCCCTGGCTGTCATGGAACTCACTCTGTAACATCTGTGGCCTCAAACTCAACAGATCCACTTCCGAAGTGCTGGGACTAAAGGCATATGTCACTACTGCCTGGCTTAAATTCTTTTAAATCCAAACTGAATACAAAGAAATTACATGACCAGGAGGTAAGACAGGGTTTATTTTTGGCTGACTGCTAACAGGACATAAAGAACACAAGCATACCATATGAAGAATGCTAAATATTAGGAACACAGACTAAAAAGGACCACTGGAATCTGAAGGTTAGCAATTCTTGGAATTTCCTAAAAGCAAAGTGTTTTTGAAGTATGATTTTGGACATTAGAATTAAAAAATAATTAGAAATTAGAAAATATGCCATTAATGCCAGAAGTTATGTCAATAAGGTACAAAGCTTGGGCCAGCACAGGTATAGTCAAGTCAGGCCTAGAGGTTGGGCTAACAGCAAAGGAAAGCAGCCCCATGAAGGCAAGGGCAAGGAGGAGAGCACACACCTGGCCTTCTTGGACTTTGTCCTGGATCCATACTCAGTGCAGCTCCTCTTCTCTTTACTCTCCTTGGTACTGGAGGCCTCCCGGGGCTTCCGGGGCTTCTTCACACCATCTTTCTGCTTTGTCTCCTTGGGCTCCTTGGCTTTCTTCGGCTCCTTGGCCCTCCTGGGTTCTTTCGGCTCTTTAGGTTCTCGTTTCCTCTTTGGCTTAGGCTCTCTGTCCTTGTTTCCCTTTGTTCCCTCTTGCTCCCCTGGCTCCTTTTTCTTTCGTTTTTTCTTTACTCCAGTACCTCTGCCTCCACTATCCTCCATCCCATTATGGGATGTCAATTTCCTAGAAAAAAGGGTGTCAGCTTCCTCTTCAGTAGTATAGAAGTCCTTCTGGGGCAGACAATGATTGGCAGCTTCTTCGATGTTCTCTCCCTGATCAGGACTGCAATCGAATGGTGATGGAGATTTGTAGTCAAAGTTAACAGAGGCATCCGACATTGGGGAGTGATTCAAAGCTCTTAACTTGGACAACTGTGAAAGAAAAAGAAAGCACATTACTCCCTCACTGCTCCACACAAAGTGTGCTATTAGGTTTGAAGACAGATTTAGTCAGTAAGACGTGAGTATCTGAGTTGCTACTAAGTGTTAGTTCTAGTACACTAGGCCCTGGGATATAGTAGCGAGCAGGACACAGCTACCCGTGGCCTTATGCAGCAGTAGCATAGCACTGATAACATGTCACAGGCCAACATAAGAGCCAGTGAGATGGCTTACAGGCAAAGATGTTCATGTTCAACTTAGAATCCATGTTCAATTCCCTGGACACTTGTAAAGGTGAAAACCAATTGCCCTGCAACCTCTGTATATGCACCATAGCATGCACACCTACACAAATATATCACACACACAAATTCTTATTTTAGTACATAACTAGTATATAAAAATCTGAAGGCTTTTTCTCTATGAGGAAATCTGAGATTGTTTTTAGTATGTAATCTAAAACAGGCACGTCTATGATAGTTCTCTATAAAAAGAAAACAAACAACAACAACAAAATCCTCCAGATGTCATCAAATCCTAGGCATACTGCAGAGCCCTGAATTGGGATTTACAATATTCACACGCAGTGCTACTACTGAAGTGTGTCGAAACTTTCTGCTGTGAACTAAGGTAAGTTCCTGGGGTGAGAAGACAAGATGCTTACACTGCTTCACCTCTCAAAACCCATTCTCATCAGTCACCAAGAAGCATCAACACTGAGGTGGGCTGACTCTGAACAAGTATGATCATTTCAAGTTTTAGTTGTGGAAATGTGGCTCCTGGGGACTAAACTCAGATTGTCAGCATTGGTGTCAAATGCCTTTATCTGCTGAGCCATCTTGCTGACCCACAGTTTTACTTTTGACTATAAGCAAAACTAGGCCTGTTATGAATGTCACTGAATGCTACTCAACTCAATCCCAAATACCTTTGGCCACTTGTGAAAATCAAACTACCCAAATAGGAAGAAACTTTCCTGTGACAGATGCCAGAAGAAGTGTGTCACAGGAGGGAGCTAATGTAGCACCAAAAAAAGAATTTCAAAGCCATTTCTGAGTACAATATAAGCACAGTCTCTCAGTGAATTTTAAGGAAACAATTCTTTGGAGGTAGAAGTTCATCTTATACTTTCAGTCTGGTATTCCAAAAAGTACTTGCCATTTCATAACCGAGGTAAACTGGCAATGGTATGATAATAATGTGGGTGCTAGCTCCAAGGACAGCACTACTCCTCAATCTAGAACAAAGAATGACCTAGGGGAACTTTCCAGGAAGATGGTAAAATTGCATTCTGGTGATAGTTCCGAAACAGCGCCATTTGTGAGTGCTTGCCCTCCTATTAACTAGCAAGTTATAATCCACAAATACTTGCCCAGGTGGTTGTGGCTTCCCTACAGTATTCTGGTTCCCCAAGCTGTACCCACACTTCCTGGCCCACACTGGGAATAAAAACACTGCAAATTCGGCCTCATGTTACCCTGTCTGCTTTTTCTAGTGCCCTTTCCTAGTCCAAGGCTCAAAGCATAGCACTTGAGATTACTGGAGAAAAACAACAAAGAAAAGAAAGGTTTTTCTTTTGGATCTTTACAGTAAGTGAAGTCCTTCTAATAAACTAACTTAAATCCTGTGGGTAACAGCTGTTCTTATAAGACTCAGTGCTTTAAGAAAGGAAGATTCTATGTGCTTGTCCTGGGAGCATTCCATGTCACAGACACCTGGGCCTTAGAAATCACGTTTTCTTAGTGTGCAACAACGGGCAAACTAGGACTGTTCAGTATTCAGCCCCAACAGAACAGCTACATCACCTCCTGTGAGGCTCGGGAAAGAGCTCAGAAATGGGAGCAGAAACAATTTAAGAGTTGAAGGATGGAGAACAATAACATAAAACAATCTTCTAGACATGACACACAGCTCCTGTACCCATGAATTCACAGCAGTGGTAGCTACTTGCTTGAATAAGCCCCACCCCCACTCCATGGCTGCTGGTAGTGGTATAGTCACTAGTGCATTATATTTGTTCAAGTAAATAAACTCCTATTTGCACTCATTCAGGCAATCCAAACTTAAAAGAGGAAAAGGAAATCATAGCTGAACATAGGAGGACGACTTAGATGGGATGGGGAAGGGATAAGAGAGAATAATGGAGAAGACTTTGACCAAAAACCATTATGTATGTGCGAAAATAAAATACATTTTTAAGGGGGATAAACTGAAAAGTAATTTGCTTATTAATGAGGCTTTCAAAGCCTCAAAGACTAAATTTCACCAAGATAGTTTTTTTGTTTTGTTTTGTTTTTTCTGTTTTTGTTTTTGAGACAGGGTTTCTCTGTGCAGTCCTGGCTGTCCTGGAACTCACTCTGTAGACCAGGCTAGCCTCTGACTCTCGAACTCAGAAATCTGCCTGCCTCTGCCTCCCAAGTGCTGGGATTAAAGGCGTGCACCACCACCATCCGGCTCACCAAGATAGTTTATTCTAGGTCAGAGTGAGACTGTCATGACAAGGTCTCTTTACTCATGCAGAAGTCTTTTCAAAGATGGAGGTAAGCAGTAGCAAATAGAATTAAGTCCAGAGAAAATAACTACAGCAGTGCTAACGTTCAGTGCACAAGGTCATACAGAGATACTAGGATGACATAAGGCACAGGGCCTCATTTGGAACCTCTACAACCATCTAACAAGGTAAGTGTGAAGGTGCCCAGTCTATAGAGGGAGAAGTGGGAGTGGAGATTGTAAGAATGTCCCCGGACCATACAGCTAGTGAGCAGACAACTGTAGATTTGAAATCTGACAAACACTAATGTATATTTTCATGACTACCCAGGGAACCATAACAGGTTATTAGGTCACCAGGCCAAGCCAGATGAGACTTGATTAAACATGTTAAATATGAGTATATACATTGCTTTGGGAAAGGTCAGGTAGTCTTTGCTAAATATATATACCTACCTGCTATCTACAAAGTTCCGCTACCAGGAATCATAGATAATTATCAGGGAACAATCCCCAACCCACCCCTACACACACTAATTATTATTTTTACAGATAAGAAATAAAACAACTTGTCAAGGCTAAACTCCTCAAGTGACAGAACTAGTGCTTTCTAAAGGGGGAAGCACAATTATCTGATGTTGAAAGGGGAAGTGGTGAGTATTAGTAAACAAAAAAATTTTTAATTTAAATTTTGGGGTTAATACATGGAAGCATTTTTTATGTTGGGAACTTGGAAAAGATTCCTGAGGAGGAAAAAAAAAAAAAGCAATACAAAAACATTTCTTTCATGTTTGTCTCTTCTGAGACAAAAAGCCCCAGAACAAAATCAGATGTCAGTATCTCCACTTTGAAATGGCTATAACAGGAACAACTTTAGAGATGGTAGACCACAAGGGACCAACAATAATTTGCTTCATATCACCAACTTAAATAGGGGCAAGAGTCTAGGAACAGGGTAAAAACAGAAACAAAAAGGGGCTGTTAAAAAAAAAAAAACAGAAAACAAGTGGTGCTCCTTTGATCTAACTCATTAAGCCACAACACTCCTCGAAAAAGTTAAATCTAGAGGATTAATTCAAAAGGGTCAAAACAAATGAAACAATTACAGTCCAAGGCAATGGTTCTCAAATTAAGAAAAGTCCATTTAGTACATTATCACAGGCAAAAGCCTAGGTTAAAGGAAAAATGTACACACACGGTATGTATGCATACATGTGTACTGCTGACGAGGAAGCTGATAAACTTTTTCCTATGTCACTGATGTCCCATAATGGATGGAGGATAGTGGAGGCAGAGGTACTGGAGTCAAGAAGATCTAGAAGAAAAACGGGGGGGGGGGGGGGGCAGAGAAGCAAGAGGGCACAAAGAGAAGCAAGGACAGAGAAGCCAAGCCAAGAGACCAGGAGAGCCCAGGATCTGATCTGAAGAGGGCCAACTTGGTCCATTCTTGTCAGTGAGTCCATCAACAGACAGACCTCACTTCCCTCTCAAGAGGCCCAGAAGTCTTCACCCTGGCGCTAGAGTGTCCTGCTTCATTTGTGTACCTCATAGGCAATGAGTCTACCTTCTTTTACTATTCAGGCCTTTATTCTGACCTCAAGTGCATATTTCAGATACAAAATCAATAGAACGATTGTGCATGCATGTGTGGGGCAGGGAGTGTCCTGTAAAGGTCGGTATATTAAGACACAAAGGAAGAATCTTGTGCTCAGAGGAAGGAGTTGGAGAAAGTCCATTTTAAATCCTTTTGATTCATGAAGACAATGTTTTAAACTGCCAAACTGAAATTCTGAAAAGAGTCTTCCAGAAAAGCAACTGAAAGTCTGTCTGGTGTCAGCCTTGCTCTCTGTCAAATGCTGCTGAAAAGTCTCACCGTCAATTGTTTACTCATCCACATTATCTGGTAGTCTTCCTCACTCACTATTTTCAACCAGGGCTTATGATCCAGCAATGTATTCTGGTGGTAAACACCTTCCTAGAGATCTGAACTCACCTTTCCCTCTGAGAGGACAAAAACTGTGCTAGGAACACGGCAGCCAGCTAAACCTACTACTTATTCTAGTTCACCTTTTGCCACCACAAAAACTGAGCACTCCACTCTAGGCCACCCTTTTGTCCCTTACTCCTAGGTACTTCCTGAACCTGCCTACGCTTACTCTTTCCTTCCATGTTGGTTCTTTCACACAACTTGGCTGACCCCAGAGGCCCTGTTCTTTCTAAAATACTTTAAGTCCTTTGGGGGGGCTGATATTACCTGTGTCTCTATATTTAACACCAGACTACCACCCTGCCATCCACACTGTAAAATCCTGGTTCTTTTGAATCATGTGCCCTTCTCTATTTCAACTGCCTCTCTGTAATCAGACTATGTATTTCTTTAGAAGAACATTTAAGTCACTGCTGCATCTGGCCTGAAGTGAAACTTAAATACTTCTTGCAGAAATGTGGAAAACTCAGCAATATGTGTTTACTGAATGAGTCATGTCCACATTCATCCAAGGAAGAAAACATGGTCTAATGGTCTCACAGTCTGCGATTCCCATTGCTCTCTGAATTACTCCTCCCGATTCTATCACCTTTGTGTTTTCTCAGGGACAGAAAATGACAGCTATGCCTGCTCAGTACTTACTCATGGAAGTAAGGTCCTCCCAAAGTCATCTGGTCTATAATATCTCCTGATTATGGCTCCAAGTTTTAGTATTATATTTTAAAACTGGATTAATCGATCTAGATTACTAAAGTACACCAGTCTTTTTTTTTTTTTTTCCCCAACATTTCCTTTGGCAACAAAGTCAATTTTTAAAGCCTTCATTATTGACATGCCACCTGTTATGCTCCTTCTGGTTAATAAGAAGCTTGATTATTTATTGCTAGATTTTGATTAACTTGTAAAAAAAAATCTGTCACCTCATTTTAAATTTCCTTGATAAAATTCTGAACAAGGAAAGGAGAAAATTTAAAAATCAAAATGCATTTATGTGCATTTTTCTTCAAAGAAGTGGAAAAATGAACTAGAAGGGATGAGGATTTTTTTAAAAACAAGAATGGATGTTTTTAAAACAGGTTTTCCCTCCTCCTTGCTTCTTTCTCGAATGCTGGGGATTATCCAAGCCAAGCAAGTGTTCCACCTCGGAGTTACATCCTGAGCCTACTATTCTGTGTTGCTTCCAACATTTCAGAATCATGGTTAAAGTTAGCTTGATCGCTAGTCACACTAATGATATAATACACTAAAGATTTTCTTGCTTTGACATATCAAATACTAAGTATTTAACTATCTCATTTAATCCTTTTCTACACAGTGAAAAATGAGGCTAAACTTGCTTCAAGATCCTAAGTGGTTCAGTGGGAATTTTAATCTCATTCTATGAAAACCAAAGCCCTTCCTATACATCCCTAAACTGTATGACTACAGACTGTTTTATCTCCAGTATTCATTTCTAGTTCATGTTCTTTTTGGACATATGTCAGAGTCTACCTTAGGATACATGGCAGGTAGAAGTTTTCTGTGGTGCTTACTACCAACTGAAAGAGAAATCCAATGTTTAGGTAGAAGCACTACTTTTCCTATGAGAACTGATACAGATGAGAATAATTTCTCCAGGTCAAGCTCCCCAACAAGGGCCACCTAGAGGGTAGGCTTTCTGGTATCCTACATTTCCCTATATAGGATCCCAAAGGAGGAGACTGGAAAAGAAAGAGTGACCAGTCCCACCCAACCCTTAACTTGCATGGGTCCCAACTCAAGACAGAATTCAGACCCCCTGACTCTACTCCCCAAACCCGGTTTCTAGATGATCATCCAATTCTATAAAAAAGAAAGGCCATGTATTATAGACAGACTGTGTAAGAGGCAGAGACACATCTTTTACATCTCCCAGCCACACTGGTACTGGTGAGTCACACTGGCCACAGTTTTAATTAGTTTATAGTTAAAAGAATACTTCTAGGGCTAGTGAGGTGTCTCAGTGAGTGAAGGCGATTGTTGAGTTTGCCTGGCGACCTGAGCTTGAGTTTGACGCCCCAAAGCTCCCCAGAAAGGTGGAAGATAAGAAATGACTCCACAAACTTGTCCTCTGACCGCTACACATAACCTACTCATAAACTACACCTGCCTACACAAACATCAGGTATACACACACACGCACACAGACACAGACACAAAGGGGAAAAATACTTTTAGCAAACTAAATATCCAAAAATGATTAATATATAAACTATAGAGAATTGGTCACATAACTCAGAAAAATATGAAGAGCTGGTCTGAGAGGAAGCGTTCCCACCAGACTAATGTTTAATGTTCTGATTCAGTTTAACTACACTGCTCCTATATGGGCATGACTGAAGCAAAAGGGAAGCTCCATGCACTAGTCACTCAGAGCTCTGTCCTTCTGTAAAGAATGAAGAGCACAAGCAACAGGCAACCGTCCGTGAGAGATTAAAATGTGAGGCACAGCCTATCCTCTGTAGCAACGAACAACACTTAAAAGAAATGGGACCACTTACTTGCTTCTCTTTCTTCTGTATTTTCATTTTCATCAATTAAGGAAAGACATTTATTTCTATAAAACATAAAAAGGTAAAGATTATAATAAGTCCCACAGAAAACACCTATATTCCTTCCAGATGGACTGTCCAACTATGTCCAGACCTCTAAGTCTACACGTACCTCTCACCAGGTCCAATTTACTGCTCCAGATGGAATGAAGTACAAAAGAGGTACTACCTTTACAGATCAGGTCATTTATAAAAGACGCTGGCATATCAAAGCCAGGTAACTAAAACCAGAAATAAAAATAAAGGGCATAACTTTACTAATGGAAATGAGGAGAAAGTACAAACAGGTAAGCTTCATTCTTTTGGAGGAATATATATATATAAGTTGCTGTTTTCTTTGAAGTACAGTTTCTTAAACTGTGGGCCATGATGACACATAGGGTTACATAAATAAGTGTGGAGATCAAAAAAAAAAATTGGCAACAGTGAAAAGTTTCTGAATGGCAACTACCAAAAATTAAGAATCAAATGAATAATGAAGCAAGATTTCCTGGTAGTATTTGCCTGTTTGGGTCACATGACTTCACAGCAGCCTTGGTTTGGAACACACATTTTTCTCTGCATTGAACTCACCATTGCATGACTAATGAACCATGGAGCTAATGAACACAACTATGTATGATGCTGCAGAGCGTTCATTACCATACAAAGTTTTCTTCTTCTCTCAAAACAATGGCTTTAGTATAGAAAACTAAAACTTTAGTATTTTCCTATTAGTATTCCACAGCATATAAATGTCAAATTAGTCTATTTTGGATTGTTTTACTTTAAAGTTTGATTTTAAAAATTGATTTTAAGAATTGCACCAATAAATTACATTTAAAATATAAAGAACTGATCCAAGAAAAAATAGAGATATCAAACCAAACCAAATAGTATCACCACTACCAACTACAAAAAACACCCACCACAACAAAACCACAAAATATTCCATAATTTATATCTGGTGCCACAAATTAACATGGTCAAATAAGCAAGTTCCCAACATTATCAGGAATGTGCAAAAATGGGCCCTATTTACCACACTAATGGCTAATGGCACTTTTTTTCAAGCTTTCAGAAAACCTTTCAAACCAAGGTGCTACTAAACCTCTAAACTGCCCCAACCCTTCCTCACTCACCAGCTTCATTTTAAGGAAGGCATTACAAAGAAATGAGCCGGGAAGGAATGTGCTTGAGCAGTAGAAGATGACTTAGGGATGAGGGGGTGAGATGAAGGAACACACTTCCTACTACAGAGGTTCTTGGGCTTCTGTCATCATGAGCACAGGTCAGGGAAGGCATATTAACACAGGTTAGGAAGGCTGGGAAGAGGTACACGTGTTTCCCTCACCTATACTCTGAAACTCAAGGCAGTGTAGGTCATGTCACTACAAGTGTGATGGATTTTCTTGATTGTCAACTTGACTACAATGATATTAACTAAAAGTCAAATGGCTGGGCACGCCTGTGGGAGATTTTTTTCTTAAATAATTTGAGTAAGAAGGCTCACTTCTGATCTGGTTCTTTGAGGTGGGAAGATCCACCTTTAATCTGGGCCACATCTTCTGCTGGCAGTCTACATAAAGAACATGGAAGAAGGAAGCTTTCAATCTGCCTGCTTGCTTTCTCACACATTGAGAGTCTACTTTTCCAGGATTCTGGTATATACTAAAGACCAATTGAGACATCCAGCCTCATGAACTGAACAACTACTGGATTCTCAGACCTTCTGTACAAAAATATATAAAAATTCTATATACAAATGTAAATGAGAGAGATTCATTGTATAGGTTCTGTTACTTAAAAGAACCTTGACTAAGAAAGGATTAACTGTTCCAGTTCGCTGAGAAGAACCCTGGGAAAGCTGAAAATCATCACTGTTAGTTCATTTCTAGACGCCCTATAGGTTGCCACAAACCTATATGCTACCACCCCACAAAATAACAGTAGTTAATAACATCAGTAAGTGCTGAATAGACACTTCAAAACATTGTACGGTTCCTAAGCACCTTACAATCTATAATCCTCTTCGAAACTAACCCTACTTTTTTAAAGGCTTTCTGATGGCATACATTAAAACTCAAAGCAAACACACAGTAACCCTAGAACTCATCTTCTGTAAAGCTGAATGCCGTGCACCAGGAATGGTATGTGCTTCTGCACACATTAGAAAAGGTTTCATGCCCTCTGCTGCTGTGTCACCAGCACTCAGAAGTTGTGATTAGATTGTGACTCAGTAAAGAACAAACCAAATAGTAATTTCAGAATCTCAACACTTAATTACACAACATTTCAGAAAGCTTACAGTATGTAAGCCAGGAAATGTCTTGGGGAAAAACTAACTTCTGAATCACAGGAAAACTAGTAGGATTCTCAGACTCTTCTCACTGTAACCCAATATTTGTAAGTGCAGCATGTAATTACCTTCTCCAAAAAGGTATACTGCTAATAACACACAAAACAAACAACATAAAAGTTCCCACTCCTTCCATTAAGAAAAAATGTGTGCCAGGTTCCAGTAAGAATTTTATTATTCTAATTCAAGAATTCTTTTCAGCAGTGAAATGTTTTCAGATTCTTCAATGCTCTACTATGCACAGTTAAAAACAGAAAACCATCGGGTTTACACTATTCAGCAATTAATCCACAGAATCATTTAAATATGTTTAACCTAAAAATAAAATTTATTAAATTTACTTTTAAAGATACATTTTTAAAATAAATTTATTTTATTTTTAAATACAGGGTCTCGATATAGTAACTTTGGCTGGCCTGAACTCTCAGATGTTTGCATGCCACTGGCTTCCCAAGCACTGGCATTAAAGGTGTGTACCACCACACTCAGCCACAAGCAACAGTTTTTAAAACCAGTCATTCTAACAATACATCCAACGTTTACTAATTTGATACTTACATGCTGAGAAATGAAAGGGAAATATTAAATCTTTGTTTTCTGTAGTTAAGCTCAGGAAACCAAACTTAAGCACAGCATCGCAACAGTCTTCAATCTTAGCCAAGGTGTTTTGGGCAGAGTTTGAGGTTACTGTGTTAAGTGCTGGTGTGCACAAGGGACAGAAAGCAGGTTGTATTAGAAACCAAGGCTGCAGTGAGGCTGGCATGCAGATGGGCAGGTACTGCCAGAAACACCTTGGATTCATTACACATTTGATTCTGAACTTTTCTTCATCCTATGTGAGTATATGCGTGAATGTAGGTTCCTACAGAAGCCACAAGTGTTGGATTTCCTGGACCTGGAGTTCCGAGAAGCTGTGAGCCGCCTGATCTGGTTGATTGGAACTAAATTCAAATCCTCTGCAGGAGCAGTATGTTCTTAAGCACAAGGCCATCTCTCCAACCCCCAGAAAGTTTCGACTGCTACAAATATTTTAGTTCTCCCCCCTCTCATTCAGTCACAAAGCACCACAGTTTAAGAACCTGGATTTCAGTCACAATGAGAATCCAGTGTTTAGGACCCAGAACCCTCAGCTTCCTCAGCTTCCCCTTCCACCTGTGATCATTAGTGCTGTCAACTGTTGGCAGAATTTAGATTACCTAGGAAATAGGCCTCTGGGCACGCCTGTGAGGAATGACCTTATTACATTAACTGATGTGGGAAGAGCCATCTTAACTGTGGTGGCCTCATTCCTTGGGCAGAGACTCCTAGATTGCAGAGCATTGAGAAAGTGAGCTCTAGCTTGTGTTCTCCCTTCTGTTTCCTGATTGTGGATGATGTGTTACCACCATGCTGCTTGCATTTCCCTGGCAGGATGTACACTGAACTGTCAGCCAGAATAAAAAAGAACTAAGACATCACATATTTACCTTTGTGACACAAACTGGACAAAGTTACTTATATCTCACTGGGCGTGAAGCAAATTATAGGTGTTATTAAATATCAAGAATTTGAAGTGTCAAAAATAAGAGTTTAAATCCAATGTCTGAGAATGATTAGGTATGGAAGATCCCTTCCAGAGGTTTCACAGACTGTCAAATATGACACCTGCCCCAGAGGGATTGAAGAATTAAAGAGGATGACAATCTATGGTATCTGTTAAGCAGTGAATAAAACCCTTTAAGGTCAAGTAAGGTGACAGCACTCCTAAGGACTAGTCCCAGGGAATCCACTCCTGACAAAGGTGACAGAGAGTCTCCAGCAGGAAGGTGGTTTGAAGCAGGTCAGAGAGAAGGATAAAGTACCAAAGTATAATGACCATGGTGGGGGTGAGCTTTGATAGGAATTTTAAGATTTTAAAATGAAGAAACTAATTTTTTAGCACAAATTTATACCCTTAGGCATGTAATAAGTATGAATGGTGAGAACTATTGGATGGGAACACTTCTGTTACATGAAGTATTAAATTCAAGCTTAGTACATGTGTACATTTGCAAAAGGCCAGAGTCCAATTCTTATCCCCCCAGCTACATTTCATTCTATTCTAGAGCCTCACTGCCTCTTCAGAGGTGTCTTTTCTTACCTAATAGGAACAGTACCCCCCTGTCCTCAATTTCTCCTCTCACTGTAATCCTGCTTCCTGAGACTTGTTTTTCTGTCATTTTGCTTTTGGGTTATCAGTTTACTACAGGTGTCTTCTGTACACAACACAGGAAAGTTAGCCATTTTATTCATCCTATACTTCTAGGATCTAGAATCTCATGGGCTTGTAGTGAGATGCTCAATGAACATTTGTTGAATGAGAGGTTCATTTCCCCTAGTTTAAAAAAAATCACTAATTTCCCACTTTCTATAGCTGTTCTTTCAGCAAAGAAACATGTGCAACTAAATATGTTCATGTAGCAACCCTAACAAGCCCTATACAAACTACCAAGTCTTCCTTCTTTCATTCACTTCCCCAAAGCTGTTTTCCTCTTCAGAATACTCATCCTACTGTTTTCTTTCTGGGGGCAGGAGGAAAACTGATACAAAGAGTGTATACTCTAAACTATGGACTTAACATATCAACATTCATTCATCATTTGAAACAATGAATCAAATCAATGTAAGATGTTAATAGAGAAACTTTGTGGGATAAGATATATGGTGTTTGGGAACATTTTATACTATACTGTACATTTTAAAAGCTAGTGTAAAAATATTACAAATGTTTTAAAATTTTCACACAGTATACTTTGATCATATTCTTTGTCCTCCAACTTCATATTTTCTTTCTTAAAAAGAAAGAAAAATAGAAAGAAAAGAAGAAAATAGAAGAGGAAAAAAGAAGAGGAAAGGAGAGGAGAGGGGAGGGGAGGGGAGAGGAGAGGAGAGATGGAGCTGTTTTGTGTTGGTCAACTACTTGTGGATACAGGTCTGGAGCATGCTGGTGTCACCAGTCACTCCATTGAAGAAAGCAGACTTTTCCTCTCCTAGCCAAACAGCTTCTTGGTTAGGAATGGGGCTCCTAACCACTGGTTTCTTGAAGATTTTTTTTTGGATCCTGATTAAGTTCATCTTCCCTTTACAGGCTCCTCCTCTCAAATGTCACTACTTCCAGGACTTAATCCACTCAACCCCACAAAGTCTCCTGAAGATTCTATTAAACTCCCAAGCTTCTCTACACAATGACCACCGTGCCTTGCTTCTGATCTTTATGTGGATATACCCAACCTAATCCCAGCCAGTTCTAGTTAGGGATCACACAGGCATCTCCCTCCAAGCTTTGAAAACCAACCTCTAGAGCACTACTTATTTGCATGCCTATCTTCCTGTTGGAGCATAGTGCTTTGCAACCTGCCTCTCAGCCCCAAACTCTTTTTGGTCTCTCTTTCCTGTAACTTTTTCATAATTCCTGAATCCTGTGGTTCCTCCCCAGGACACTTTGGTTTATTCCCACCCCCTTTGCCATCACTTCCTGTCTGAAATAGCCTAAGGGCCTCTCTACACTTCACATTGTCTATTGTCTTCACTCTACCATTTTACTGCTACCAAGAATATTTTTTCCTGAAATGCTAAAGTTATTCTTAGCTTTCCTAATGCTGTGACCCTTTAATACAGTTCCTAATGTTGTAGTGATCCCCAATCATAAAATTATTTGTGTTGCTATGGTCATCTGACAGCCCCCAAAGGGGTCCTGACCCACAGGCTGAGTACCACTGTGCTAACAAAAATCAGATGATAGCTCTTTAGTAGGTACTGTGGGTTTTTTGTTTTAACATAATATTTGTATTGGTTACTTGAAAACTTCACATAATGTACCCTATCACACTCTCTTCCCAGTATTCCCAGATCCACTCCCACCCTTGTGATATCTCCCCCCCCCCAAAAAAAAAGAGAAAGAAAAAAAAATACCAAGGCCAGTTTATGTTGCCCATATACTCACTATAAGGCATGGTCAAATTCCCAGTGGCCAGCCCCTTAAAGAAAACTGAGTCATTCCCCACTCTACCCTCCACCAGAAGTCACCAACTATAAAGACCTATACTTCAACATCCCTATCACAATTTAGACCGTTTCTTTGGGGGTGGGAGATGGGGGTGGAAGGGGAGAGAGAGGTTGTCACAGAAGTCTTCTATGTCTCTCATTCTCAACTGGGAGTCTGCAGCCATCAATACCACTGCAAAAGATGCTTCCTTGCCCTTTACAGTCAGCAGCAGCACAGACCATGGACTTCCACATAGTTTCTGGCTATGGCATGGACCACAGACATCAACCTGACCCCAGGCTGCTGCTGGGCCAAGGACACCAACATTGTCCCTGGTGGCAGCACAGACCACAAACACACACATGGCCTTTGGTGGTAACACAAGCCACAGACATTCGCATGGCCCCCCAGCCTCAAAGCAGGATCAAGGACGCCTACATGGCCCTTGGTGGTAGCATGGACCATTGAAGTGGAAACTTAAGGGTTCTTTATAAAGTTGGTTAGATGTTGTTTTGCTGGAGCAAACACGTGAAGGAACGTTTAGCTGATGTGGACACAAGTAAAAGACTAAGGCAGTCTCATGAAGTAACATTTTGTTGAAGCAGACACAGGAGAAAGGATGTTCTGCTAAAGCAAGCATGTGAAAGGACACGAGATGAAGGATTCTTTGCTAACAACACTCATGTATTGGTCCACCTTACACTGTGTAGTTGAGCTGCATTTGTCGGGACTCCATAGAGAGAAATGCACCAAAAAACTTCTGGCGGTGTGTTGCAATTTCTTGCAGTTTCTGGGGACTGGGTCTGATTGGCAGAGTGATGTCAGCTGAGACAGATGCACGTGCTGAGGCAAGACCTGTGCTGAGGCAAGCCCTGTGGAGGACACGTGATGTCTGGAGTACATAAACTGGACCCGACAGACAGGGAGGGAGCTGAGCTTGGCTTGCTTTATAGAGCGAGCTGTGCAATGCTTATGATCTTGAGTCTTCACTGATCATCACTTCCCTGAATCTTCACTGATTTTTGCCTCCCTGAGAGAGGCATAGCCCATCTGGGGTCCCTCCTGCTGACTCAAGCCAAGGCTGAGGCCTGGCTGTCTCTGCTAGGTAGTGCCACTGCTGCTGATTCCTGTTTGCTATCCTGATTCTACTGAACTAGACGGCTGGTGTTTCTGTGGAGTGTTTGCGAGTGGATCCACCTGCCACTGCTGACCTGTGAACCGAACTGCTGATTTCCAGACAAAACAGAGGGAGGAGTCAGTCGCTCCAAAGAATTATTTCTAAAAAGATCCACTTCCCTGTATCCTTTCTTTTCCACTAGCGTTTAAGAACCATCATTAAAAATAAGGTTTGAAATAATTAAAGTTTCAGATCATGGACATCAGTAACATGGATCACAGACATAAGGATAGAGACCCTGAAATACAGACCAGAATCCTATATAAGCAACGTGTCCTCTAGTCCGTATCTACTGAACTAGCATTATTTTTCATCCTAAATCCAATAATACTAAACAGGACCTAGCCACTCAGGTTCCTGCTCAAGCTATCTCTGCCTGGAAAATTCTTTCAACACCCTTCCTTATAAGGCATCTGAGCATTCAAACCTTGACTCTGAGTAATGTTCTCTGCCTCCCCCAAATCCCATTATGGTCTCAGTAACCCTTCACCCCTGGGAAACATCTGAATGAGTGGTACGTTTCTAAGACATTTATGTTCAAAAATGTTCCTCTTGATGTTTCATTTGCTAGGGAACCTCGAGTTGGAGGGCGTTCTCCTTGGACTCTCAGAGCATCGCTCCACTGTCCTACTCTTCCTACCACTTCTGTTAAGATCTAAGCTCTTCTCACTCCTGGCATCATTTACAGGGGGCATCTCTTCCCTCTTGAAAGCCTTCAGAAGCATTTTTTTTTCTACAATAAAATGCCTTGAAACTATCTTTCCTATAATGTTGGTACATTCTTTTATAATCTAGGTCCTTTCTATTAGAAAGATTTTGTATTATTTCTTCCTAATTCTCTCCCTACTGTTCTCCTTTAATAGAATACCTGCCCTGTATATGAATGGTGGTCCTTCCAGTTCCAAGGCACACTTCTAATTTGTTCTCATTCTTGTATTCATTGTATTCATTCTTATATTTCTCTCTCTTGAGCCTTGCTTTATTTCTGGAAATCTTTTTCAATTTTATAATTTTTAAGTAGCTGATTTTTAAACATTCAGTAATATATTTTGTGCTCTGCTGTTTTTATTATCTTCTAAGCTCATGCCAGCTAACCAATAGCAGAAGGGTGTTCAGACAACAAGCAGTCACTCTTTTCTTTCAAAGATAACCATATGATCTAGTGAACATGTTTTGTACAACTATAAAATATACAAACTGACGTGAAGAAAGGTTTCCTTGTCCTTGATCTATGGGTGAGAAGTCATATTTTGTATTAAAAGTAGCCCAGTTCCAAATATACTGGAGGGCTTGAACACAATCTGTGAATATGCAATGCTGGGATTAACAGTCTTGTACATGTTACGCAAATATTCTACCATCGAGGGACATCTCAAACCCTTGAATATAAAACCTCACTATGCAGCCTAGGCTGAAACATAACTCCCAACACATTGGGCCTTCCCTCCCCTTGATGGGAATGGACATCGGGTATTTTATAAGCTGTATCATTAGCTGCACCTATTAGAATGTATGATTTGTATATTAGACCTTCTTGTGTATAACTCAGGCAGATCTTTGATGTTCTTTACTACCTGCCAGAGATAAGATAAACCCCTGACTAGAGTCAGCACCTGTAGGACTAAGAGTCGAGCAACAAGGAAAACACATCTGTTCTCACTGCTGTTACATGTATTTAGTAAATCAATAAAAACACCACTGTTATACATGGAGTTATCACAAGTGAATTAAGGAGGAGACATCACTGAATGAGAAACTTCTGAGGCTTAGACTAAAAATCTACCTCTTCTATGTATTAGTCACTTGTGAGGAACCACTAGTGCTATCCCCATCTCCAAAGTGCAACAGCCCTTGTAGGAAAGAATATATTATTATCACCAACATTAACTTAAAAGTCCACTTTTAGGGGCTGGAGAGATGGCTGAGCAGTTAAGAGTACTCACTGCTCAGTTCCCAAGCACCCTCACTGGGTGACTAAAACTGCCTTCGACTCCAGCTCCAGGGAGATAACTCTGCAGGCATCTACACTCATGTGCATACACCCAAACATAGACACACACACAAATAATGAAAATAAAACTTAAAAAACTACTCTTCAACAGAAAAGCGTTCAAAACATTCCGTGTTTAGAATAAGAACTTGGTTCTCCTGCAGGTAGGTAATGTAAGCACAAAGAGTCATGATTTTAATCCTTGTCCATGGAAAGAAATAAGCAGTAAAGACAGAAACAGGAACTGATCAAGGCTACCTGGACACTCATCCCACTGAACTAATGTACTAGATAAGAGGTTTGCTGTAGACCAACTGTGATTACAAGATTCTTCTAATTAGATCAATGCCCTCAGGCTTATTAATTACTAATGACTTTATCCAATGTCTTTTGTTGCTAGAATTCTTTTCTATAATTTTGATGTGACAAAAGTGTTTAGAAAATTTTAAGAAATGTCAGACAATGTAGGTACATAGAGACATTTCAATAATGTCACATTCATATAATCAGAACTGAATGCAGCATACCTGTGTGCACACGGCCAAATGTTTTCATTTTTATTTTTTATTATGTGTATAGATATGTGTGGCAGAAATTTCCCTGTCCAATCTATTTGCAGTGGGAGTCCTATGATTGGACAGGGAAAAGGGAGGCAGAGCTAAGAGTTGGAGAGAGAGGGAGAGAGAGAAAGAGAGAAAGAAAGAGAGAGAGAGAGAGAGAGAGAGAGAGAGAGAGAGAGAGAGAGAAACATGAGAAGAAGGATAAAATTGTCAGAGGACACAGACCAGCATGGCTTTAACCAGTCTTAGGTAGATATGAAATCTAAAGGTTAGGATAATGGGATAAATTGTCTAATCTGTGCGGGCATCTTACCATTATCAATTGGCTTTGTAAATTATTGTGTGGGTATCTTGGGATTTGAGTATTTGCTGATATATAAATCTATTTGGTTAACTATAAGCTTTAAAAGTTTTGATTTACTGGGTGATGGGTGTGGTGGCTGATCTCGGGGTGGATGATGGTGGCGTGGGGCTAGCGGGCCTTGAGGGGAGCTCTGGAACTCCAACCTGCGAGAGCCGAGAGTTGAGAACACCTGGTGCCAGGAAGCCCGCCAGTGCTGGCATTAGTGTGGGAACTTGGATGGCGGTAGAGCCGTAAGAGCCAGTCGTTCTATTTAATATCTCCCGCACAGATACGTGTGTGTGAATGCAGGTGTCCGCAGAGGTCAGATATGTGTGTGTGAACACAGGTGCCCACAGAGGTCAGATATGTGTGTGTAAACGCAGGTGCCTGCAGAGGTCACAGGAGGGTTTCAGATCCCTTGGAGCTGGAGTTACAGATTCTGAAACCCCAAATATCACTTCTATAAGCCAGCAGCAAAAATGACTAGGCCCTTCCTGACCTATCAAAAGTCAAATCAGGGCCTTTGCTTCCTTCCTGTTTTATACCCTAGACTATAATGTTAACCGGTAACAACTGGGAATGAACACATTTATACACAGAACTGAAGAAAACAGTCCACTTAAGGTTAAGCCCACCCAACAGTCAGAGTTCTGAAAATTCATGTAATAACCCCATATGGAAAGACAAAGGGTTTTACAAATATCACAGTCAGCTCTACAGTCAGCATCAGAAAGACCCTCCAGTAAGAAGACATGGTATCGCCGGGCAGTGGTGGCGCACGCCTTTAATCCCAGCACTTGGGAGGCAGAGGGAGGTGAATTTCTGAGTTCGAGGCCGGACTGGTCTACAGAGTGAGTTCCAGGACAGCCAGGGCTGCACAGAGAAACCCTGTCTCAAAAAAAAAAAATCAAAAAAAAAAAAAGAAGACATGGTATCTTGTCTCCTAACACTTTAATGCCATCAGTAGAACAGTAACATCTGCAGATTTGGGAGTGAAGTTATCTATATTCTGAATACAAATGCTACACAATTTGGCCTACTTAACAAATTTTCCTGGTTCTGTTTCAATTACAGAATTTGTATAAAAAAATGATATCAGACTACAACAGACTTTTAAAAAGTTATTATATTACATCAAACTAAGTCACCTACACAAAGTAACTTAAAATGATTTAGGACATTTCTCTTTGTGTTTACCATGAAAGCATAAAAATATGAACACCGATGCAAAAATACTAAATAAAATATTCAAAAACTGAAATGAAGAACACATAAAAAAAATTATCCTCCATGATCAAGTAGGCTTCACCCCAGAGATGCACGGATGGTTCAACATATAAAAATCAGTCACTGTAACCCACCACATAAACAAACTAAAAGAAAAAAACCCACATGTTCATTTCATAAGATGCTGAAAGAGCCTTTAACAAAATCCAATACCCTTGCATGAAAAAGTACTGGAGAGACTAAGAATACAAGGGTCATAGCTAAATCTAGTAAAGGTAATTTACAGCAAGCCTATAACCAACATCAAATTAAATGAAGAGAAACTCAAAGCAATTCCACTAAAATCAGGGAAGAGACAAGGCTGCCAATTTTCTCTATCTCTATTCAAAATAGTCCTTCAAGTTCTAGCTAGAGCAATAAGACAACTAACAGAGATCCAGGGAACACAAACAGTAATGGAAGAAGTCAAAGTATTGCTATTTGCAGATAATATGATAGTATACACCAGGGACCCAAAAAATTCTACCAGGGAACTCCTACAGCTGAAGAACACTTTGAGCAAAAAGTAGCTGAATACAAGACCAACTCAAAAACAAAAACAAACCAGCAGACCTCCTATTTACAAATGACAAGCCAGCAAAGAAGCAATCAGTAAAACAACACCATTCACAGTAGCCACAAATAATACAAAATGTCTTGGGGTAACTCTAACCAAGCAGGTGAAAGAAAGACCTGTATGATAAAAACTTCAAGTTCTTTGAAGGAAATTGAAGAAGATATCAGAAGATGTTTAGATCTCCCATGCTCATGGATCAACAGTATTAACATAGTAAAAATGGCCATCCTACCAAAAGCAATATACAGATTCAATATAATCCTCATCAAAATTCCAACATAATTCCTTAGACCTTGAAAGAACAACACTTAACTTCAAACGGAAAACCAAAAAACCCAGGATAGCTAGAACAATCCTGTGCAATCAAAGAACTTCCAGAGGTATCACTGATCTCAAGATACAGAGCTACAGGTACAAAGCTGTAGGAATAAAAAACAGCATGTTATTGGCATAAAAAGTTGATCAATGAAATCAAATCAAAGACCCAGTGTAAATCCACACACCTATGAACACCTAATTCTTGATAAAGAAGCCAGAAATACACAAGAGAAAAAAGAAAGCACCTTCAGTAACTGGTGCTGGTCTAACTCGATGTCTGCATGTAGAAGAATGCAAATAGACCCATATCTATCACCCTGAACAAAACTCAAGTCCAAGTGGATCAAAGACCTCAGCATTATACCAGAAACACTGAACCTGATAGAAAAGAAAGTGAGGAATAGTCTTGAATACATTGTCACAGGAGACAACTTCCTAAATAGAACAGTAATAGCACAGTCACTAAAGATCAACAATTAATAAATGGGACCTCATAAAACTGAAAAGCTTCTGTAAAGCAAAGGACATTGTCAATGGAACAAAATAGCAGCTCATAGACTGTGAAAAGATCTTCAACCAACTCCCCATCAGACAGAGGACTAATATCCAAAATATATAAACTCAAGCAAACTAAATAATACAATTTTAAAAATGAGGTACAGATCCTAATAGAGAATTCTCAACAGTGGAATCTCAAATGACTGAGAAATACTTAAAGAAATATTCAACATCTTTAGCCATCAGGGAAATACAAATAAAAAGGACTCTAAGATTCCATTTTACATCCATCAAAATAGCTAAGGTCAAAAACCACAACTACAGCACTTGCTGGCAAGGTGAGTATGTGGGAAAGGGGAAACATTCCTCCATTGTTGGTGGGAGTGCAAATTTGTACAGCCACTTTGGAAGTTAATATGGTGGTTTCTCAGAAAACTGGAAATCAATCTATCTCAAGATCCAGTTATACCACTCCTGGGCATATACCCAATGGATGATCTATCCTATCACAAGGACACTTGCTCAGCTATGTTTCAGCAGCTTTATTCATAAAAGCTAGAAACTGGAGACTACCTAGATGTCCCCAACCAAAGAATGGATAAAGAAAATGTGGTACATTTACAAAATGGAGTATTACTCAGCTGTTAAAAACAATGACATCTTGAAATTTGCAAGCAAATGTATAGAAGTAGAAAAAAAAAATCACCCTGAGTGAGAAAACCCAGACTCAAGAGAGACAAACTGGGTATATACATACTTGAATATTAACTATAAAGTAAAAGACAATTGTGCTATATTCCACAGACACAGAGTAACAAAATAGCAAGGGGGAATGCAAGGATCTCCTTGGGAAGGGAAAACCAGAGTATTTCTTGCGAGGACTGGGAGCAAGTGGAGTTGGGAACAGGAGGGAATGGGGTGAGGGTCGGGGATGAGGGAGAAAATACTAAGAGAAACTACTGGAAATGGGTGGCATTTTGAGAGTAAGGTGGAAACCTAGCGCAATGCAAACTCTATGGAATAACCCTAGCAAAAACTCCTAATACTGGGGACATGGAGCCTGAATTGGCCATCTTCTGTAACCAGGCAAGACCTTAAGTGGAAGGACTGGGACACTAACCCAGCCACAAAACCTTTGAACCTACAGTTTGTCTTGCCTGCAGAATGCTCTGGGACTGAAGCCTAGCAAAATAGTCATCAATGAGACAAGAGACTTAATCCAGCAACTGATGGGAGCAGATGTAGAGTACCACAGTTAAACATTAGGCTGAGCTTGCAGAGTCTTACAGACGTGTAGGAGGAAGGATTAGAGAAACCAGAGTGGTCAGGGACACACCAGGACTGACTGGGACACATGGGGACTCACAAAGATCAGGGAGCCTATAGGCGTCTGACCTAGTTCCTCTGTGTGTATGTTACGGATGAGTAGCTTGGTGTTCTTATGAGATTCCTAAAAGTGGGATCTGGGGCTGTCCCTGACTCTTTTGCCTATTTGTGGGACTCTTTTCCTCCTACTGAGTTGTCTTGTCCAGTCTTGATGTGATGGTATATGCCTGGTCTTATTGTTGCTTGTTATGTCATATTTGGTTGATGTCCTTTGGAGGCCTATTCTTATATGAGGAGAGGCAGAGAGGAGTAGATCTGGGGGAGAGGGGAAGGCAAGAGGGAAGACTAGAAGAAGGACAGAGCAGTTGGGATGTAATATATGAGAGAAATAGAAAATAACATTAGGATGCGTGGCAAAAAGTAGAACTGTGGCAGGGGATGGTTTGCCCCAGCTAGAGGAAACAGAGAGCAATCAGGATGGACGGCTTGAAATAACTATGGTGCCAGAGGACATTAGAACACACCTCAGACGATCTGGATGGAGCTGTCCAATAACATTACACAATGAAGAATATTTTATACAAATTCATATGATAGCTAAGCATGGATAAAGACTTGAGGGATACAACTATAATTCTGTTCATTTAAATTCATAAAAGCTTCCATTATAATTTTTAATTTTTCAACCATTGTTATAGAACAATTTCTGGTAAGAAAATCTAACTGGAAGTGATCCAAGACATTAGGGAACCACACAAGTGAGTTTGCAGCAATTGTAACTAATCTGGGGACTTCACAGCTAGAGACTATTTTTGCCCCATTTCTACAACTGTCCTATATCGAAGTACAATTTTTAAAAACTCAATATTTTGCCAAAGTATCTTTGTTTAAAGAATATAAATTCTGAATCTGACACAAATTTCCTCAGTTTCAAAGGTGAAATCCTGATACCTGTATACTTTCACATCTTTTATCAAATCCTGATGGATTCCAGACATTTTAGTCTCCTGTAAGCTGTTTAACCTTGGGGGTTCAGAACTGCTGTTGTAGATGATAAGAACAGTTCTTAATCCTCTCACTTCCAATTCCTCCTTTCTTGAAACCTATAATAAGTTCTGAGTCAAAAGGCAAGCTTAGTATAAGGTGCTCCATGATGTGAAACTCTTACAAAAGCCAAGCAGGGTGGTGCATGCCTGTGATCCCAGAAAAAACAGAAGGGGTACCATGGATTCCAGGACAGTCTGGACTATACAGTAAGACATCCACCTCACCCAAAATGAAGTTCTGCCAGAAACAAATAAGACAGATTTGGGAGGAGGGTGAGAGAAAAGCTAAACAGAACCCTTCTCCCTAGTAGGAAGTTTAAAAGCAAAACATTTGTTTTTCTATATCTAAAATCAGAAACTATAGGCAATATGACAAAACTTTAGAAGACACTGCCTCTTTAGGTATACCTAAGCCAACCCACTAAAATCTCCTAATTCCATCCCTACTATATGTAAATCACTTAATATGCATATCATATATAATAATAAATATTAGTATGGTTGGTCACTCATTTCATAGTATACCTGCAAACAAATTATTATTAGAACTACTGACTTCTATTACCTAAATAGTTACTTAGATGTAACAATTGGTAAGGTTCAGACTGACACAAAGCACTATCTTTTAGGACAACTAGTCTAGAGAACAATAAAATTCATGCCAAGAGAGTCACAAAGAAAATGCCAGTTACATTCCTGGTGGACTCTCAAATCAAAAGACAATTTAAAGATATAAACATAACTACAGTTCTATTACCCACATTTCTGGCAGCTCCAACATCCTGGGATTCCCACTGCAATTAAGGCTTCACTTTCACAGCTTCTCATGGGAATCTGACCCTGTTACACACTACTTGGCCTTCTAGACTTTCCTTAAACAATCTTGGTGCAAGCCTCTTAGTAACTCCTACATTCTACATGCCTACAACCTGGCCACCACATAGATGACACCAAGTCCTGACACCAGCTTGAGCAAAGTTCAGCCCCTTTGAACCAGGGCTGTAAAATCGTGATTGCCTAAAACAGTTGAACCCGGGAAAACCTTCCCTAGGCTACCTTCCATGAGTAGGGCACCCCAGGAACACTCACTTACCAAAGCAAAGTCTTTCAAATGAACTTGCAGTTTTCCATCCTGGGATGTGTTAGGGACAAACCCTATTCCTGAAGGTCCCTGAACACTGTGTGGCTTCTCTTTAAAGTCACTAATAACTACTTTTGTCAGTAACTTTAAAGGTGTTGCTTTTCTGGCCAACTGTGCATTTTCACATCTTCCTGCTTCAGTTTTCCCCCCAATTCTCACTATAAACCTGGCTGAAAGCAGCGAGTAGCAACCGCAATGGTGCCATACTATTCCAAAAGCTCCATTTCTCCATTATTATAATCCATTATCCTTGAACTCATCTTCACTCAAAATTTCAGAGCAGAGACAAAGCAAAATATAATAAAATTTAGCAAGAATGAACTCTCGTCCAATTCCCATCAGAATCTTTGTAAGCTAGGACTTCACTATTCAAGTTCTCTGAACTCCCACCAGAAGTCCCCCTGTTAAGCTCTACTAATAACATTCTAGAACTTCTCTAGTTTGTATTTCCAAACTTTTAAAAATTCCTCTCAAAACTCAGTTCTGCAGGCTAAAGCACATGTGGTCAGGTTTGGTCAGAGACCAGTCCACTTTTCTGTACCAGCTTTCCAGTCAGACACTTTACATCCATGTACTCACAGCACCTGACAGAAACAACGTAAAGAATAATTTATTTTGGCTTCTGGTTTATCTCTGAAAGTCCCCTGAAGGCTACACAACAGGGAAGGCACAGTAGAGCAGCAGTCTAGAGAGGTAGATGGTGTGACAAGTTTTCACCTTACAGAACAGAATGTGGAGAAAGAGAAGCCATGGAAACACTCAAAGGCTTGTCCCTAGTCACTTACTTTTGCTAGCTAGGTTTCACTTACTCCCCAAATAATACCAAGAGCTGAGAACTACACATTTAAAACATGAGCGTGTCTAGGACATCAGATTCAAACTGTAACAATGAGAACTGGTGATTACGAAATAAATAAGTAATTAATTAATTTAAGAAAGGCTCAAAACTTGCTATTCAGGAGCTGATAATAATAAGTACAACAGTAGGGCTGGGGAAATGGCTCAGAGTAAAGGATTCACTGTGCATAAAGTGAAGCTCTGAATTCAAATCCCCAGAAACCAAGCAACTTGGATGCAGTAGCACATTCTTATTATAAGACTGGAGGTGGAGACCTGAGACTCCCAGGAAGCTCACAAGTCTGCTTGTCTAGCATATGAAGCATGAACATCAAGAAACTGTCTCAAACAAGGAAGAAGGCTGTCCTCTAACCTCTACTTGTACCACAGAGTATTTATATGTCTCAGCTCACATGTACAAACATACATGTGCTGTTCACATACATATACATAATATGACAACAGAAAAATTATATTCTGTTCTCAGAATTTAAAATCTTAATTCCAACAGAAAGGTAGTATAAATGAGAAAACTCTCAAATGGCCTTTTAAAAACGCAGACAACAACAAACCTAGGGAGATGCATCTGTCAGTAAATTGTCTGCAGCACAAGCATGAGAATCTGAGTTCAGATCCCAGGACCTACAAAAAAGCTAGGCCCAGTGCATACTTGTAAACTTAGCATCAGGGCAGAATGGAACAAGAGGATTCCTGGAACTCCTTGGATGGCCAGTCTAGCCAAATTGGTGTGCTCCAAGTTCAGAGAGAGAGATTCTGTCTCAAAAAGTAAGATGGAGAGTGAAGAAGACACTGTGGGCTCTATACAACCATGAGCATGAATGCCTACCAACATATATACATACATATATATGTACATATAATATATATTATACACATACATACATATACATGCACCATTGCCTCCACCACCTCCCACAAATCTAAGAGGTTGAGACAGCCTGGATTTTTATTTCATCTATACTAAACTGGATCCTGTTTCCACATTTCTACTTTTTAAATCCATATTTCAACTTTTACTAAAGTATAATATACATGAAAGCAGCTCTTCAGAAACTACACACCACTGTGAAAACAAACCCCATGTCCCTTCTGGTCACCCTTTCCCCACAAGTAACCACCAGTCTGATGTCACGTAGGTTGGTTTTGCCTAGTGAAGGTGAAATTGGATAGCAGGTATTTGTGGGGCTGTGATTTGTGCTGGTTATCACCTTACTGCCTTTCAGCTCCAAGCATCCTCCAGTACTAGCTAAGTAGCACTGAAGTAGACTCTGACGTTTCTCCTTTAGTGGAGTATGATGTTAAGTGGTCACTGGAGAGAGCTGAAGGGACACTGCAGGAAGAAGGGAGCTTCTCTTTTTGGTTCCAGTGCTATGATTTTGCTCATTGTGCTTGAAGTCACCAGTGGAGTATAATGGAGACATCTGGTGGTGTGCTCTGCTCCGGTTGTATTCTGAAACCACACTGTCACTTGTGGTAGTAGGAAAACTACAAATAATTTTGAACTTAATATATGGGGGAGGGGGTAATCTGGGTTGCTGGAGTCCTGATCTCATAACCATCTCTCTACGGTCCTGTAGACACAGGATCTCAGGCACCCAGGTGTCACACAACAGTCTCTTGACTGTTTCTGTGTGCTTATATCCCAGAGTTGTTTTGTTGCAACCAGGATATCCATATTTATTTGCTCCTGACACTGTGGCTTCACTTGCACACCAACCCCTACAACATTTCCACCCACCAGCTCAACTGGACCATGAAGGATGTTTCCAAGGTCTCACTGGTATATATAGTGTACACCAAGCTTTGTATAGTCTCTTTATGATGACATTCTAACCTCTGTTTGCCTTTTCCCAGGGAGCTGAATCTTGCTTGCCCAGTAACTGTAGGCTACCTCTACCCTAGGAAACCCAGAGAACTCTGCTACCACATGGGTTACAACTGTATCTTTTCCATCTGAACCATATAGTTCTGGGAAGGGTATCTTTAATTTGTTCATAGCTTAATTTTCTGAAATAACCCAACTTCAATTAATGACAGAGGTTAGGCCTGAACCTAGACACTGTGAGTCCAAAACTAAAGATCTTTCAGCAACCATTTAGGTTCTCTAAAGACTGGACACTGTCTAGCTCTTCAGAGAGAATAAGTCATAGGATGAGAGCAGGCAATCAGAGAAAAGGTTAAATTTAATGTAACAGGAATTCAAGTAAATAGAAAGTTGGGCATATATTAGCTCAATTCCAGGTGTTTCCCCAAACAAGTTAAACATGACTTGTACTCATGTACCTTTTAAACAAGGGATCAGATCCATAGAAATGTCAAATTGTCCTGCAATAGATAAGGCCTCTCAAGCTAGGCCTGTGCCTTGAAAATGATCCCTTAGGCAGGCAAAGCCAGTGGAGAGTTGGTTTCACTGGATATGTGTGATGAGAACCAAGGAGGTGCATATATAAAGAAAAGCTAGTTATTTTTCACAGTTTTTACTTTGAATAGACACACGTAAACATTTTCTGTCTTTTTAAGATGTAGGTCTTATTATGCAGCCCAGACTGACTTCCTGCCTCAGCATCCCAAATATGAGAATTACAGATGTCCAACTATGTTGTCCAGCTAAATAAATGATTTTATTGACCTCCCAATTCTTTTCAATTTGCTGTCTCATGTCTTCCTTTATACTGTCTAAAATGCCCGAAACAACACTGAATCAACACAAGAAAACACTGCAGGAAGGCAAAACATTAAACAACTCTGCTTTCTCACTTGGGAGATAAAGGTTTAAAATTTTCTTAGGTTCCTTTTCTAAAGATTCCACTCTTTTAATGCCCTATAATTCTATGATCTCAGTCCTTAAAATATATATAGAAAAAACACATCTGTAAATAAATCCTCCACCGAAGCAAGAGCATGTTCCCTATGTAACTAACTGCTTTCTTTGGTTAAGAAATCTTTCACTGAGCCGGGCAGTGGTGGCGCACGCCTTTAATCCCAGCACTTGGGAGGCAGAGACAGGTGGATTTCTGAGTTCGAGGTCAGCCTGGTCTACAGAGTGAGATCCAAGACAGCCAGGGCTACACAGAGAAGCCCTGTCTTGAGAAACCACCAAAAAAAAAAAAAAAAAAAAAAGACTGATGGAAGGAAGATAAATAGACAAATAGACAGAAAAATAAATAGGTCGTTTTTGCCCAACTGAGATTTACTAAGAAGGGAAGACTGCACAGAAGCTGGAGAATGACTCAGGAAATCCACTTCTGTCAGAAGTAAAACCATCTTTAGCAAAACATGTGAAGTACTTGAAAGACACTCTCCCTATTGAGAAAAAATTAATTAAAATAATTATTACCAAAATCAGTCTAAAAAATTAAGAGATATATTGTAAGCCCATCCCCATCCAGCATATCTACAATATCAACCCTACAAGGCATTTCCTGTTAAATTTTACATGCACACACACTGTGAGGAACGCTACATAAGGCAACCTCCTTCATCACCAGATCTGAAAAGGCTTCCCTGTCTTTTTCTGTAGTTAGTACACCTATCAATAACTACCATCTGTTCAAATCAACAGATTAACATGACAGTAGAGAATTTTTGGCAATCTAATAATTTTCTTACCCATATAGCTTAACCTTTTCTCCAACCAATACAAAGCAAACATAATTCAAACAAACCACAGAGCTTTAAAAGGCAGTGACTTTTCTGTAATAGAATATACCTATGCAAATTATTCACTATTTATATCTGAATTAACATTTCATAGCAATAAAGTAGAAACAGAATCACATATTACAAAAGAAAGGAAATGGATTATTTAAGTTTGGTAAAGTATGAGAACATTACTTCAACAACAGCACCACACATAGATTAAAAACAAATCAAACAACATCTAAGTCAGGGCCAGCAAGATAGCTCAGTGGGTAATGGAGATTTCTGCCAAGCCTTTAAGTAGGTCCCTGGGACCCACATGATAGACAAAAACAGACCCCCCATAGAGTCCTAACCTCCATGCACACATGACACACATACCTACATATGCATGTGCTATATCTAGAGCTATTAATATACTAGGTATAGACAGTTCAAGATATATAATATACACATACATATAATCCCAGCACTTAGGAAACTCAGGCAAAATTGGCTACATATTTGAGTTCCAGGCTGCTGTGGCTACTTACATAATACAAAGAGTCTGTCTCAAAAAATTAACTTAACTAAAGGTCACAGAGACAGTATTCAAATTAACACACCAAAAATGAAAAGGGAGACATAACAGAATCTGATGAAATTCAAAAAAATCAATGAAATCGAGAGAAATTAAATAGAGAGAAATTAAATATACTAGTTATAGACAGTTCAAGATATATAATGGAGACAAACTAGAAGCAATCCCATTAAAATCAGGAATAAGACAAGGCTGCCCACTCTCTCCCTATATACTCAATATAGTACTTGAAGATCTAGCTAGAACAATTAGACAACAAAAGGAGATTAAGGGGGTACAAATTGGAAATGAAGACGTCAAAGTATCACTACTAGCAGATGATATGATAGTATACATAAGCGACCCCCAAAATTCCACCAGAGAATTCCTTCAGCTGACAAACAACTTAAGCCAAGTGGTCATATATAAAATTAACTCAAACAAATCAGTAGCGTTCCTTTATACAAATGATAAAAAGGCTGTGGAAGAAATTATGGAAACAACACCCTTCGCAATAGCCACAAATAGTATAAAATATCACTGTGTTAACTCTTACCAAGCAAGTGAAAGACCTGTATGACAAGAACTTCAAACCTCTGAAGAAAGAATTTGAAGAAGACCTCAGAAGATGGAAAGATCTCCCATGCTCATGGATTTGTAGGAATGACATAATGAAAATGGCCATTTTACCAAAAGCAATCTACAGATTCAATGCAATCCCACCAAAATTCTAATACAATTCTTCAGACATGGAAAGAGCAATACTCAATTTCATATGGAAAACCAAAAAAATCCAGGATAGCCAAAACAATTCTCAACAATAAAAGACCTTCTGGAGGAATCACCATTCCTGACCTCAAGGTGTACTACAGAGCAAGAGTGATAAAGACCACATGGTATTGGTACGGACAAACAGGTCAATCAATGGAATACAATCGAAGACTCAGAAATAAACCCACACACCTATGGACACTTGATCTTTGACTAAGAAGCCAAAACCATACAGTGGAAAAAAGAAAGCATCTTCAATAAATGGTGCTGGTCTAACTGGTGGTCTGCATGTAGAAGAATGAAAATAGATCCATATTTATTACTTTGCACAAATCTCAAGTCCAAGTGGATCAAAAACCTCAACATAAAACCAGATATGCTGAATCAAATAGAAAAGAAAGTGGGAAAGAGTCTTGAACTCATTGGCACAGGGGGAAATTTCCAGAACAGAACATAAATGGTTCAGGCTCTAAGATTAACAATTGATAAATGAGACCTCATGAAACTAAAAAGCTTCTGTAAGGCAAAAGACTCAATCAATAGGACAAATCAGCAACCTACAGATTGGGAAGAAAAACACTCTTTATTAACTCTACATCCAACAGAGAGGTAATATCCAAAATATATAAAGAACTCCAGAAGTTAACCTTCAAAAACACAAGTAAACCAATTAAATAATGGGGTACAGAGCTAAACAGAGAATTCTCAGCAGAGGAATCTCGAATGGCCAAGAAACACTTAAAGACATGTTCAACATCCTTATTCATCAGGGAAATGCAAATCAAAATGAACCCGAGATTCCACCTCACTGGTCAGAATGGCTAAGATCAAAAACTCAAGTGACAGCACATGCTGGTGAAGGTGTGGAGAAAGAGGAACACTCCTCCACTGCTGGTGGGATTGCAAACTGGTACAACCACTCTGGAAATCAATCTGGAGGTTCCTCAGAAAGTTAGAAATAGCTCTACCTGAAGACCGAGCTATACCATTCCTGGGAATATACCCAAAAGATACTCCACCATACCACAAGGACACATGCTCCACTATGTTCATGGCAGCCTTATTTGTAATATCCAGAAGCTGGAAATAACTCAGATGTCCCTCAACCGAAGAATGGATAAAGAAAATGTGGTTCATTTACACAATAGAATACTATTCAGCTATTAAAAACAAGGACATCATGAATTTTGCAGGCAAATGGATGGAACTAGAAAATACCATCCTGAGTGAGGTAATCCAGACCCCAAAGGACATGCATGGCAGGTACTCACTGGTAAGTGGGTATTAGCCAAAAATACAGAATACCTAGGATACAACCCACATACCGTAACAAGTTTAAAAAGCAGGAAGGCCTAAACGAGGATGCTTCAATCCCACTTGGAAAGGAGAAGAAAATAATCAGAGAGGCAGTGGGAGAGAGGGACCTGGGTGAGAGAGAGGAGGAAGAGGGGGAAAAGTGGAACATGATCAGGCGGAGTGGGGATAGCGGGGGACAGGAAAGAAGCCCAGAGGGCTAGGAGAATAAGCGAAAATATGCAGCCTCTGAGGGTGAGACATGGGGGGGACCCTCTAGAAAATACCAGACACCTGGGAGGTGAGAGACTCTCAGAACTAAATGGGGATGATGTTAGCCAAAATGCCCAACAGTGGGGAGAGGGAACTCAAAGAGCCCACCTCCAGTAGATAGACAGGGCCTATCTATCTAAAGGGCTGAAGTAGAGGGATGGGGTTACCAACCCACACTCAAATTTTTTGACTCAGAACTGTTCCTGTCTAAAAGAACCACAGGGACAAAAATGGAGAAGAGACTGAAAGAAAAGTGGTCTAGAGACCCACCCAACTTGGGATCCATCTCATGGGGGAAACCATGGCCTGACACTACTATGCTATGATGTGCTTACAGAAAGGGGTCTAGCATGGTTGTCCCCTGAGAAATCGAATAAGCAGCTGACTGAGACAGATACTTGCACCTAATCATTGAACTGAAGTTGGGGACGCTTATGGTTGAATTAGGGGAACGATTGAAGAAGCTGAAAGGGAGGGCAACCCCATAGGAAGACCAGCAGTCTCAACTAACCTGGACTCCTGGGAGCTCGCAGAGACTGAGCCACCAACCAGGCAGCATACACAGGCTGGTCCAAGGCCCCTGGCACATATACAGCAGAGGACTCCTGGGTCTGGCCTCAGTGGAAGAAGATGTGTCTAATCCTCAAGAGACTTGAGGCCCCAGGAAAGGGGGATACCTGGTAGATGAAGGGAGCACACTCTCGTGTGGGGCAGAGGACCGTGAACACATAGCTTGGTTTCTAGTCGAGCACTGGCTAGAGATGGTGGGAGACCCAACAGGTATCCCTACAAGGGACAGCATACATTTCATCATGCTCCCAGACTACAGGCTCCAGACAGGAGGGTGAAGATACACCCTTCCAGTCACATAGGGCAACACCCCTACCAGCCGCTCCAAAGGTAGAGGGCATGACTACAGGCTGCAGAGCCTCAAGAGATCTCCATATTAATGAGGTACCTAAAGGCCAGAGGGCGTAGCCAATTAAGCATTCCTTCCCAGACTGTTCTCCTAACAAACTGTATTTAACCTCAGGCCTGCCCTGAGGATATGGAATACAGCTACATCCACTTTCTGCCACGCCCACTGTGGAGAACCCTGGAGGGAGCTTTTGACTACCGAGCTGCCATCTAATCTCCCTCCCGTGGAGGACCTCTCTGTGTCTATCCACGGAGGACTGCCAACTCAAGCAAGCTAGCTGAGCCAGCCATGACCCAGACAAACGAGTAGCAGTAACCAAGTCTCCATCCCGCAGGGCAGCAGGGCGCTGCTGGAGCTTCTCCCTCTTGTCCCTCTGGGCTGCATCTGGTCCAGCCTGTATGCCCCCGCGTCTCAGTTCTTCTGCAGCTCCCAGCAGTGTCTGGGAGCCCAAGGACAGAGACCAGCTGGTCTGCTTCAGCCGGGAGACCCCCAACCCAGGAGCTCTGGCCCCACGGGACTTCAGGCTGAGACCTCTCCACGCCCGGATGGAGCTTGGTGGCTTCTCACAGCCCAGTGTCCGCCCAGCGGTGGGTGGAGTGAACTCAGTCAAATTCCCAGGCTTCTGCCTCCCTGAGCCGTGGCAGACATGTGGGATCCACAACTCAGCCCAACAGGACCCATGGGCACCATAGCCCTGCACTCTTGGAGGCAAGAGAGAAGAGAAATGAGATGAAGAACTGTGGGAGAAAGTGTGTGTGTGTGTGTGTGTGTGTGTGTGTGAGAGAGAGAGAGAGAGAGAGAGAGATTGAGAGAGAGAGAGAGAGAGAGAGAGAGAGAGAGAGAGAGAGAGAAGGTGTTTGTGTGTGTGTGTAACAATGGCTGGAATATAAATAATTAAATAATTTTTTAAAAATTAAAAATAAAAATAAGATACTGGCTGTGGACTAGAGAGAGGATCAGTGGTTAAAGGCATGTACCGTTCTTCCGAAGGGCTCACAAGCACTTCTAACTCCAGCTCTGGGCTACCCAACATCTCTGCCTTCTGTGGACATCTACACTCATGTGCACATACCCTCAACACACACAGACAGAATTAAAAATAATAGTAATAAAAATAAAGATACTAGCTATAGGTCTTCTGCTACAAAGATGTGTCTAAGAGCTAGCTCTGTGGCTGTGTGCAGAGTATCTACTTTATAAAGATAAGCTGGGTTCAGAGGCCATAGGGTACAGACTTAAAAATAAATGACCATAAAATAATCCTACCTCTAAGTCAACATGCTTACCAGTAATGTGGGAAAGAGGAACACAGTATAATACAAAGATGTATAAGCAAAATCAGAGTGAGGAGAAGCAGCCCAGTCTCCACAACAAATAAATTCATAAACCCCTAAAATAGGGAGGCTATCATCAATAAAAAGACATTGAAGAGGTGTGCCAATCAATCAAATGCTTTCTGTGAACCTTACCTTGACTCCTTCAAAGAATTAGCTGTAAAAAGCCATGTTTGAAAAAAATGAAGAAAAAAAAAGATTTAGCTTTATATAATATTAAGAGATTAGGATTAGGGCTGGATAGATGGCTTAGGGGTTAAAAGCTCTGGCTGCTCTTCTAGAGGACCTAGGTTCAATTCCCAGCACCCACATGGCAGTTCATATCTGTCTGTAACGCCAGATCCAGAGGATCTCACACAGATCTGTCTGTAACGCCAGATCCAGAGGATCTCACAACCTCACACAGATACATGCAGGCAAAACACCAATGCACATGAGACGGGGGGGGGGGTTAATTTTATAGGGAATATGACAGTATGGTTTTCCATAGAGTCCATAACTGACAGGTGTGCACACTGAACTATGGATTGGTGAAATGACAGGCTCTTTGGAACCTGTCATTTAAGAAGGATGAGTAAAAAATAAATGACAAGAGGATTCATTGTATTATTCTACTACTGGGTCGCTTAGATTTTTCTTAAATTAAAAAATATTCTTAAGGGTTAAAGGAAGAACAAAAATCTAAAGCTAACCCTAAATTTGGCCAGCAACCAAAAGTCATGCAAAACTTCAGCAAGCCTATATGAAGGAAAGGGGACCAATGATGGAGGGAAACTGATGATGGAAGGGGATGTCTCAGCAGGCTCATGCTGAGGCATCCCTTCCCACTGAGGGATCAGCCACATGACTGTATAACATAGAATAGAGTTTATTAAGGGCATGGGAAGGGGAATCAGGAGGGCAGTAGAGGCAGAGAGATAGAGATAGAGAGACAGAGAGAGCAGAGAGCAGAAGTAGAGGAGTAGAAGCCGGCCATGACCATGTGGAGAGAGGGGAAAGGGAAGAGGGGAGGGGCAAGGGGCAGAGGGAACCTGCAGGCAAGAGGTAGAGGGAGTAAGAGAGAGAGGAGGGGCCAAGCAGCCCCTTTTATAGTGGGCAGGCCTGCCTGGCTGTTGCCAGGTAACTGTGGGGAGGAGTATACCTGGCTGTTGCCAGGTAAATATGGAGGTGGAGTTTAGACAGAATACTAACACTATATATGTTAGATGCTAATGGCCTCTAACAACTCCAGGAGAAGCCCTGAGTGAGCTTCTTTTGCCAACAGAGAATTCTAGTATGTACCAAGAAAAAAAAAATGCAGCCACAAAGATAGACAACAAAACCAAATTTTCACAAACTCTGTTCAGAGAAGTTATTCAAGGAAACTGATGACTAAGACATGCTAGTTTTGAACACACCATACTATGGAGTTTTAAAAACACAAACTAAGGAGATTATCTCTGTTGCTGTTCAAATTTCTCCAAGATTAATATAAATAAATATACTTGTACAAGTTGAAAGAATCTTTTATACAGTAAAAATACCACTGTAGCTAAAAAAGTCAACTTAAAGCACTTGCTGCTCCTTGCCTTGCTCTCTGCTCAGCAGGGAGAGTTGGTGTTACCTCATCCTAGGTGTCATTGTTGGTAGAGCCTTAGCTGACTACCACAAACTCGCAGGTCAAATACATCACCCATTTTTCTTCCAAAATCTCAAGTAACAGTAGTGTGCTGCACTTAAGTAATACTAGAGGGTACTGCTCAGATGCTTTAACCACTAACAAAATACAGTTTAGTTCAGTAATACAGGCACCAAAAAATCTCTCATTAGGCAAGAAAAATGAATCCAAAATACTGCACCTTGCAAGCCTTCTGTCTGCCAAGTACTCTGAATATCTTTTACTCCCCTACTTGTGGCTCCTCTCTACTGTTTGTAACTTGAACATGATTTGGTTAGTAATGGAGGTCAAAGAGAAAACCTATCAATCTAACAACACATGATGCCTAAAGAATAACTACAGTATTAACATAACAGAAAAGAAACTACATATTAATTTATTTGATTGTAGAGAAAGTCAAATGGGGGATGAATTTTCTCTTGAGGAATCTGTTTGTTGTTGTTTGTTGTTGCTGTTGTTGTTGTTTGAGATCTTAATCTTTTGGGGACAGAACAGATTATTCTACTCCAGGAAAGAGAGAGAAAAAAAAACCCCAACATATTACCACCAGCAAGGTAGAATTAATTAGCTCAGTTCCCTCTCTGCCTTCAATATTCCAAGCAAAGGTGTTATTTCCTTAATTAATACTCAAGTAGCTATATTTATCCACACTAAGATTTAGATGGTGTTCACTTATTAAAAGCCCTTCTACTTAAAGAACTTGGCTTCTAAGAATCAAAGGCTAGATTTGCCTTTCTAACATTTACTGTTAACAAGACGCCAGAAGGCAACAAACTTTACTGTACATAATAATTTCACAAAGGTAGCAACTATTGTGAACTCAATGAGAACCAAAGAATAGAAGGACTGGAAGGGAAGATCAAACACCCTATTTCTCCCCAATCAAAGCAGGAGAGGCAACACATACCTGTAATTCCAGTGATTCTAGCACTCAGGAGTTACAAGCAACATGCACACATATTGACAAATTCGCTATCCTGATGCTGAAGCATTCCTTCACTGAAATTATGTCAGGGATTCCAACGTCAGACTAGAACTGCTGAGACATCCAGTTGGTACAGCTATAGGATCCTTGGCCTTTCTGTCAGGACCACAGCCTATAAGCCATTCTAATAAATTGATTCATTTCTGTTCCTTTAGAGAACCCTGGCTAATTCAGTAGCAGTAGTTAAACTAGTGTGTAAATATAGGCAGTATGGCTTGCAGAGTCCACATTATAACATGACCATGTGCCTTCTATAACAGAACAATGTTACCATCATTACCACCAGAAGTTTTAAGAAGAAAACAGAAAATAAAACTATCAGCAACTTACTATATATACTTATTAGTGAGAAAGACTCAGAAACTGTTTTTAAAGTACCACTTATTACTGTACCCAAAACATACCTAAATAAATAAATAATTCCAATCATAGCCTTAAAATTATTATAAATGAATTTTAAGCTGTCCATGTTCTTCTATAAACTGTCACAATAAGCTGACTTGTTTCTTTCCAATTCTTTGTTTGGGGAACAAATACAAAACATTAAGGATGAGTTAAGTTTTCTTTTTCTAGAGATCTCTTCTCTTAGACTTTCCTATGAAAGAGGCTAATTCTGAGGCTTCTTTGCCATAAGGCTAGGCTCTTGGAAGTAGGAAATAACATTGGATTGTAGACCCTCAAATGCTAAAAGGAAGAGACTAGTCAGTCTGGAACCTGACAAGTGTTAATGCCCAACATCTAGAGCACATGATGCACTTAACAATGCAGAAAGACTATCACAAGCCTTCTGCATCTTCATGCCCTCTATTGTTGAGGCAACCACTTGTAGGCACCCAAAACATAAAGACATCTCTCTTCTTCCAATACATTTCTTACTGTATCTAGTTAAACAAAATAGGCCAATCACAGCAGCCAATGCCCAAACACACTAACAAGAACATGACATTGCTAGAGAAAAAGGTACCTGTTGGACAAAATATTCTCTTACATTTGAAACAGAATGTACCAAGTGCACTAAGCTCTGAAGTACTGGGAGTAGGAAGGAGACAGGTTAAAAGCTGATTTAAGGCTGGAAAAGCTATGCAAAGGCCTTGAGTATGACATGGATAAGTAAGTTCAACATAAAGAGAAGACCAATAGGATGAGGTAGCCAATGAGTAAGAAAAGGAGAGTAGAGGCAAATTGTAGGAATCTTTGTAAATGTCAAAAATGCTAGAAATCATCAAAAATATCTGCTTACTAACTTCCTTAGAGTTGCTCCCACCCCAGAACGATGGCATTAATCATCTATTGCTATAATAATGCTAAAAATCAGACCAAAAAATTTCAGTTGCATACAAATAAATACCTGACATTCACTCAGGTTCACTCATCTAAGTCAGTCAGGTTAGTGCTGCTGAAAGCTGTCTGCCATGAAGTCTGTGCTCTGTGGTCTCACAATGAGACCTAGGCTGACTATACTGTCTTTTCATGGAAACTACCATGGCACTGATTTAGGGACAAACCTACCGAAGAAGTACACCATATACCTCTGACTTTTCCTACCCACCACAGCAGCGCTGGATAACAGTAAATCAAATGTACAAGCCTAAAATCAAGCAATAGGGCATAATGCAGGAAAATACTCCAAAAGAATGTAAGAATAGAATTTGATCTACTATATCACCTCCTACCACTTTTCAAAGTTAGGCAAGTTTAATCCCTGTTCCTTGCAACCAAAAGACTCAAACTACATTGTAGTGATTAAGACTCCCTGAACTAACTCCGACTTCCTGATATAACATTGTCTGGACCCTCACCTATCTTTTTCTCCTGAAAATACAGGCTATGAGCTATACATTATCAATATAAAAAACCAAACAAACAAAAAAACAAAAACTAATACAAAAACTTTTAATTAAAATGGTGGTGGGAGTCTAAACCAAGCAAGGATTCCCACTAGTAAGCTGCTCTGAACATTCTGCCAGGGGAGTCATCAGTCTCCTGTATTGCAATGACTCAGAGAACACTTAAATCCAATGCATTTGAGAAGGTAAAGCACCTTTATGGTAAAAACAAAAAAGACTACTTCCCTGAGTGGGATTCTCTATTTAGTTTTTCATTAATAAATTAATTAATTTTATGTGAGTACACCAGAGGAGGGCATTGGATCCCATTACCGATGGTTGTGAGCCACCATGTGGTTGCTGGGAACTGAACTCAGGACCTCTGGAAAAGCAGTCAGTGCTCTTAACCACTGAGCCATCTCTCTAGCTCCCTCTCTTTAGTTTTTAAACAAGAGAAAAAAGTCATGAACACCCCCACACCCAAGAAAAAAAGAGGATAAATTCAAAGCAAGGCAGAGGGTAGAACAAAATGCCTGAAAACAAAACTGAACAATTCAGAAAGCTAATTTTCCAGGAAGGCAAGGAAGTTTATGGTGTTAAACAGAGACTTTTGAGAAAGACATTTTGTTTCTTTAAAGAAAATGTAATATTCTCAGTACATTTTTGAAGTATGATCTATTCCAAACAATGAGTTTACTCCTTTCTAAAAGAATTAGCAAAGACTCACTAAGATTCGTTAAAGAAATCTTATTCCTCAATAAACCGCCAAGCAGATTATAGATGACACAAATGAGCACATCAACAGAGAAAGATCACAGTTACCTTGGACTGTTGGTTCAAAAGCTTTAAAATACATCTAAACCCAGACTGTCCTGGCAAAAACCTGATTCAGGGTTAAGAAGGCTGCAATTAAGAGAACACAAAGGCAATGGCACAGCTTGGGCCTGAGAGGGATACCACACTACAACACCCGAAGGCCATGATTTTCCAAGAGTACTCAATGTGAGCCAACACATCATATTAAGCTCTCGCAGGTTCTCAGAAGCTGCAAAGTTCTAATTCCAGAAGAATTTTCTATTAGCACCTCTAGGGTAAACGAAGAAGACTGCTCATGCTTGGACATCTAAAGCCTCTCACCTGTTACCAAGGAACTCAGTAAGTTACACAAAACTCAAATAGAGTTCCTTTATCTTCAGTAGAAACAACTTAAGAAGTTTATGTAAAACATTTTGCATATTCTTATTTCTTTTACTAAACAAGTATTGCCTTAGAGGTGACAGAAACCCCCTTACTCCTAAACCTCTCTTTGTGGCAACTAAAACTCAAAATCAAAATACCTCAGAATCCTATAGAAAATGTTTTCTTGCTCCAAGGAGTATGAGGGCTGAGATGATCTGCTTTGAAAGCTCTGTGTAGTCAACTGTCTTCATAAGAAGAATGCTAGACTGTGTAACACTGCCCAAAGGGTTTCAACTGTGAAAGAAAGGAATGTGGTGTCCTGGCTCAAACTGATAGTGAAGTTAGAAAATTATCTCACTGGAGGTACCCACCAGCCTTCATGTTCTTTTCTTCTCAGAGTATTGAGGGTTTGTGTGGATAGTCCTGAGCCACTAGGAACTCTGAGATGATGCTTAAGAGTGGGACCAGCACCACCGCCCAGGTGCACACAAACTGGCCACAACACTGCTACTTTCTTGCCTCTCCCTTAGCCTCCAACAGTCTAAATATCCTCATGTCAGGTTCTGAAAGTTTATGGGCCTGATATACCATCCCCTAAAATGCCTAGGTTGAAATCCTAGGCCCCAGAACTTCAGAGTGTGACTGCATTTCAAGACAAGGTAAGTATTAAAGAGAAAATTATGTTAAAATGGGTGAATGAGTCCATCCAAATCCAATCTAATGGATGTCCTTATAAAAAGAGGAGAGGGTCTCATACAGACATGAACAAGGAAAAGATCATGAGAAGACAAGCAAGAAACAGCTCTCACTCAAGCTGGAACTTCCTAAGAAAGCAACCCTGCCAAAACACACTTTGATCTCAGACTTCAAAGCAATCAGAAGTGTGAGATACCCAACCTGTGGCATTTTGTTATAGCATCCCTGGCAAAGTGATGCAATGAAGAATATATCTGGTATAAAATCTAGTGAATGAGAGAAGAAATGCTAACATAAATCCATTCTTAGGGGATTTTTAAAGCATTAATGGACTATCAAAACATCTCCATTTTTGAAAGGGAAATGTTCACAGCTTAGCCTTATCTTATCCTCCACAGCAGCACTTCCAGAGCCTCATCCTCTGCTCCAGTGACCATCCATATTAACATCTAGTCTTTGTTTGTCCACTGTGTTATTTCAGGGCCATATTTGAAGCTGCCTATGCTCCAGTGTGGGCTAAGGACAAACTTAAATACTAATGCTTTCTTCAAAAATTCTTCCTAATGTGACATTTCTGGCATTCTTTTAATTCTACTCAATCTAAAATTGAATCACTTACTCTAGTTTTCTGAAGTCACCTCACTGCCTCATAGATTCTACCTGTACATGGACAACCTGGAAAATTCCTCCTGTCACACACTCACACACACACACACACACACACACACACACACACACACACACTTTCTCCAGAAAGTCTTCTGAAAACCATTTTTTATGACTAAAAGTTGACCAACATTTCATGGCTGTAACTGTAGAAGGGCATCTCTCTCCTCAGTTACACTGTAAGTTTCTGATATCGGGATGTATTTCGATCTCTGTTCTGCTCTACTAGTGCATTTCAAAGCACTAGGGGGCGATATGGAACTTTAATACAAGCACTAGCCATGACAAGTTTGGAGGTACACACCTTTAATCCCAGTATGTGGTAAGACAGTGAATTCAAGGCCAGCCTGGAAACACTGAAAGAAGACTGTCTCAAAAAAAGACAAAACAAACAAACAAATCCCAACAACAAAATGTGTTCTAGGTGGCATCAAGATCAGGTAGATACCTACAATTTGGGCCAAAAGGGAGGTTGGAACAGAAGTGATTCCATTTTGGCTAGAATGTAGCTCAATCATTTTAAGAGAATACTGAATGAAAAGTAAGGCCATCCCTAGAGTCAGCATCTAGTTGCAAAGTCCTAATTCCAAGTTGTATTTATGTATGGTTCTCTGGGAAAATGCAGGAAAAATCAGTGAAGGTCAAGCAGGAGCAACTGTGACAGTCAAGGCTGGTTTTGTGGTAACTCTTGTGGCCATAAGCCTACTACTCCTAGTGCCTGAGTTCCTTCACTGAGAAAATGGCGGTAATAACAAAACCTGTCCTCTCACTGAGATTAATCAAGGACTAAATAAGATAATAAATATAACATGCTTAGTGCTGGTATCCTCAAGCACTTGGAAAAAAAATGTTTGCTCTTTATTTTATGTTTCTGGGATGGGACATGAATGCCTTGGTTTTATCTGGTTCTATGCCAGCCTTTCTGGCACTCCGGCCAGACCTAGCCCCAATATTTCTACAACTGGACTTCTTTTGCACATCCAAGTTCTCCTGGCATGCTTTAGGGGAGGTTTCTTTTTTTCTCTCAATAAAACACCTCTTCTATGGACCCACTTTTTTTCCATTCTCTTAAATAAAAACATTATTATTTTTCTTGTATCATTCCCTCAGTGGCCTCTCTCTTGTCAACAGATCAAGGATAAAGTTGTAATGACAGCAAAATCAACCTAATATACAAGAGTTCTGTGATGGCAAATCTTGACTGCCAGCTTGACTGGTGATTGGTGCAGTTTATTCTGGGTGTGTCTATAAAGAGTCTCTTGAGATGAGAAGACTCCACAAAGGCTCTGATATAACAACTGGATTAATCCTTTGATGGATCTGTAAACCAGTGGCATATTGTCAGGTAGTAAAAAGGAAGCAGGTCACAAGGGATGTGTCCCTGTGTGCTACCAACCTCTCAAACTGTGAGCTAAAACAATCCTTTGTTTCTCCCTCAACCCCTTCTTTTAGGAAGGAAAGGATGTGCTGCTGGCATCAAAGTTACAGAACAAAAGCCCCTGTTCACCCTTCTGTAAGCACTAGTACCTGTCAACTGGAGCAGCTTTACAAGGGGTCTTTAAAAACAAAACAAAAGAAAACACTCTCTATAGTGCTGGGAGATGGTCTAGTAAAGGACCTGAGTTTGGATCCCCAATACTCATGTAAAAAGCTGGCATGGCAGCACATGCCTACAATCCCAGCACTGGGGAGCAGAGACAGGAAGAGCCCTGGGCTGTCCTGGTCAGTCAGTCTAGCTGAGTCAGTGAGTGAGTGCCCGGTTCCAAGAGAGACCCTGTCTCAAAAATAAGGTAGAGGTATTGAGACAAACATGCAACATTGATCTCTGGCCTCCATATGCACATGGAAACACACGCATATGCACACAATATAAACACACACATTCAACATTCATCTCTTTGCCTCCACATGCACATGTGCACACAACCAAAAGAGCTCTAGCTCTTCCTTGTCATGAGTTCCCATACTACACACCACATAAAAAGTGAAATTGCCAGTTTATTCAAATTGAAAGTGTGTGCTGAAACTTTTGACCACTGACAATAATAAGCACAATGGCTCAAGGTCAAGTTCCTGCCCTCCTTTCCCTGCTAGTAGAGACAAATGGTCTATAGAGTAGCTATGCCAGCCCTGACAGTATTCTTGCTGGTGGTTTTCATGCTCCAGATTGGGCCATAATCAGCATTTAAGTTAAAACCTGTATACAATTTTGAAAGTGAGTTTTATACTATGTATACTTTAATAAAACTACCTTCAAAAACTGGGTAACACATAGCCCAGAATATATCACACAAATAGAGGGAATAAACAATATAAATCTTTGCAGTGGGGATAAGATGACTTAGAATTTAAAGCACAAGCCAGGCAGTGGTGGTGCACGCCTTTAATCCCAGCACTTGGGAGGCAGAGGCAGGTGAATTTTTGAGTTTGAGGCCAGCCTGATCTACAGAGTGAGTTCCAGGATAGCCAGGGCTATACAGAGAAGCCCTGTCTCAAGAAAAAGAGAGAGAGAGAGAGAGAGAGAGAGAGAGAGAGAGAGAGAAAGAGAGAGAGATATTGAGATTGAGATTGATTTTAAAACATTTGCTACACAAGTCTGACTTTTGAAACCCATGTAAAATGGAGGAGAGAGGCAATTACAAGGCTGCCCTCTAACCTCTACACATTAGCCATGGCATGTGCTCTTTCCCCCACAATACAAGTTTTAAAAGAAACATGGTGGGTATAACAGTATATTTATTGATATAAGTGTGGTCAAAAGGTTACAAGCCTTAGCCTCAGTGGTTGGATGTGAAGAGCTTCTAAGTGGGAAAAAGACAGTAGACTCTCCAGTCAGTTATCTGCAGCTATTCATGTGACTCCAGCTTAAGTTTAAGCATTCTCCCTGGGGCAACAGAGAGGGAAACACCAGTTCCTGGAGGGTGAAATATCTCATCCATATGTATCAAGGAAAAAACACACACAGATATAGTATATCTGTGATGGCGTTAAATTTTCAAGAAGGCACTAAAGCCAAAAACATGGTCTAAAAAGTACCTTGGGAAAGAAAATGAAGAGGGAAAACTTTTCAGAAACATTAAAACAATTTAATTTCATAAAGATTAATGCCCACAAGGTGGAAACGGCATTGTTGGTAAGGCACTCCCTGCTGTGTGTTCATGCACACATGTGGGAGTCCATTTGTCAGTGTGTACACGAACATGTGTAGGGGATAGGGGCCCAGGGAGGGTAAGGTCTTCAAGTACAGGTCAGGATCCTCTTCTGATCAAATTCCATACTTCACTCCAGTCTCAGGTCTAACAGTCTGGCCAGCTTCTGGTTTTCATGGAATGCTGAGCTTGGTTGTGCTTATGGGACAGGAGAATGGAGCTGCTTTGTGTGGATGGAATTAAAGTTTGTATCAGAGAGGAAACTGGAAGTGAAATACAGATTTATAGCCATTAAGATTTGAAACAAGAAGAAAAGTCTCTTTCACAGGTACAAAAATACATAATACAACAGAATATTTAGAAGTGGATAAAAGAGATATAAAAATTTAAAAATAAAAACAGTAAAACTTCATAAACTATATATCAAAAACAGGCTATGATAATCAGTGGTCTTCAAGAAGAAGTGGAAAACTGGGCTAGAGAGATGGCTTAGCAGTTAAGGGCATTTGTTGTTCTTGCAGAGAACACAAGTTCAGTTCCCAGCATTCACATGATTGCCCACAACTATCTGTAACTCTAGTTCCAGAGATCCAATGTCCTCTTCTGACTTCTGCAGGCACCAGGAATGTACCTACGTATGTATGTACGTACATACATACATACATACATACATACAAAACACTCATACACATAAAATAAATCTAAAAAAAAGATGGAAAACTCATTTCTAATGAGACTCTAATGACTTAGTCAGCTATGAAAATCTTTTTTTCAAAAAATCTTGATAATACTGCACACAGGTGATTCAATAATTTTAATCCTAAACTAGAAAATAACTTAAAACAAAGCCTCCGCCGTCTCAGAAGACATGAACAAACAATGCATATGAGATCTAAGTTTCCACTTGAGAGTTTTGTCTCCATCTTCTAAAGTTAATTCTTGGCCTGCAGCAGGGAGTGTGGAAGGATAGAAACAAGAAAGGAAGAAGAGAAAGCTGAACCAGAACATTTTCCATGACAAGTTTTTATTTCCATTTCTGAAATCTTAGGATACTAGATTAAACTAATCACTACTGAATGTTAAGGATACATGACACCCTAACACAATGCAGGACACCTAACTGGACCCTAATGGGGGTTGGGGGAGGGGGAGCTAGAAGGAGACACCATAAAAAACCACCATGGGAAGAGTTTCAATAGGGACTGCCTATTTGGCTCTTGTCATGTTTCATAAATGCTTGTATTGAAGCTCTACAGAAGGCTTTCTAGGACAGACGTGAAATCTTCAGTGGTGAACAATGACAGTGTATACAAGTAACTCACGGGGTGGAACAAAACAAAGGCAGGAAGTTAAAAGGTAAATCTGGTACAATGTTAAAAGAACTAGTGAACTAGGTACACAGAATAAGGGTGTCTTGGGTCCAGGTTCTCTAAAGGAACAGACCTGACAGAATGGAACACACACACACACACACACACACACACACACACACACACACACACAGAGGAGGGGTGTTGGAATGGCTTACGGGCTGTGTAGTTCAGCTAATCCAACAATGACTGTCTACCAACAGAAGGTCCAAGAATCCAGAAGTTATTCAGTTCACAAGGCTGGATGTCTCAGCTGGTCTTCAGTACACACTGAAATCCCAAAGAAGCAGGCTCTCATGCCACTAAAGGAATGGATTTATAGGCCAGATCAAAAGCAAGCAGGCAAAAAAAAGGGGGGGAGGGGAAAGGGGGGAGGCAATCTTCCTTCTTCCATGTCCCCTACAGAGGCTGCCAACAGAAGCTGTAGCCCAGATTAAGGTGTATCTTTCCATCTCAAAAGATCCAGATTACAAGTGGGTCTTCCCATTTCAAATGATTTAATTAAGAAAAAAAGTCCCCGGGCTGGAGAGATGGCTCAGTGGTTAAAAACACTGACTGTACTTCCAGAGGTCCTAAGTTCAAATCCCAGGAACCACATGGTGGCTCACAACCATCTGTAATGAGATCTGATGCCCTCTTCTGGTGTGTCTGAAGACAGCTACAGTGTATTCATATATAATAAATAAATAAATCTTAAAAAAAAAAGTCCCTCACAGATATATGCAGCCTCTTGGCTTTTAGTTAATTCCAGAAGCAGTCAAATTGATAACCAAGAATAGCTATGACAGATACTATTTTGAATATTTTGGATCTTTAAAAACAAAAAAGGGGTATGCCTTTGAGGATAAACATGTTTCTAATTCTTCATGCTCCAATTCTACATTAGAATGAAGACAAACCTAGCCCAAAGTGCTTCATTTAAATACTTCCCACACCCTTCTTCACAATTTATGTGGCAAAGAGAACAGTTTACAGGTAAAAGCCAAGTCAACATCTACATCACATTCACAAACCCCTAGGTACAAGATAACATTACAGAACTGAGGTACTGTTTGGTAACTATACTTGTCACATGTTGGATAGTTTATCTGGATTCTGTATCTTAAAGAGAGTATCAGCACCATGGTTTTACACAAATGCCATCACTTAAGCGAAGACTTTCCTATATCTGTGCTACCACAGAGGTAGGATATATAAACCCAAACCACTTGAGACTATAGTTGCATGTAACTTTATTAACCTTCTGACACTTCCACTTCAAATTTCCAACTGCTGAAATTATAAGTTTGTGCCACTACACACAGTTAACTGGTCCATTTTAACTTTAACCAGAGCTACAAGACAGTAAAGCCAAGAACTTTCATTTCAACCTACTCTCACCCCACAGGCAATCCTACTTAACAATAAAAAGGAGAGAAATAACTAAGAATGTTCTACCTATTCAAATAGGAGTACTTGAAGAACAAAAAAAAAATTAATTAAGACAAGTATTTGAGGAAAAAAAACCCACTATGCACTCATCTCGAAAAATAAACTTTGTGCCCATGGGGCCCCCAATTTTGTTAGAGAAGTCAAGAACACAGGAAAATAAAAGAATAAATGGTTGGTTCTGTCTCCTCCTGTGTGGCTCCTGGCCTAGGCCAATCCTGACTCATTATTTTATTGGCAAGATATTTGAAATCAATATTCTCAAACTCCAGTGCTCACTGGCATTGCCTAGGTTACAAGAAAATATAAAAGCTGGGTCCCTCTGCCACCCAGTGTGATTGAGTCAGTGTAGCCTGAGCATTTGCATCTTTAAAAGCTTTTCATGTGATCCTCAAGTGCACAAGGCTGAGCACCGCTGTTCTAAACCCGCCTCTACTACCCAAGCATGGAAAACGGGCCACTGGTTAGCGCCTCTGAAGTCTCCCTGCACGCATTAAATCAAATTCCTTGCTATGATCTTTCAACATCTCAGCTTCCTATACCGCCCACCTACATCCTCCACAGCTTCCCTACAATGTTCCAGCCATAACTCACCATGCACTTTTAGTTCAGGATTTCCCTAAATGGAAGGTTCTTCAAATTCATAGACACTAATCCCGAGTACTGATCCAACTCCAAATCAACTTTCAAAAACCAATTTAAGAGTCTCTGCCTTGCAGAAGCCTTAACTAGCTCCAGGTTAAGCCCCTGCACTGATGGTTACTCACTCTTACTTCAGCCACACCTTGAACAGAACATTACCCTTCTGCTTCCTCTAGCATACTACACATTCCATAAGGACAGAGAGACCATGTGTATTTATCTTCAAATCCTGAGGGTTCAGAAATAGATAAAAACAAACAAACAAATCTAGTAACTGTTTACTAAATAAATGAGTAGCACTATGAGAAAAGATAGAGGCAGTTCAATGTGAAATCCCAACATAGTCAACTAGGCAAAATATTTCTGTAGAAGTGTTGGTGAGAGAGGCTGTGCTTCAGGCAGATATAGAAAGGGGAATATAAAGGAACCACTGAGATTTTTCTCAAGTCTCAAGAAAAGAAAAATACCTAGACAAGATAAAAAACCAAGGAATGAACTACACGTGTGGGAAGCCCTGCCTATGCCTCACCCCAGGAAATGGCTGCTGCTCAAGGACACCTTGAGGCCCGTCAAAGTTTTAAAAAGAATTTTCAGAAATTCATTATGCTTTTCAGTTGAATAAATCATTCTGCCTCATTAATGTTCCATTTTACAGTTCTATGTGTTCAGATACTCCCTAGGACGTAAGCTCGGACGAACAGACTCTCTGCTTTGTCTACTGCTGCACTCCAGATCTGCACATCCGACACACAGATATTCAGTGTACCTTTACTGAGTAGGTGATGGATACACTTATGACAGTACTAGGCCCTCTAATCCTTATCTTCCTTCTGCAGCAGACAAGCAAGAACTAGAAAGAAACGTTGTAATATAAGAAAAAAAAAAAACAGTGTGTGTGGGGGGGTAAGACTAGTATTCCTTCACCTGGGCTACATACAACAAGAGCATGACCATGCAAAGCTCATGAAAAAGGGTGATGAGGCTCATGAATGTTTTTTTAAACATGCTTTTAGCTCACTAGCCTACTCCTGTTCTCAGGAGGGGTTTCCTATTCTTAGTACACAGTCTGTATATTTCTAACCATATGTCCCTAGTACAGCTCACTGTCTTGGGTCACAGAGCCTGGAAACTCCACTGGGTACCCTAGGACTCAGGTCTGTACCTCTAACTTCCACCACCCCACCAGTCTTCATATACCCAAATCCTGCATGCCTACCCAGTCCCACTGAATGTCCTGACAACTTCTACTTTCCTTTCTATTATTCCTTTGAGCTCCCACAGCCTGTCTTAAGATACTTTCCACAAGTTATACTGTTATCAGAACAATTATCTATATACAGGTGTTTATGGATATATTATGTCATCTTTACCCTATGAACCTTGAGAACAAATTCTAAGATCCTCCCATTCCAGCATAAAAAGCCTTGCAGAGTATCACCAGAAATCCCTGCTTAAAAAGGAGGTAGGGAAGCTTAAATAAAAAGCAGTGTTACACCTTTAACTAGAAAGATTACCAGTGATTTTCCCTGAATCTTTATAATATCCAATACATAACAGGATTACAATGTCAGGTACTGCTTTCAGGCTCTTCACATAAATTAACTCACATGCTTTTCAAACCCACCACAGGACACAGACATTACTTCCACTTTAGATGGGAAAAGTGAAGCAGAGGGAGATCACACAGGAAGTAAGTGGCAGAGCTGAGAATCCATGGGTTTGGCTATAGACACTATACCGTCACTCTGTAAAGGCTGACTATGGGAAGCTATCCTCTCCATAAAGTCAATGGCCTTCTGAAACTCCCAAAATACTAGAGATTGGAGAATATACAATTATGACAAGGGATCGTCTATCATGTTAGGAAAGACAAAGTTTCAGAAGGAAGCAAAAAAGGTAACAGATTACAAAGGAGTAGGGATTTTACAGCACAACACTGGGCAGGCTGAATCTAGTAAGAGATAACTCTGGACTTTAACTTTAGTTGAGGCAGGGCTCATGTTTCATATGTAGTAACAGGCATTGAGATGCTAGAGCACAGAAGCATGGAATACTGCAGAATCTAAGAATGCAGGGTTAGAAAGTTAAATCACTGGGTGCCCATGTTTCTTAAAGAGAAGACAGAATAAAATCCTACCAAAATAGTACAGTCTCAGTGAAAACATCTTTATCATTTTATTTTAAACCACTCACTCCAGTCAGGATGGCTATCATCAAAAAAATCTGACAAATATTGGAGAGGGTGTGAGGAAAGAGGAATCTTTATTCACTGCTGGTAGGAGTTCAAATTAATACAGGCAGTATGGAAATCAGTGTAGAGGTTCCTCAAACAATTTAAAATAGTACTACCATGTGATTCAACTATACCATTCCTAAATATATACCCAAAGGAGTCCATAACCTACCAGAAAGACCTTGTGCATTCATGTTCATTGTTGCTATGTTCACAACAGCAAGAAAATAGAACCAGCCTAAATGTCTAACAACAGATGAAAGAATAATAAAAATATGGTACATATACACAATAGACGATTACTCATCTGTAAAGAAATATGAAATCATGAAACTTGCAAGAAAACGAATAGATCTGGAAAGTATAATATTTAATGAGGTGACCTGAATTGAAAAAACCAAAAATGTATGCTGTCCCTCGTATGCAGATCTTAGCCTATAATGTATATGTGTACATATGTAAACAGGAATACATGTGAGCAAAGTCTAAAAAACCTCTAAGGATAATGTTAGTAAGAAAGGGGAGGCAAGAGGACACATGGTACATGAAAGATGAAAACAACGGGTGGTATCAGGGCAACTGGGGAGATGAAAGGAGAATAACATTTGTTTAAAAATCACAGTGGTATCTAACACATAATGCTAATTTAAAATTTTTAGAAAATTTAAATGTTATGCAGCTTACAGATGTATTCATTTCAAGGCACTACTTATCCCCATATTTCCCCCTAATTCTTTTTTTATTAATATATTTTATATGTATGGGTGTTTTGCACGCATGTATGCCTTGTGCACCAAATGAACATCTAGTGAACACAGGCCAAGAAATGGTGTCAGATACCCTGGGACTGGAGTTACAGATGATTGAAAGCTACCGCATGAGAACTGAGAATAGAACCCAGGTCCTCTGGAAGAGCAGCAAGGGCTCTTGGCTGCTAAACCATCTCTCTAGCCCCCAAAACCCACCATGAAAAAAATTCCTATGTGAGTTTTCAGGACCCTAAACCTATGAAGGCTATGGAGATAGAACTGTGCTTTAAAATGAGAATTTAAAACTTTGCCACAGATCAGTACTAAGGACTCAAAAGTACTAATATGCCTAGGACCCCATGTCATTATTCATAAGATAATGAGATTAGACTACACATCCTCAGAAATACTTTGCAACTCTACAGCATTCTGAAAACTGAGAAAGCAGCTTTCTTTTTTTTTATTGTATCAGATATTGCTTTTGGTTTTTTCAAGACAGGGTTTCTCTGTGTAGTTCTGGCTGTCCTGGAACTCACTTGGTAGACCAGGCTGGCCTCGAACTCAGAAATCCGCCTGCCTCTGCCTCCCAAGTGCTGGGATTAAAGGCGTGCGCCACCACCGCCCGGCAGCAGCTTTCTTTACCTTGTGAGAAATCCTGTCATGATGCCAATGTCTGCAATATCTGATACTCTTAAATTGTAAGCTAGAAATAACTGTCATAACCACACTAATAAGGGCAGGAACAAAGCTTAGTTTAATCCGAACACCAGGGAGAACCCTGTAGTTTGAAACACTGCACACAGATACAGAGCAGGTAAGAGTGGAGAGTGCACTTGTGTACAGCTTACGTAAGTAGTCATGCAGCAGCACCATGTTAACATGGGAACATATGTGAAGCAAAGGCAGCAGTGTAGGAACAAACCTGAAGCAAGGAAAACTACAAACATTTAAGCACGGGATCTGCCAACATTATTAGATTTCAATTCCATCAATGGGCTTCCAAATTCTTCAAGACCTTATAGTGGGCTAAGGATGCAGCTGCTCAGTGGTAGAGTACTTATCAAACACGCAAGAAAGCCCTGGGTTCAATCCTTAGCACTGGCTGAAACTAAGCATGTTTGCACAAACACATAATTTCAGCTCTTAGAAGGTAAAAGCAAGGGAGAGGTCATACTCCACCCAACTCAGCAAGTTTGAGGCCAATATGGAATCTCTGAAACCTTGCCAGAAGCAGGAGAGGAAGAAAGAGGGAGAGGAGGGCAAGAGAGAGCCACATAATTTCAATACATGTGCAGATATCTAGGTTTTGAATTCTTTAGGGAGAAAAGTTACACAAAAGCAAGCCAGGCACAGTGGCACATACTTGATATAGCATCAAGTAGAGAATGGCAAAGATAGACAGAGAGACTGTCTTTAAAAAATTAATGTAGATAAACAAAAATAAGTCAAAACAGCATATTTCAAAAGGTCAAACCCCCATTTCTCAAGTTCTCAGATCATTTTCAGTTAAACAGACAATCTTCCCTACCATGTATCACAGCCAACTGGGCCCTTAGCATATCACCTGCCACTCAAAAGAAAACAATGGGAAAAGTGATTTGATATAGCCATAGCCAGAACAGACACTGCTGTGTTACATACAGTGCTCTCTGTGCACAGCTCCACTCACGGTCTTTAAGGAACCTTCTGACTAGCATTCTGAGCTTATAAACCACACAGGACACAGCTCCCGCTTACTCTCTCTCGCTCTCGCTCTCGCTCTCGCTCTCCCTCTCTCTCGCTCTCTCTCTCGCTCTCTCTCTCGCTCTCTCTCTCGCTCTCGCTCTCTCGCTCTCTCGCTCTCTCTCTTCTCTCCCTCCCTCCCTCCCTCCCTCCCTCCTCCTCCCCCTCCCCCTAAGATGCATTAACTAAATGTCAAACAATTCCCTGCTTGTGAACTAAAAATCTAATAAATATGTTTAATAAAACTGCTGTTTGATTAGACCTATTTATTATAAATAGGTAACATTTTTAAAAGATGATTCAACATTTGGATCTTCACAGTCAAATTTGACTTTTATATAGTCAAATTTCTATACTCTTGCCAATCACAAAATAATTTGCAATTCTGCTGGGGATACTGATCAATACACTAGAATCAATGTTACCCTTGAGTTTCTGAAGTGTAAAATTTGATGTACAAAGCACATGGCACAGGGACACATATGTATATGTATGTATTCCTGAATGAGTAAAAGAAATCTTTTACCAAATTACTTTCTAAAACATGATGCAAAGGTGACAGAGAAAAACAGTCTTTCAAAGGAGATTTAGAGAATATTATAAAAATTCTTTATATATGGTGTTCTTTATGAACTGCAAAACCATCCTAGTTCTTAGCTGATACCTCAAACAGAAACTCTACATACAACCTAATGAGATGGGAACCATCACAACCAGCACTGTTTCTACTGAGAACTGGAGAGAGCTACAGTACTGCACTTAAAAGCTGCCTGCCTTTAAATCTTTAATAAGAAAACACTTCAGAAGTCACGCAGAAAGACAGTATGCACAGCAGTCACAGACAGGAAGGTTAAGAGCCTTGTTGGCATATCTACCAGCTACCTTGCTGTTTTTAATGCCTTGTGAAATACATCCAAACTTATTTCTGATCCTACTATTTTCTGAACTTTCAAATCAACTTTCACATAAAAATAGATAAACATAAATGGGTAAATAGTGTCAATCTTAATTGTATGATTTGCTCACCCTCATTTTAGGCTAAAGGATCATCTTGTCTCTATTTCCCTTTCCAGCTAAAGAAAACCACATGGCTGTGTGTGTTCAATAAAAACTAAGATTCTAAAGTTGTGCTATTCTGTATGAGTGGCACTGGCCACTTAAACTTCAGTTAATATTAAAATTCAAAATTCTCTTCAGCCACATTTGAAGGGTTTAAAGGTAACACATGGCTAGTAATTCATGTAGTATTTCCAACAAGGTTTTACTAGGCAGTGCTGATTTAGAATAATTTCTTAAATGTTAATCTTCATAAAAATCTCTGCTAGATCGTGGTTCTCCACTACGTACTTGACTGGACTTAGATTTCTAACAAGCTTCAAGGCAGTGATGAAGTAGCTCATCACTGGGCACAAGTGCTTTCCTCCAGTAAAAGGCTCATTTTCACTTTTGTTCTTTTCCAGTCAGGCATAAGCTAATACTTATAAAATATTAGAAAAATGGATTGCTGGGGGAAAAGCAACATTAACCAGGACAGTATAAGTTAATACTTTTATTATTAGATTTAAGGTAAAACAAAGAAAATTAAAAGTAAAATAACTTTTCTACAGAACTACATAAAGGTGTCTAGATGCCTATTACAAGTACTGTACACAACTCAACACAAAGACGTAACAGTTCAGATCTTCACAAGTCTGGAAACTATTTTAAGATAGCTGATCTGTAAAGACTGATTTTATATTTTTACAATCATCTTTCTGGAGCTTGTCATTAATCTTTCATAACCTCTGTAAGTTTCTCAATGTATTTATACAATTTAAGGAAAACTATTAATTCCATTAAGTAAAATACCCTTAAAATCTTAACATGGTATCTTACCAAGTTGGCTTTAAAGATAATCTAAGCCGGGCGGTGGTGGCGCACGCCTTTAATCCCAGCACTTGGGAGGCAGAGGCAGGCAGATTTCTGAGTTCGAGGCCAGCCTGGTCTACCGAGTGAGTTCCAGGACAGCCAGGGATACACAGAGAAACCCTGTCTCGAAAAAACCAAAAAAAAAAAAAAGATAATCTAGTGATGACAGGGTCAAGATGGGCTCTGTCCCTGCAGCCCACATGTGCAGAAAAGCTAAGTGCTACCCCGATGGTGGCACTGCTTCGGAGAATGAGGCATCTTTAGAGAGTGGAGCCTAGCTGGAGGTGGTAGTCAGCCATCTTGTGGGCCTACTGGGTTCTCTCTGCTTCCTAACACCAACATGATCAGCCCCCACATTGCTGCTGCCATAACCACAAAATGGCCACAAGACTTCACCAACATGCCTTCTTCTGAACACTGAGCCAGAATAAATCCCTCCTCCCTTATTCCTGTCAAGTATTCTGTCACAGCATAAAAAAATAACATATATATATATATAAAGAGAGAGAGAGAGAGATGTATTTATAGTATAATCTAATCCTGTCACATGACCAACAATGGTGAAAGCCGAATGTTTTCAAAGAACCTACCTAACAGTTGAATTTAGACTGCTAACACTGTGAGAATTGTTAAGCCAAAATACATAAGCAATAATAAACTGTCTGTTAAATTATGTAAAATTTCTTTGAGTAAATAAAGCCTATGATTTAACCTAGCATTTCAGACAATCTTTCTTTTTTTTTTTTTTTTTTTTTTTTTTTTTTTTTTTTAGACAGAGTTTCTCTGTGTAGCCCTGGCTGTCCTGAACTCACTCTGTAGACCAGGCTGGCCTCGAACTCAGAAATCCGCCTGCCTCTGCCTCCCAAGTGCTGGGATTAAAGGCGTGCGCCACCACCGCCCGGCTCAGACAATCTTTCAAAGAACTTTTGAGAACACTATTTCTTCTTGAACCCAAAGCAAACAGACCAGACACACTTTTTCACTATGGACACCCAAGGAAAGAACAAGCCAAACAGAGTCCCTTTAGAGCAACAGTTCTCACCCTTCCTAATGCTGTCATCCTTTAATACAGTTCCTCATGTTGTGGTGACCCCCCAACCTTAAAATTATCTTCATTGCTACTTCCTAATTATAATTTTGCTACTGTTATGGACTGTAATGTAAACATCTGTTTTCTGATGGTCTTGGGCAATTCCCTGTGAAAAGTGCTGTTTAACCCACAGGTTGACAGCCACTGCCTTAGAGGAATGGGTGACCTTCACTAAACCATCTCATCTACAAGTCAAGAAAGATAAGCTGATTCTTCTCACCAACTTGTATTCCAGTCCAATAAATAGGTTTTGTAAGAAAACCTATGAGAATCGTATGTTCAGTGATCTGCCAGAACGGCTCTTTTGATTCTCTTACTGCTCTGATGTCTAGTTCATCAATTTGTTTCTATTTAAGAAAATCACACAGTGAGACCCAAGAACCTTAAAACGAGACACTTTCCTATAGTAACAGCTGGCTTTATGGGCTCTGATACATATGTATGTTCTCTGTAAAGCAGTATGGTCAAGTAGACACATTTTCAGAAAACTCCACTTAATGTTCATATTAGTTGTAAGACACTACATAAGTCTTGAGACATGAAAAAAGAGGCTTTTTGTTTAATTATAATAAGAATCTGTTGGCTTGTTCCTTCCTTAAATGTATGTGAGTAAAGAGAATCACCTAGACTGTTTACTTTGGGTTTAGGAAAAAGGAAATCCTAATATACAGAATGAAGCAATAACAAAATTAATGAGGAAGAAAAGAAACGCCATGCATTCTTGCCACAGCCATCCTGCTAGCCCCATCTGCAGAGGCAGATGGCAGACACTGAGAAGCCCTCTAAGCTGTCTTACAACTGCCCCCTACTTCCCACAACCTTAGAACCTACGAAGTGGGATGGGCAGGAAACAACTTCCAGAAGAGCGCAGGAGGAAAGCAGTCTGAAGGTGACCCCCGGGATGCTATCTCTGTGAGTTGGAGGCCAGCCTGATCTACATAGTGGGTTCCAGGCCAACCAGGACTACAAAGTGAGACCCTCTCTCAAAAATAAATAAGCAAAAATAAAAGGAAAACCAAACAAATACATATATGTTTTCAAATAAAATAACATGGTCACACAGCATACAACAAAATCCAAAATATATCAAAAGTTTAACTCTTTGTAAAAATTTTATCTATAAAACTATATGGATGAATAGTCACTCTAAAAACCCTATAGAACACACACACAAAAGAAAATATCCCTTCAGACATTTAGAAAACTCAAGTTGAATACTCATCACTTTCATTTACATTTGGAAATGCACCCTGAAAAGATTTTAACATTCTATTTCCTAAGTCTCCTGAAATTTCCAAAGACTGTCCTAAATTCTAAAATAAAGGATAACCACACCATGGACAATCATGCTTTTTCCTTGTAAAACACTTGAAAGCTTGAGAGATCGCTCAGTGTGTAAGAGTACCTGTTACTCTTGGAGAGGGCCTGGATTCGATTCCCAAGGGACACACAGATGGCTTGAAGTTATCTGTAACCCCTGAATACTCATATAGTACACATTCTTACACATAAAATATTTTTTTAATTAAGTCACTCATGATTACAGAGGGAAAAAAGTTCAGAGTTAAAAAAAAAAAAACAACTTCCAAAAAGGAGCTTAAATCATGTCACATGTGTCTTATATATATCCTCAAGTTCCCAGAACAGAGTAAGAGTGGTAAAGGACGTAAGACCACTGAGGACACAGAAACTCTGTCACAAGCTATAGAAACCGACAAACAAGAGGTACTACTGAAAAAGCATTTTTCTCTGGATTTCATCCAAACAATTTAGTTCAGGATGGGAACAGCAATGGACATTTTAAAATAACTCTATTTTACTACCTTCAGGACTTTTATGGAAGTAGCAGAATTTCTCATGAGAGTATCAACGCCTCCACAACACAAATGAAAGAAAAGAACATTCTGGCAGGGGAAAGTGACTCCATTCTCCCTCTGCATGTCATGATTATTGTGCACCAGACTCTTCTGAACTCCTTAGTGTACTTCGGGCTGGGAAGGAGGACAACCTGCCCTCACTGTATGTCCCCCTCTCGGTGATAAATTCTTGAAATGGAAAAGTAAACCTGGATGCACACTTAGAAAAGGTATGGCTGTTGACCATACGACTAAAACAAGGCAGTATACTCACACTTCTAAAGTAATCTTTTGGATCTGGGTTCAAATTCTACCCATGATTTGGTGGCCTTGAACATATTACTTCATCCAAGTGAACAGCAGCCCAGCTTCATGAAGTGGTTATAAAGTAAAGGCATTTGCATCCCATGGCCCCAGTCCCCGGCTGAGTGCTAGATGCACACCAGGTATCAATCAGTGCTGGTTTTCTGCTGCTTGTCTCAAGTGTTTCACATTCCACTACAAATAAAATATTCCTTAAGGAACAGACACCTAAACCCTAACTATTACTTTATAATTTTGGAGTCTTCAGTATAATAATCTGGTATAGGAAAATGCGGGCAACTCCAGGAAATCCACTGTAGCTCTTTACTTGAACTAAATCACAGCTTTTATGAGGGATGGAAGTAGAAGAAACAGAAGTATTTATTAAGAACAAAACTATTGCAGGCTTTGCAATAAGCAATACAACCACTAGGGAAAGTGGACTAAAGAAAGCAGTTTCTTCACTGGCTGTGGTATTTTTGCAGGGAGACTCTGAATCCAATTACCTGCTCAAAGGACACATGTGAGACCCACTGGTCTTTACCAACAGACTTCCCATGGAAGCTGGAGGGCACAGGCAATGACAGAACAGTCTGAGGTTACAAAGCTTCATGGTTAGACACAAGAGAGAATAACCACAGGCTAGGTTTAGGATTAAGCCATGCTTCCAGAAAAACAAAAATGTTTTTGAAATTTAAATAAACCAAAGAATCTTCAAAATATAGTGATCTCAGGACATACTGTTTCTGATAAACAATCTGCAATATTCAGCTGGCAAAAATCACAAATTGAATGTGGTTGTTAAAAGAGAACCAGTCCTGATAAATATTTTCTTTGCTATTTGAGACACTTATAAGGAAAGTATACCAATAAATACAAAAAATCTCCAGTGGATCTTCCTGCAATGGAAGGTCTAACTCTGGTTCTCACTCTACTTCTGTTTTATCAACTTCTAGCCTGAAGTCATATACTGAGGAGTCAGAAGGCCTCCTATTACACTACTATAAAAGTAATTATAAAGATACTTAAAAGTTGTGGTAGAATCATATCCATTTTGTAGTGCTATAACAAAGAAGCTAACAGGGAAAAACAAAGAAAAATAAAGACCATGACTCCAGAGAAAAACTGTAACATCACAGAGAAACAAAATTGATGTCACTTCACCAAGACAGACTACATACACCAAGAAAATAGCACTTCAAACTACTTACTGTAAGCAGAGATTCCCAAACAACAGAGCGAGGGTAGGGATATGCCCAGGTTAGCTTTTCGTGTGTACTTGGGTATATGTGCCTGTGCACATGGAGGCCAAAGATCCTCCATCTTACTACCACATTCTTTGACTCAAAGTCTCTCCCTTACTCTAGAATTTGCCAATTCAGCTAGGTTGGCTGGGTGGCCAGCAAGTCCCAAAGATGAGAGGAGTTAGCTGTCATGCCTGGTTTTTTTTATGTGGATGCTGGAGATCCAAATGCTAGCACGGCAAACATTTTACTATACAAGCTATCTTCCTAGCCTTTGGGTTAGTTTAAATACAATAAGACTAATAATCCAGTCACGAAGTCTATCTTGGGACAGAAGGAACTCCAAATTAAGTCATACCACTTCACATTTTCCCAGGCCCATGGTTAAAGGGATGGATGGATGCACCACTTATGTGAAACCACCTGCTCTGGTTGGCACAAATCATGCTACATGACAACTCATGCCTAATCATTTTATCATACACACATCTCAAACCCTTCTGTTGCCAGAGAACCACCAAGTTCACAAAAACTCTCTCGGAGGTTGCCAACCTGATCTTCCAACTTGGCTTCCAGCTAAACTACTGTGCTACACACAGTCAATGAGAGAAATCCACTCACTCTGTTACAATAAGTCAAGCACTCACAGCTCTGGAAGAAAGCATGGTGTCTGTCCAGACTTTTCCAAAAGCACCATAAGCAGATCCCCACGGAGTATGCCAACATGGGGGCCTACTGGAATGGTATTCTTATATACCATTTGGGAAATAATCAAATCCTAGCAAAATATTTCAGACACTCTTGAAAACTGTCAATATTTAAAATATCTATTTTCTCTGTTCATGAATCTGTTACTGCAAAAATGAACAGTTTTTTTTTTTTAAAGAGATGGAGAAAAAGGCACACACAGACCTAGAGAAAGATGCTCAGAGATGCCAGAGACGCGCTAGAAACCTTGGCCAGATTACTAATGGTCTATAAAGCCTAATTTGGAGAACACGGGCCTACGAGCTCAAAATTGAATTATACTGCCTTATTAGATCCCACACTCGTGTGAAACCACAGTCATATTAGTCATAACTGAAACTAGGAATACTCTATGTACACAAATATAAAGTGCATGCTTATGCATTTTTAATTGGATCAAATAAAACTGAAGCTGCAAACAAACTCACATTTCAATTATCTCACTAGTGCGGGGATTTCCTAATAACCTCGTTTTAAAACCCAAGGAGCTGCCAACCCCTCTGCACATCTGACAGGCATGGTCCCTAGAAATTTTAGGAAGGACATTCTCCGTTACTTCTCAACAGAGAAGAGAAATAAATACCCTAAAGGGAAAAGATTTTTTTCTCCTCTTTTTTTTTTAATATCCCTCCCCCCCTCTCTAATTTCTTTGCAAGCTCTAACATGCAATCTAATAACGCACCAAACTTGGCAGCGGGGTAGCTGGGTGGCTTGGAGTCTTCAGGGCTCCAATTTTCGGGGCGAGTGCGCGCAAGTGCGTGAGGAGCGGGCAGGAGGGGCGCGCGACCCGGGGACGCGCCAAGGCTCCCGCCCCCTCCCGGAGCAGCAGCCTGGCACCGGCCCACCCTCCTCCACCCCTGCAAACAGACGCAGGACGCGGAGCGGAGCAACTTCTCCGCGGGGGCGGCAGCGGCTGGCGGGCGCGGAGGTGGCCCTCACGCGCCGTGGGCCGCCAGGGTCCCCTGGGATGCCTTGGCAGGCCCCGCCCCGCCGCAAAGGCCCGCGCTTGGGGTCTGAAGCGGGACCCCAAGCCTGGGCGCGCGGCCCGCAGCGGCGCTCTCCCAAGGACGGCGGGCAGACGGAGCGCGCGGCAGCCCGGAGGGGCGGACGCCAAGCCCCTCGCCTCAGGCCTCGGGGCCCTCGGCCTGGCCGTACGCCCGCGGCCGCGCTCGGACCCCTGCCCGGCCGGGCCTCGCGCTGCCACGGCCCCTCAGCCCCGCTCCATTCATAGGGCAGCCCCATCCCGGCCAGCGGGGCGAAGACAGGGTCCCCGTGGGCAAGGCCAGCCTGCCGGGGCCAGGCAGGAAAATAAAAAGTTAAGAGAAGAACTTACCTAAAATGGCTCCTGCAGCAGCCAAAATACAAACAGCTATTATTTGGTGAAGTTTAGCTCAGACACCCTGCAAGGACACCCTAACACAGCTCGGGCCCGCCTCCCCTGCCGCGCCATTGGGGTTTGCCTGCCCAAAACACAGGCTCATTGGTCAGGTGGGCTGCCGATCAGACTGAAGCCCGTTTCAAGCTTGCTTGCAGGAGCGAGTGATGGGCTCGCTCCATTGTGCTCGTATTTGCATGGATGTGATGGTAGCGCTGATTGGCCGATGTAGGGGCCGCCCCGCCTCCCAGCCTAGATCTCCCCGCCTTGCGGACGGCGCAGCTCCCGGCCCGCCCCCCCCCTCCCCCCGGAACGAAGCGGCCCAGCCGCGGGGGCGGGGCGGGGCTGGGGTCCCGCGGGCGGAGGGGGCGGGGCGGGGTACTGCACTCTGTGGTTTGCAAGCAGGGGGCGAGGACCCGAGCGCTGGCAGGCGGCAGGGGCTCAACCTGCAGGTGGAGGTCTCGCAGGTAGTGGGCAAGCAAGCTGGAAAACCCGGGATTGGCTCTCCGGAGGTGGAAGATGTACTGGGGTCCCAGGACGTGAGCGTCCCGCTGGCGCCCAGATCCTGCAACGCACACGCGAGGAGAGGTGAAGGTCTCTACGGACAGGAAAAAGAAGATGCTGAGAAGCCAAGGGAAGCGACGAGCTCGGTCATCAGTCTCCAGCTGCTTATACTGCAGATCCGCCAGGCTCCCTAGCATACTAGGAGCTTCTTCCCAGGGCCTTGCACACCCCGGGAGTTTTCCAGCCCTGAGGATCCTGCAGCGCATTGGATATGCTTCAGTAACATCAGGAGTGGAACCATGGTGTGTTTATTTTCGGGCCTATCTCCACTACCATCCTTGTAGCATCCTCAAGGACAGGGCCTAGCATATGACAGAGATTCAACCAATTATTGTCTTCCGTAATTCGTTTTTTAGCAGCTAATTTCTAAGCCCCCACTAAATACCTGACATTGATCTGAGACGGAGGATGTAGTGGTCAATAGGACAAAGCCCTTGCTCTTACCGAACAGGCAAAAGAAAGGCAATAAATAAAATAAATAAATGAATACAGAGACAGGTAGTGATAAATGCCATAAAGAAAACAGATGGCGGGAGGAAGGACATCAGACCAGAGATGGGGGAGGAGCAATTAGGGCAAGGAGGAATCTAGAGCCTGCCTTGCCTAGCTGAATATCCCTCATAGCATCCTTCCTTCTATGGGACCCGGTGATCACCTTTCCTCTTCACTCCTGCCTGCCTCATCTGGAGTGTTTCCCCAGTGAATACTTAAAGAAAAAGAAAAGAACATGCCCCAAACTGGCTGGACTCTGACTTTGAAAGCTCACTTTACCTTAATTAAAGCAGGAATGATCTGAGTCTGATGACTCCAAGAGCAGTTTGTCAGAAGTGTTTAGGATGAGAATGGTTTGAGTGTGTCAAGGGTAATCACAGTTAACGGAGCCTTCCTGTACTCCCTGAGAGAATATGTTTAGCTTCTTAGAGATCCTAGTTTTCCTATGTCTTTCAGCCAATGGCCCTAATTCTCTTCTGGGTCTTGCTTCTTGTACTGGCTAGTTTTATGCCAACTTGACACACTCTAGAGTCATCAGAGGAGGGAGCCTCGACCAGGCTATAGGTGAGCCAGTAGAGCATTTTCTTAAATAATGATTCATGGGGGAGGGCACCGCCCATTGTGGGCGGTGCCACCTCTGGCTGGTGGTCCTGGGTTCTATAGGAAAACAGGGTGAGTGAGACTTGAGGAGCAAGCCAGTAAGCAGCATCTGTCCGTGTCCACTCCATCAGCAGCTGCCTTCTGATTCCTACCCCTTGTGAGTTGCTGCCCTCACTGCTTTTGGTGATGAAGTGTTACATGGGGCTGTGAGAAACAAAACCCTTTCCTCCTCAAGTTGCTTTTGATCAAGGTGTTTCATCACAGTAATGGTAACCCTACCTAAGGCACTTCTTCGTTTCTTACACTACCCCCAGTAATTTGTCTAGTTTGAAAGAGCACAGGTAGCAGCCGTACATCACATAGCTGTCTCACCTGCCACCTTTCATTATAAGGATGGTCAAAATGTGTCACAGCCCATACTTCCTCCTCTTTCCATCTTTTCTTAGATATTAAGTATCAGCTATGTCTGTAGGTATTGTTTTTATAGATACAAAGACAGAGTGTTAAGGCAGACAACATCCTGGTTCTAAGGGAGGCTTGCATTCTGGAGACAAGGCAGAGAGTAATGCATCTCAAAAATCTCCAATCCTGCCAAGCTGGTAGCTAATTGTCCTTGCTCTGGCCTCTTAAGAGATAGCTTACTTACCTCCTAATCCAGTTTCTGCAACAGCTAATGGACCAGGAAGCTGGTGGTCAGACCCCTTCAGCCCAAATACAAGGATCAAGGAGGGTTCTAGAGCTCTCAACAGTACTCAAGGCTGGCATCTATAAATTTATTCTTTCTGGGATGAGGCTGAGGAAATAAAATTTGGACAGAGGAGGAGTCACTTTTATGCAGAGGCATAGAGACAAGAGAGACTGTGGGGGAAGGGCAGGAGCTGGACAGAAAGGAAAGGTAGACTTGACTTGCCATTCTCAAACTTTGAGGCAAGTCAATAGCTTGAGATACAATGACACGAAGTGAGGTGGTCAGGCAAGGAATCAATAGGAGTCCGGGATGGCTTCACAGCCAAATAGAATAGAATTCGTGGGAGCAAAGGAAGTGCCTGAGGCTACGTTCAGAAGACAAGATACTGCAGGCTCAGCCATGAAAGAATAGGTCTGCAGAATTGAGACGCTGACTCTAAAGCACTTTGAGAGCAGCTAGGGCCCTACAAGGCAACACTCAGGGAGGAGGCAGCAGCTAAGCTGCATTTTGCTGAGTTCTGCCCAGAAGTAGAAGTTGGTTCGATGCTGCAGAAATGAGGTAAGTGTAAGATAGGGATGAAAAGCAAATTCCGGAATGACTATTAGTTTGGTCTGCTCTAAGTGTGGCTGATAGTTTCTGCTCAGTGCTTATTCTCTAAGAAGCCATATAACTGAGTCTTGGTATTGCCTGCGGCGCAGGGAAAGGAAGGAAGTTGACTCACCAGCTCTTCTTTCTTTGGGCAGGGAGTCACATCAGTTAGTCATGGCCACATTCCAAGCAAGCTTCTGTGGTGTTCCCAAACGCAGTGTCAGCGGGGACCCGGGAAGGGAAGGAGGGCCATGAGCCAAAGCACTCTCAGGGGCCACTTGTGTGAAATCAGATGGTCCCCACCCAGAGCTGCTCGCCACCACAGCTGCAAGAAGAGTCAGTTGATACCGTGAGGCTAATACACAAGTGAGAACAGAAATGTAACAATTGCTGTACCATATAGTAATGCCTCCATTTCCAGAGTGTCCCAGGAGGGAAAACAAAAATGTTATAACTCAAAACACTAGCCTCAGAAAGACTTCCTACGCTTCCAGAATTTTCTGATAGTAACTCTAGAAAGAGGAGCTGGAAGAAAGAGGAGCTGATTTTAGATAGTGTCAGTTGACCATTGAAACTGGTCAACCATAATGGATATGCCACTTTTTGTTTATACATTCACAAAATGGTGGGTTTGTCTTCCTTTTTCCTTCCCTCCCTCCCTCCCTCCCTTCCTCCCTCCCCTCCCTCCCTTCCTCCTTCTCTCCCTTCTTTCCTCCCTTCCCTCCCTCCTTCCCTCC
>NW_021620421.1:587423-590613 GCF_004785775.1 Grammomys surdaster | reverse complement strand
CCCTCCCTTCCTTCCTTCCTTCCTTCCTTCCTTCCTTCCTTCCATTCAGTATGGAGAATCAATCCCAGGATTTTGTACACATTAGGTAAGTGCTCTAACATGGAGATACATCCCCAGTCATCTTTTTATGTTTTTGTTTTGAAAAATAATTTCACTAAGTTGCCCGGACTGGTCTCCAGCTAACTCTGTAATCCAAATTGGACCTGACCCTTTACATCTTCCTGCCTATGCTTTCTAAGTAGCTAGAATTTTACACCTGTGCTATTAAGCCTGGTTATAATGGTTCTGTGTAATAATCTCATTTTAGAGGAAGAAGGGAAGCTCATAGGACTCACAAATTTAATGAAACATGCAAGTCTCAGACTTCTGAAACTTAAAGGTTCCACAAGGCCCCTTTCCAAGATTATCCAAGCAGTAAGCCATACTGGGCAGAAGAGACTCTCTAGCTTGCCCAACAAGGGATAAAGATTTCATGGGTTTTTAAGCATACTGAGTGGACTTTTGATTGACACAGCTACCTTTGAGTTGTTTCTACTTCTACAAGAAACTCCAATAAACTTACTGGTGCACTAAGGTACACTTGGGAAGGCTCTTTGGTTTGTCATTGGTGCCCTACCTGGACTGAATTTTTTTTTTTAATCTCCACAGAAAATTCACACAATTTGACCGGCATTTAAATTGTTTCTACTTTGTGGCTGTTATGAATGTGCTGCTGTGGACTTCCATATTCAGTCTTTGTACATTTTTATTTCTTAGAAAGATTCTAAAGAGGTTGATGTTTAAAACTGAATACACACCTTGAAAGTTCTTTTTTGTTTGTATTTAAATGCCCAGTAGTGACAAACACTGCAGGTACTGGAGATGCAATAGTGAATAAAGTTCGCTACATGCTCTGCCTTGTAAAGCCTGCAGTCTATGCAAGGATAGAAATCAGTCCAACAAACATAGAATCAGTTTTAACATCTTGAAAAGCAGTATTACAAAGGAGTGGTACATGAGGCTGAGATTGTGCTAGAAGGAAACCAGAAAAGCTGTCCTTGAGCTGGGTAAGATCTGAAGCATTTTAGAGCTGTCACCTTGATTGTCTTCCGAAGGAACATTATATGTGACCACAAGGGTATTTCCATTACTGCTACCCCTTGAAAGCAACTTCCAGGTGTGCTGGTTTCAGGTGTGTCTGTCTTTGAACAAAATCCCTATGTTTTAACCTCTTAGAGTTTGGAGAAGAGAGGAATTCTAGAGCAAGCACAACAAATATTAATAAAATTTAGCATTGGGTCTGATTTTTAACTTGACACATCAGAAAAGAAAATATCCTATTTCCCAGCTTCCTTTGTGTCTTGGGGGAAAAAAAAAAACACTATGCAAGCAAGTTCTGGCCCACAAGATATAAACAAAAGCTATTCAGTATTTTCTGAGAAACTGTCAAAGACACTGAGCCCCAGGCTTTGTATTTTTCACCATCTTCTTTAACCTTGCAGGAACATCTGGACTGGTGCTCGAGTCGTCATCATGGACCACGAGGTGAAGAGGGAAAGCTAAGAAAGGTGGAGCAACAATATCGAGAAGCTGGTTGTCAACGTGTCATGCCACTATCCGACTGTGGGCCTATTAGAGTTCTTATATAAGAGAAAATTCAATGTTAACGTTACTATTCCTTTGCAGCCATTTCCTTTTTTAGTAAAAGTTTTGGCGTTTTTTTTTTTTTTTTTTTTTTCACTTTTAGTCATGTATCTGAATGAGTCAAGTGCCTCACTGGCCAGAAACCTTGGATTTTCCTAGAGCTGGAATTACGGGTGGTTGTGAGCTACTTAAAGTGAGTGCTGGGACCTGAACCTGGGTCCTCTGCAAGAACATTAAATGCTCTTAACTACTAAGCTATCTCTCCAGCACCCCTTGCAGCCATTTTTATTATATGCAGCTGTCTTAGTTAGGGTTTCTATTGCTGCAATGAAAACATCATGACCAAAAAGCAAGTTGGGAGTGAAAGGGTTTATTTGGCTTACAATTCTATATTCTTGTTCATCATCGAAGTAATTCAGGACAGGAATCCAAATAGGGGAGGAACCTGGAGGCAGGAGCTGATGCAGAGGCCATGGAGGGGTGCTGCTTACCAGCTTGCTCCTCATGGCTTGTTCAGCCTGCTATCTTATAGGATTCAGGACCACTAGTCCAGGGATGGCCCCACCCACAATGGGCCACCCCTTATTTCCAATGCTGTGGATTGAACCCAGGACATTATGCATAATAGCAGAGTGCTCTATCATCAGCACCTCCATTTTTGAAAGTGTATGTGTATGCATGTGTCAGTGCATGTATGTGTGGAGGCCTGAAATCAACCTTGGGTATCATCTTCAAGAATTCAGCCCACCTCTTTGGAGACAGAGACTCTTGTTGGCTTGGAGATCACTAACTGAGCTAGACAGAATGGCCAGTGAGCCCTAGGGATCTTACTGTTTCTGCCTCCTCAGTGCTGGAATTACAAGCATATGCCAGCATGGCCAGCTTCAGCAGATTGAACTCAGGTCCTCAGGCTTGCAAGTCAACTGCTAACCCATCATCACAAACTCTTGTTGTTGTTGTTGTTGTTGTTGTTGTTGTTTGTGTGAAACAGGAGTAACCCAGGCTGGATGTGTACTGGCTATGTATGTTGCTGAAACTAGCCTTGAACATGATCTCCTTGACTCTACCTCCTGAATGTTAAGACTATATGCACATACCACCACAGTCAGCCTGGGCTAATCTTGTATATTATTCTCTGTATGTCTGAAATATTTTATGATTGTGCATTTAAAATATATGTATTCAAATATCCCCTTGGAAATTGTCCCTGCTGTGTGGGATGCCCTGCTGTGTGGGATGCCCTGTTTTGTGGGATACCCTGTTGTGTGGGATACCCTGTTGTGTGGGATGCCCTGCTGTGTGGGATACCCTGTTGTGTGGGATACCCTGTTGATTGGTATGTCTGTTATGAAGGATACCCTATTGTGTGGGATACCCTGTTGTGTGGGATGCCCTGTTGTATAAGATACCCTGTTTGTGGGATGCTCTGTTGTGTGAGATATCCTGTTGTATGAGATGATGCCTTGTTTTATGCGATATCCCGTTGATTGGTATGTCTGTTATGAAGGATGCCCTGCTGTGTGGGATATCCTGCTGTGTGGGATGCCCTGCTGTGTGGGATGCCCTG
>NW_021620421.1:562178-587413 GCF_004785775.1 Grammomys surdaster | reverse complement strand
GTGGGATATCCTGCTGTGTGGGATGCCCTGCTGTGTGGGATGCCCTGTTGTGTGGGATACCCTGTTGATTGGAATGTCTGTTGTGAGGGATGGCTTGTCTTATCAGATATTGACCTTGTTTTTACTCTGTGGGAAGAGGAGTTAGGATTGGAGGTGACTTCTGGAACCTGGAACAGAGAGCCAAAGAAATGATGCTAGTAGCCAGTGTGTATTGTGGAACTGAAGTCACTGGCGATAAATCTGCCACTGGGGAGGGGAGGGGAGGGGAGGGGGTCCCCTTGACAGGATTACCGCTCACTAGGACAGAACTAGAAAAGAATAGTTAACACTGCAAGCTCTGGAATGCTCCATATTTCATCAAAATCTAAGCTCTGCTACCTTAAGAAATTCACTTAATTTTCATATTGTATTCCAACTATTAGAGTTATGTAGATTGAATGATTCACATACAGTAGTTAGCACGTAGTACCTGCTTGGTATCTATTACTACATTTCTATTATATCCTGTCCTCTGCTCCATTTCTCTATGCCCCTTCTTCACTGACTTGGCCTTTTTTGAAACATGAATTACATTGATTAAGCTGAAATCACTGATCCTACATTGGGCCTAGGAGACCTCCCATCTCTTCTAGTGCCTTCTGTAGATTCACAGCCTCCATTCCCCATGTAGTAATCGGATTGGTTTAACTCTTAAAGTGCCTCCGAGCTCACACTCATCTCTGAATAATAACACTAGCGTTTTCGTTCTTTAAAAACCTGAATTTATTCATAGAAATGACTATGGGCACTTTCAGTACCTGTAATTTATGGAGAGTCACACCTCAAATGTTCTCGGGCAGAAAAATTTAAAAACGCTGGTCACCCCTCCCTGAAACAGCTTCATAAATCCCTGGTCCTCACTCCACGGCATACATTCCTGCAACAATAGCTAGACAGTTTTAGCCATAAAAACTTGCTTAAGGGCTGGAGAGATTGCTCAGTGGTTAAGAGCAGTAACTGCACTTCCAGAGGTCCTGAGTTCAAATCCCAGCAACCACATGGTGGCTCACAACCATCTGTAATGAGATCTGATGCCCTCTTCTGGTGTGTCTGAAGACAACTACAGTGTATTCATATATAATAAATAAATAAATCTTTAAAAAAAAAAAAAAAAAAAAACTTGCTTAAGCTGAGGCTTTTTCAGCTAAGCCCAGAGCTGTCCTTTCCCTTACATACGCAGTTCTACATTTGGTACCGCTGACCCGTTTAGAGAGGCCACGATCTGAAAACGGACACTAAAAGAAGCAACACTGTTTTACATCTTAGAAAAAACACACTGTAGTTTTGTTTCACTTTGTTTTGTTTTTTGAAAAATAATGACTTTGTTTTCATGTTTTTGTTGAAGTGCGGTTAGCCATTCTCCAAGATGCTCCCCCAAACTCTCTGCCTACTGGTATTTGAATCTCTTTATCGTCTTTTTGTGTAATGAGTATAGTTGGATGGGTAAACAGTAGAATACTGCTGAAAGGACATTGTGACTTCTAAAGCTAAGTCATAAATGATATTGTGGCTCCTTACTTCTTGGGATCCATTGCAATGAAAGTAGCCATGCCATGAGCCACATAGCCCTCGAATAGCTCCATGAGACAAGGACCTGAGACCTCTTGACACTGGGCATGTAAGCCAGCTGTCTTGGAAGCACACCCTCCATACTGAGTCAAACCTTCACACAAGCTACTGCACCACTAAGCAGTACCATCACTGTAACAACACAAGAGACTACTCAGGTGCCCAGCGGAGCCATCTTCATATTTTTGACCCATAGAAACTATAGGAGACAATAAATGTTTGTTGTTGCTTTAGATCATCAAGCTTTGAGGCAACTTGTTATGCAGCAACAGATAACTAACATACTTAGTATTTGATGATATGAGTGATAGCCATAGTTTACTTATTTTAACATAAGCCATACTCAGTTATCATATAAGCCTGCCTAAAATTGTGTTGTCTTACCCTGATGTCTCTGTCCAGATATTTTAAGTTATTTCATATTTCAGGCCTGCTCAGCAAACCTATTAATAATGGAGATTCCAGACCAACTCTCAGAACTTTGAATCAGATTGATGGCAGAAAGTTGTATTTCTCTATCCAATTCAATTTTTAAGTGATTCTTATATTCTTTCTCTTCTTAAAAATGTTTGTGTAAATGTATGTATTCCATGTGTGTGCAGGTACCTTCAGAGGCCAAAAGAAGATGTTGAATCTCCTGAAGTTCGAATTATAGAAGGGCCATGAGCCACTTGAAAGCTGGGAATCCAACTCAGATCCTCTAGAAGAATAGCAACTGCTGATCCATCTCTCCAGCTCCAAGCCTTTCCAGCCCTAAGTTTTATGTTTTCATTACTGTGGGTAAGATTCTGAGTTCCAGACAGTTGACCTCCATTTTTTCTATCTTCCAGAGATACACCCTAGAAGAAAATAAAGTTGGAAGGATGCTCCTGTGATAAGAAAACATGGGTTGTCATGTGGACCCTGTAGTGTTTATTGAGCATTTAATATGCACCAGATAGCATTCTGACTGATTTACATGTGTTAACATATTTAATTTTTTTGTTTTGTTTTTCAAGACAGAGTTTCTCTGTGTAGTCCTGGCTGTCCTGGAACTCACTCTGTAGACCAGGCTGGCCTTGAACTCAGAAATCTGCCTGCCTCTGCCTCTGCCTCCCAAGTGCTGGGATTAAAGGCGTGCACCACCACTGCCTGGCATATTTAATTTTTAACAAGAGAAAACATTATCTTTGTTTTACAGTAGGTAAGATTCAGGCACGTCACCAGAAGAAAGGATCTAGAGCTTTCTGCATCCCAGTCTATGAGCCATTGGCTCAGGTGCTGAAGTGAGTCCATCCATAGCTACCACATCCCCAACAATTCGATCTAAGGTTCTAGGTTCCCTGGAGTTCCTATTGAAGGTATCATATGAAAAAGTAAGGCCAAGATTTCTCAGGAGGAAAAGAAAAAGGAACGTGCATGCTAAGAAAGAAAAGGATAGAACTCAGATATGATGACTAATTTTTTCTTTGTTTACTTGACTGGGCCCAAGGATGTCTCAATGTAAAAGATTATTTTTGGCCAGACAATGGTGGCACACGCCTTTAATTTCAGGAGGCAGAGGCAGGAGGATCTGTGTGAGTTCAAGCCTGGTCTACCAAGTGAGTTCCAGGGTAGCCAGGGCTACACAGAAAAATCTTAAAATCTTGTCTCGGGTGGGGGGAGGAGGGGAGAGAAAGAGAGAGAGAGAGAGAGAGAGAGAGAGAGAGAGAGAGGGTAAAATGCTTCTTGCACAAGCATGAAGACCTGAGTTTGGATCTCGAACACTCATGCAGAAAGTCAGACATGACTGGCTGGTATCTTTAATGCCAGTGTTGGATGACAGAAGCAGGAAGAGGCTGAGGATTTATTGGCCTGCTAGTCTAGCCAATCAATGATCTCCAGGTTCACTGGGAGACCCTGTCTTAAAAAGAAGGTGGAAAGTGGTAACAGAAAACATCTGACATTGACCTCTGGCCTCCATATGTGTATACACGGGTACATGCATCAAACCCATCTGAACATATCCAAAAACATCTGGATATACATGTGCACTCACATGCATACAACACATACACACACACACACACACACACACCACAAATTATTTCTAAGTGTGTCTGTTGAAAGTGTGTTGAGAAGACATTAGTGTTTGAATAAGAAGGCTATGGAAAAGAGATCTTTTACCAATGTTTGTGAGCATCCTACTGATTTGCTTCACTGGAGGGCCCGTCCAAGCAAAGCAAGAGGATGAAGGAAGTCCAAGTCCTCTGCGAATGAGCTGAGGCATCATCTTCTCCTGCTCTCAGGCTCGCAGACTCAAAGGCTGCGCTGGCTAGTTTTGTGTCAACTTGACACAAGCTAGAGTCATCTGGTAAGAGGGAACCTTAATTGGGAAAATGTCTTTATCAGATTGGCCTATAGACAAGTTCGTGGGGGCATTTTCTTCATTAGTGATTGAGCCATAGAAACCAAGCCAGTAAGTAGGGTTTCTGTTTCTGCCTCTGGGTTCTTGCCTGGCCTTTCCTAGGTGGTAGGCTTGTCATTTATAAGCCAAGTAAACCTTTCCTCCCGCAAGGTGCCTTTGGTCAATGTTTTATCACAGCAGTAGGAGGCAAAATAGGACAAGGACTGAAAACCACAGCCTCTTAGAACTCCACGTGTACTCAGGCCTCTAGGCTTTAGGCTTGGCTTACGAGTCACTTCAACAGCCCCCTGGGGCTCAGGCCTTTAGACTCAGATTGAATTTCAACATTGAATTTTCTGGTTTTCTGTTTTACAGAGCGTGGGTAATAGAACTTCAGGGGTACTAAAATCAAGTAAGCCAATTTCTATAATCAGTCTCTCTCTCTCTCTCTCTCTCTCTCTCTCTCTCTCTCTCTCTCTCTGTGTGTGTGTGTGTGTGTGTGTGTGTACTCATGTGCATCCTATCCTACTGGTCTGTTTATCTGAAGAACTTTGATTAAAACAGATGTGTAACACTAATCTAAAAATTTGAACAGCCACAACTTAACTAAGTCGAAGGAAATGGTCCTCAAAGCATGGGCTCAGATTCAGAATACCTGACTCAGGTGTATATTAAAGTGTGAGGGGCTAGGGAGATGACTTAGTAGGTATGAGCATTTGCTTGAACAAGCATGAGAACCCCAGCACCCATGTAAAAAGCCAGGCAAGGTCAGGGGATATAATAACCCCAATGCTGTGAGGAGTAGTTGTGAAGACAGGAGGATTTCTGGGACTTCCTGGCTACCAGCCCAGCCCCAGGTTCAGTGAGAGATTGTATCTTAAGAGAATAAGGTAGAGAGTAACAGAGCACGACTCTTGACTTCCTCCTCTAGCCTTCACCCGTGCAAACACATATCACACACACACACACACACACACACACACACACACACACACCTTTAGAGTTACTAAGTTAAGAGACTCAGCTGAGGCTAAACCTGGGCGTGCAATGTGACTCCAGAAGCCCTAATGGCTTTGGGTAGTCATTACAGTGCCAATTTTGAAGTCTGATAGCATCCATGAAAGATGTCCTTATAGCCCCATAGAAACACGAGTGGAGACTCAATGCTAGGAGGACTCAAACTAAGAACTTTCTTCTCATATGCCCAGATACTTTCATGCTGGTGCCACTGATGGCTTGATGGCTTTAAACCAAGCAGGACTCTAGCAGTCATTTAGCCACATTTCTCAGTGATCAGGTCTTGACATGGTCATTCATGTGGTATATGACCAGTAATTTATTAATCAGTAACACATACCATAGTCTGAATGATTTACGTGTGTGTGTGTGTGTGTGTGTGTGTGCACGTGTGTGGGGTGTGTGTGTGTACGGTGAGTGTGTGTGTATGCAGGGTCCCAGGCATGTATGTAGTATATGTGTGTGCATGTGTACTTGAGGGTACATATGTGTGTTTGTGTATGAGTGTCAAAGGCTGATGTCGGATGTCTTCCTTAGTATTTCTTTACATGATTAACATGATGATGATGATGATGATGATGATGGTGATGGTGATGAAGATGATGACATGAGACCAGGTCTTTCACAGAACCTGTTTGGCTAGACTACCTGGTCAGTGAGCACCATAGAGCCTCTTGTCCAGTCTCTCTGACTCTGGGATTACAAAAGTACTGTACTCAGCTTTTTCCATGGGTGCTTGAAATCCAATTTCAGTTACTTATGCTTTCCTCAATCTGCCAGGTATTTACTTTATAGACTGAGCCATAACCCCGGTCCCTGACTTACCTTAAAAAATAAATGGAAGCAGTTATCTTTATAATAATGTTATTTCCATTAATTTGAACTCTGATGTGCTCTTCTGAGCAGCAGAGCAGGGGGTGGCATTTTAGTTGAGTGCTGGGAATTTTGTGTAGCCCACAGCCCACCTTATCTATGTTCCAGCCTGTGAGACCATTAGCAGTCCTGACAAGTGTGAATTACAGTTGTGCTTGGGAGTGGTGGTTTTATAGTTACTGCCACTTTTTATGCCTTTACATCAGTAGTGTGTGCTTTCTTCCCTTATTAATAGCACCTTGTGTGTGTGTGGGGGGGGAATATCTGAGGGAGAACAAAACTTGGTGCTAAAAATAAAATTAGCCATATTTACTTCATTTTTCCTTACATAGTGGCTGTGTTTAAGATCTTTAAACGCCACTTTTCATTATTCAACTATTTACAAAATGCTTTTATAACCACAAAAATCACAAATATTGTACAGTATTATTTGTCTTCTGGGAGAAAAAAAACAACCAGAAGATAAATTGTGAGGAGTATAGGTTTTATAAAAGGCTGCTTTATGGAACCAGTGGCAGGGGTCATAGAAAATATGCTAAAACACACAGCTCTGGCCCAATACATCCCTACACGCATGCTCACATACTGTGGGGTTGCTGATTGCTCCAAGTTTCTCAGGATATGAGAAGGATCAACTCACAATTAACACTGCCAGGGCTCTGTAAATTAAGGTGGGGGGGGGGACACCGTAGCCAGCGTGTACCAGTTTTTATCAGTTAGTACAAAGTATTTGCAGATAAAATGGAGTTAGGGTTAGGCACTAGGGGTTTCAAGCTATTTGGAGATAGGGTCAGAAAAGAAAGAGGTTGAGGATAAACAGCAAACATACAGAGAGACTGACTTGTCTTGGCAACAATGTCCAATTTGTGGGGTGTGCAAGTGTGTGTGTGTATGTGTGTGTGTGTGTGCATGTATTGTGTGCATATATCTTGAAAGATAACTGTTTGGCTAGTTAAATGGTTAAGTGCAGGGGAAAGGCGACTCAGCTAATCAGAAGAAAGGTTGAATACATGGATATATTGATATATGAATGACTGGTGAATGGATTAGTGAATGAATAAATCAAATAAGGATCAATAGCTTTTAGAGTTGTAATGGTCTGAATGAAAGTGGCTCCCATAGACTCATCACAAGTGGCATTATTGGAGGTGTGGCTTTGTTGGAGTAGGTGTGGCCTCGGTGGAGGAAGTGTGGGGTTGGTGGTGGGGCTTTGGGGTTTCAGATGTGCAAGCCAGCCCAGTGTCACTCTTTCTTCCTGCTGCCTGTGGAACCAGATGTGGAACTCTCAGCTTGTTCTTCAACATCATGTCTGCATACATGCCACCATGCTTCCCACAATGACAATAGTGGACTAAACCTCTGAACTGTAAGCCAGCCCCAGTGAAATGTTTTCCTTTATAAGAGTTGCCATGGTTACAGTGCCTCTTCACATAATAGAAACCCTAACTAAGACATGGGTGATGAATAAAAACTGGGAGAGTAGTTGAATGAATCCAAGTACAAGTAGACACTTGGATGGATGTACAAACAAATACATATATACACAGCCAAGAGGAAGACCAAAGAGAGAGAGAGATTGGTGAATGAACATCAAGACAGATTAATGAATTAATGGACTGATGATGTGGGAGGCAGAATAATAACTCTAAGATGGTCAAATCTTCTTTCCTGGAATCTTTTTAGATTTGAAAAGATGTGCATGTGTATATGTCCGTATGGAGTATGTGTATGTGAGTATTCTAAAAGTAACCTTTGTTCTCCAGATGTAATTGTCACCTTGGAAGCTAATTGCTGAATAAGCTCACCTTTCCTGGCTCTTTCTGAGCTCTAGCTGGCTGGGTCAATTCAAATGTTCTGGTTCGAAACTCCTCTCTAAGCTGACTGATTCAAGCTGGCTTCTCTCACCTTCTGACTGAATCACTCTGCTTGTCCTCACACCAACTTTGGCAATCTGTTCTAATCTTCTGGCTCCTTCTCATTCTCCCATTGGTTCGTTCTGTCTTTACCTGTGTCTAGCTTGTTCTTTCTGTAACCTGTCTCTGTAAAAACTGTTCCAGTAAAACTGCTCTCTCTCTCTCTCTCTCTCTCTCTCTCTCTCTCTCTTTCTCTCTCTCTCTCTTTCTCCCTCCCTCCCTCCCTCCCTCCCTCCCTCCCTCCCTCCCTCCCTCCCTCCCTCTCTCCCTCCTCTCTCTCTGATCTCTCTCTGCACTGATCTCTTAAGCAGTCTCTCTTTCTTGTTCATTCTTGTGAGTTGGCATATTCTATCTCTGCCTCATTCTGTCAGATCTTTCTCTGATTTGTTACTTTGTCTGGCCCTCAATTCTATGTTACTTTCAAACACGGTGTGTTCCTTCTACAAATTAACTTTATCTCCATTGTTAGGAATTAAAGGTGTGTACTAAGGGAGTATCTGTATTCTGGCTGGATCATATCTTTGGATGTGATCCTTCGCCAGAGCAGCCATGTTGCTGTATTAAAATTCCTCTACAGAGTATAGATACCCTTGAAACCCAGAAGCATTGAATGCCTTGAAATGAGTTCCAGATAATTGTGATTTGTGGCCTGATGTGAGGTGCTAGAAACTATCCTCTATAAGAGTAATGTGTGCACTTAGCTGCTGGGCCATCATTCCAGCTCTAGGAATTTTTTAAAAATACTTTATTTCAAGGAATTATTTCAAGTGAATTAATGTTGTTAATAAGCTATGTTCAAAATGGAGTGATTATTCTGATTTATATGAATAGGCCCAGAATAATCACAAGGGACTTTATAAGTGTAAGAAAAAAGACAGGAGGAGGCCAACCAGATGGTTTAGTAGGTAGAGGGGCTTGCTGTCAAGCCTAATAACCTGCCTTTGATTCCTGAGACCCACATGGTAGAAGGAGAGAACTGACTATTAAAAGTTGCCCTCCGCCCTTCACACAAGCACTCTCTAACATATGTGTGCACACATACGTACATATGCTCACATACACATATAGAAAGAGAGGGAGAGAAAAGAGAGAGAATTTAAAAAAATAAAAAGAGAAAGGCAGAAAAGATCAGTTCAGGGAGAGATTTGAGGATGTTCTCTAACTGGTTTTAAAGTTGGAGAAAGTTGGCCTTGAGACTAGACATATAGGAAAAGTCATGGACAAATAGCTGGACAAGTAGACAGAGATATTTAAGCACACAGAGAGATAAAATGGGGGCAGATATATAGAGACAGACACATGCATGATTATCTGGAAGATGACGAGATGGACACATGGACTGTTACAACAAATATGAGGTGGACTTAAAGAAGTGATTAGTGAGTCCATACATGAATAAGTATTTGCTTAGTGATATGATTGGATAAATGAGTATTTATATCTATAAATGAACAAATACGAAAAATGTTTGGTGCATAAAGGCAGAAACTCGATATTTTAGATTAAATGTGGACTCATTGGACATTAGAAAAGTTTCTAGTTAGGAGAGGAGTCATCCAACAGACTGTAAAATGTGTGCAAAGCCTGATCCTCCAGAATGAACCATCAAAGGATCTTTGCACTTAATGGTTTCTCTATTTCCAATAATATCTGTATTCGTCAAGGTTCTCTATAAGAACAGAATCAATAGTATGTCTCTATTTATGCTGCCGTGGATTAACCTATTTGAATGCTTGGTCCTCAGTGGAACTATCTGGGAAGGATTAGGAGCTACGGCCTTGTTGGAGAAGATGTATCACTTTGGGTAGGCTTGAGGTTTCCAAAGCCCACAGCATACTCATTCTCTACCCACCTCCCCAAGCCTGCTGCCTGCTGGTGAATGCAAAGTTCTTAGCTACTGTTTTATCAGTATCCTCGTCTGTTTCCCACCATGTTATTAATGGACTAACTCTCTGACATTGTAAGCAAGCCCCCAATTAAATGCTTTCTTTTACAAGAGGTGTCCTGGTCATGGTGTCTCTTCTCTGTCATAAACAGTAACTAAGTATATATGTATGTGGCTTATTAAATCAGCCTATGTTTGAAATAGTAACAGCAGCTTTCTCATACTGGAGAAACTGAGAAGTCAGTAGTTGTCCAATCCACAAGGCTAGGTGCCTCCACAGACCCAATCTGGTGCTAAAACTCTGGAGGGTCCACTGGTTATTAGTCAGTGACGGAAACCTCGAAATGCTGGTTTTGCTATCAATGAAGGAATCAGCAGCAGTTGCAACAGGAAAAATTAACTCAGAAGCGAAAGGAAAGGCCAAGCTAGCAGAAAACAGATGATCTTTGTTTTGTTTTGTCATGTCCTTTTTCCATCTGGTCTGCTGCCAGAAGGGACCACCCCAACTTCACACATCGATTAAAGCAACCAGGACAATTCATCTGCTGAGACTCCCTATTCAGGTGATTCTAATGTGTGGTGAGTTGATATTGAAACTAACCATCACAAGGTCCTTCTTGTAAATGATGAACCTCTCTGTTCATCCTTCATTATAGCACAAACATGCTAAGAGAAGCTTCCTTCTCTCAAAGAAGCTTACTTCAGGTGCTCTTGTTGATACAGTGATACTTACTTAGATTCTAATTTAGATTCATTTGTGTGGTCACATGACTCAGATCATTCTCTTCCCCCTAGGCTACAAATTCTGAAGGAAGGTGACAGAAAAATTTTTGTAGCATGCCATCTTATCTTTATCACTACGTCATAGTGCATAAAAATATCCAGCAAGCACCTCATGAAATCATTAGCTGTGGTCTTAGTTTTCATTAATTGGTTAGCTAATTGCTCTTTGACAGTTATATACATGCATATAAATATTTTGGCCATTTTCACCAACCCTGTTACCCTCTCTCAACCCCTTCTAGTTTCTGCTGAACATCTTCTTCTTAGCAGATTCCCCTCCTATATTCATGTCTCTGCTGTTGCTTGCTTTGTTTTTGTTTTTTTTTCCTTGTGATTTGTCGAGTTTAGGGATTGCTCATGCAAGCATAGATGGAAAATAATTTACTGGAGCACACACAACTTAACAGTGGGTATACCATTGAAGAACATGACTCCTCTCTGTTCCTAACAACCCTTAACTGGCAATCTTCCCTCAGGGAAAGGTGGGGCTTCTTCATCTCTTCCCCAGTCCATGATGTAATGTTGAATGGTGCCATCTTCTACAGGTCTTATCCTGGTAACCACAGCTGCTAAGATATTCATGAATGCAAGACTCAGGTCATGTCCAGAAGAAAGTATTTCATGTCACTATTAAGAATAATCTTGATGGGCTAAGTCTATCTTTACCGATGGGAGGTTTTTGACAAGGGCAATATTCCTACAGAAGAGAAGAGTCAATGTCAACGTGAGTGCTCAGGACTACCTCTGTCTAGCGTCCTCTCTGCTTGACAGTAGGCCCCATCTTGGGCCAGGCCAAATATCTCTTTTTCTTCTCTTAGGTCCTCCTCACTAATTTGCTTTTGAACCAGTGTGCTCTTTGACTGGGTGATCCCATTCACCATCATCTCTTATGCTAATCCCCAGGTGCCTGCTCCTGCCCTGCTCTGGGTGCACCCTCAGAAGCCACACCCCTTACAGCAGCATGCACATTTCTTTCTGTTACTGCAATCATACTTCTCTTTCCTGACTGCTGGTTATTCTCACTTTATCTCTCCCATTATCTGCTAAGCTTCAGTTGGAGATTTGGAACCCATTCATCTTTTTCTGTACCCCATCACACACCAAGAGCCTGAAAGGATGCCATTCCAATTCCAGCCCTGCATGAACTAGCTTTGGGCCCTTGGGCACGGTGTTTAAATTTTCTGGACCTCAGTTTTCTAATCCATGAATTACAATAAATCTAGGCCTCGGTGTACATGTGGAAATTAAACAAGATAATCTAAATGACAACTCTAGCACAGTAGCTGGCAAAGGTTAAGTGGTAACTACAACCCACCTCCATTCTTCCCGTGTGTTCCCTTTTCTTCCTTCTGTACAGCAGCACAGTGCAGCCTCCCTTTCTAGTCCCCATTTTCTAGCCCACATAAAAATAGCAACACATAAAATGAAATTGCACGCTGTATTTTTACATCCCCCAAATAACTCAATTCAATTATAGACTGGTCCATTTTAGGTGTTTGAGCATTGGCAACGCATCTAAAGCTGGTAAATAAAGTTCCAGGTCTCCATTCAGAAAATAAAGAACTAAATCAATCCTTTGGAAAAATGGGTAGGGAAAGACATTTTTTTTTTCTTGAGGCCCCCAAACCTTATATGGAATGTGTCAGCAATCACTAACTCTGCTGGCTGGAAGACAGTACACAACGAACCCTTTATACTTCGAATCTGCCACGGTCTCTGAGCATCTAGCGGAGGAATTGAAGCTCATGTTTTCTGGCAACAGAGATTTGGCACGAGATCCCTGAGTGCACCCGAAGAGTGTTCATGTGACTCATTTTGTGCAGGGGAATCCAGAAAATCAGGAAGAAATGTAGCAACGAATGGAAAAGTACTTACCAATGCATTATTGCAACTGTTGGTGGGAAAACAGTGATTCTCCCTAAGCTAAAGCGAGAGTCTAGGCAGGGTCATAGTATTCTTACAAACAAATACAAAGTAGCAAGGATGGTCAGGTTCTAATGTTGGCCCTGCTACTTGTTACTATTGTAGGGATGTATCCCTATTTATGTGTGTGCAGGTGCTTTCCTGTGTATGGTTGGACATGCACAGATGTGTGTACATATGTGTTTAGAATGCAGAACAATCTTAGATGTCTTTCCTAATGCACTGCCCACTTTTCTGAAACCTTGTTTAGAACTCATGGATAGGCTATAATGGCTGGCCAGGAAGTCCCAGGATTCTACATGTCTTTGTTTCCCCAGCATTGAAATTGCAAGTATTTCACTACACTTAGCTTTTAAAAATGGGTTATGGGGATCAAAGTCAGGTCCTTGTGCTTGTACAGCATGTGCATTATCAACTGAGCTAGCTCCCCAGGACCTGAGCTAGCTCCCCAGGACCTAGTATCACTTTCCTCACTTTGTAACTTTAGTCAAATAATGCCATTCAGCTGATTCTCTACTTCATCTGTAAATAAGAAACTAATACTGTTTACACAGTATGCCACAATAGTCCTGGGGACCTAGAAAGTATTTAGTATGGTATGGGTGTGATTATGAATTAATATGATTATTTGATTTATTTTTACACTGTCTTCTTGGTACTTTTATTCATTTTTGTTTTAGATTATTTATTTAATGTGTGTGAATGTTTTGCCTGCATGTATATATGTATGTCACATGCTTGCCTGGTACCTGTAGAGATCAGAAGAGGGCATCAGATTTGCTGAAATTGGTGTTATGGATATCTGTGAGTAGTGGGTGTAGAGTACCAAACCCTGGACAAACTAGAACAAAAATTGCAACAATTGCGGTAATTAAAAAGTTAAAATAATATACATAGAGAACTCATATTTACTAATAAGAAAAGATCAACTTCTATCAGAAAGATGGTCAGGAAGAATGAACAGATAGTTCACACAAGGAATACAAATTATTGGTAAATTGAAAGGAAACACATTGCATTTATTCCTTATAAGTGAGAATTATATTTTATGGCCATCATTACAACTTTGTTAATGAAATATAGATATATGGCTATTATATTTGCACATATGCAGTATTTGTATGTGGTTAATAGCTATCAACATGCTTTCATGTAGTTACACCTACCTTTTGTAAGTTCTTTTCTCTTTCTTTTCTTCTTGTTTTTGGGGCAGTGTCTCACTCTGGTGATCAGGCTGTCCAAGAACTTAATTAAAATCCTCCTGCCTTAGCTTCACAAGCACTGAGATTATAGACAATAAAGATGTTCTTTCTTTTACTAATTTGAAAGAGCTCTTTATGTATGTATGTATGTACCTTCTATACATGTTGAATAAAGTCTCCCACTCATTCCTTTTCTTGGTTTCTTGAGACAAGGTCTTGGGGCATGAAGCAGAAGAGAATTCCCTTTAACTGAACACTCATCAAGCACTAGGCTCTTATACTTCCAGACAATCTTAGGCAGCATGTACAACAGTCTTTATCTTAGAGCTGAGGATGCAGTGGCTCAAAGACTAAGTAGATTTGTTCAAGGACACACAGCTAACAATTTGCATTTGAACTCTGCACCAAATGCTGCACAGTGTTTTTGTTTTGTTTGGAGATGGCATGTTGTGATCTATGCCTCAGCATCTAGATAGCCAGAGCTACACATGTCTTCCTTTGTGCCTAGCTAAAGCTGTGATCCTTTCAGGTCATTTTTGGGAAATTCATATCCAGGGCACCTGTACCATCTCCTAATTTCTATTCTTTTACATGTAGGGAGCCAGCTGCAGGTCTAGCTCCCTCTCTGTCCTGAGCTAGCTAGGGGAGAAGGATCACTATGATAAAGGAGGTCACACTGCCCTTGCTCTGGAATCTTGTATGGTTGAGGTTGAATCTTGGAAGCACAAGAACCTACCAAGTTCAGTCTCCCCTTATTTCTTGCATCAGTTCTTTTTCTGCCTTTGTCAGACTGTCAGCACCCTACATTTGTAAGAGGAAAACAAAAACAGAAGTTAGCTATTTCTATTGCTGTGAAGAGACATTATGATTGTGGCAACTCTTATAAAGGAAAACATTTAATTGAGGCTGGTGTACAGTTCAGAGGTTTGGTTCATTGTCATCATGGAAGGAAGCATAGTACCATGCAAGCAGACATAATACTGGAGAAGGAGCTGAGAGTTCTGCATCCAGATCTGAAGGAATAGGAAGAGAGAGTGACACTGGGGATGGCTTGAGTTTCAGAAACCTCAAAGCTCTACCCCAGTGACACACATCCTCTAACAAGGCCACACCTACTCCAACAGAGCCACACCTCCTCATAGAACCACTCCCTATGAGTCTATGATGGCCATTTTTATTCAAACCACCACATAGCTGTCATCATCTCCCTTCCTTAGGAGGAAGTATCATTTGACTGGAGCAAATGCTAAGGCTGTAATCTGTATTTACTCCTAGGTAAGATCATAAGTATCATAACTAGGAGTGTATCTTCTCCCCACCTTTCATCAGTGTGCACAGCTTTGGCTGCAAAAGCTTATTGACAGCCAGACCCATGCAATGATCTGCAGTACCCCAAATGGGCTTCTCCATATCCTGCCTCCATGGCCACAGCTGGGTTTCTTTACAATCAGCCAACTGTTTTACGTCCTCCAACTTACCTCTACTATGAAGGATGTCTAGACTTTTCTTCATGAATGGCTGAGTTAGGTCCTTCCACACTCCACAGACCCCATAATTATCTTGCTGTAGCTTTAACTATGTTTGATTGAGGTTCTCGCTCGTATATATGGCTGTCCATCAAAGTCAAATATGGATTTCCTCTGGGGCCAGGCCTGTGATCTGTGTATCTCTGGTGCTCAGCATCAGATGATGAATGGATGGGGGTGTTTATGAGTCTCTCCTTCCCATCTTAGGCTCTGACTCACAGAGCTGCTTCTCACTTTGGATCTGGTTTATTTGATTGAGGGATTTGCTGTTTTCTCAACTTTCTATGAAAGATGCTTCTTTTCCCAGTCTTGCTATGAGGACATCATATATCTCTTGATTTGTATCACCTGCCAGCTGGACTCCTCATCACTAATTCTGGCTGCCTGGTGGGAGAGTCTTGAAGGCCAGGCTGCAGTAAAAACTCTGCAGACCTCTTAAATCCTTTCTGACCTGGCAGGATTCCCATTATCTCTGCTACACTCCTGGGGTAAATCCGAGCCCAGACCCTAACTGTTCTGGCCTCCTCCTTAGTTTTATAGGCATAAGGCCAGGGCTCTTTATGACCAGAGCATCCAAACCTTGCTTCCAAAGTGTCTCCTTATCACTCTGTCCCAGCCACACTGCTTCAGGCATGTTAGGAGGCGAATCAGCCAAGTCTCTGTTGACTAGGAGTCCATCAGCATCACAACAGAAATAGACAGAATAACAGGCAATGAGCTTGTTCCACAGAACTGAGATAAAAGTAGCTAGACAGCCCAAGACCCTGAAGGACATCAGGCAAAGAAATACTCAGGTTGCAATCGCGCGTTCTTGGCTCTTGGGACCCTTTGGAGAGAAGTTCCCTTAGAATCTAATCTTGTAGAGGTGATTGTCTTTGTGCTGGCTTCTTCACAGGGAAGGAACAGCAGGACCCCACTAAAATGTTTCTAGAATACTTGATTTGGCTGTCCTGGGTTGGACATGACTATTGCCACCATCAGTCAGAGCAACTATAATCATCTGCAGAAGACACTTGTCAGATCATGGCTATTAATATTCTCTACTGGAAGGAAGGACAGGAGGCAGGGGATCGTGAGGCTTGTAATATGTCACAAGATCCTCACAAAATCTCTTCCTTCCCAGAAAGAATCACACATATATATGTGTGTGTGTGTGTGTGTGTGTGTGTGTGTGTGTGTATTATCCATTATAAAAATATATATTCATTTTTATATATGTATATACATATATAAGGGTGTGACTCCTCTATGATGTTGCTGTCTGTTGTTTGCTCATGGGATTTAGTGGTGCTGTAGGCATTTTTGAGTCAATCACTCATGATCTTCTAAGTGTCCCCAGGAAATTCATTGGTTCACCAAATTGGTCTTGGATGGACTCCTTTCTTTGGTCTGCCAGTGCCCTATCTCTGTTCCCCAGGGAAAGTCATATGACTTTTTGTATCTCTCCCAAAACTGAGCTCTGAGAGTCAGGGATAGGAAACTAACAAGGGGACATGCTGTGTGTTTCACGCTCTAGGGTAGAATATTTGAGGGTCATTGCTGAGTTAGCTGTTAGGGACTTTCTGACTCCCTAGCCAGCCACAAAATTTGCTGAAATGTCACTCTTGCTCCAGCTTGTTCACTCAAGTGGGAGATGCATCCCTAGGCTGCTGGCTGAGGAATTTTCCCCCAAAGGAAAATTCTCTGGTGTGACCAGCGTCTTACCCCACTGGAAAGAATTTCAAGATGAGTTGATGTCTTAGTAGTTAGGGTCGTGTTGCTGTCAAGAGACATGTGGCCATGGCAACTACTAATAAGGAAAACATTTCGTTGGAGTTGGCTTCCCTAGTGGGAAGCATGGTAGCATGGAGGCAGATATGTTGCTGGAGAAGTTGAGAGTTCTATGTCTGAATTGGCAGGCCTCAGGAAGAGAGAGAGAGAGACACTGGGCCTGACTTGAGCATTTGAAATCTCAAAGCCTATGCCCAGTGACAAACATCCCCCACCAATACCACAGCTACTCCAACAATGCCAGATGTCCTAATGGTGCTACTCCCTATGAGCCTATGGGGGGGTCATTTTTATTCAACCATTACAGTCGATCCAAAGCTATTTGAGCTTTATTGAGAAAGAGATGGTATGTGCTTTAAATTGAAGTGAATGTGCTGAGAAACAAAGATGTGCCTATAGTCTTAACAGTAGATCTATACATGATTCTGTGGCTTTTGAAGCTATACTCCTCAGTGGATGTAGCCAAAAAATGGGTTCAAAGATTTAAAAAGTGTTTAACAATTGTTAGAAAAATGAACTGGTTTACTGTGTTTAGTTGTATGTGTATGCCTGCATATATGTGGACATCAAGTGTATGCTGTGCCCATGGAGGCCAGAGGAGGATGACAAGTGTCATTAGAACCAGAGCTGCTACGTGGGTGCTGGGAACCAAACCCATATCCTCAGTAAGAGCAGAATGTGCTCTTAACCACTGAGTCATCTCTCCAGACCCTACTGTTTCTGTTATCCTAATGAATTGTCCTTGTAAAATGAATTTGCAAGGTTGTCTTGAGGCACATTCTTCAGGGCTAGGAGTGAGAGAGGAGCACACTAAGGGTAAACTCAAAGATTGAAAACATCATCAGCATCAGCATCAGCATCAGCATCAGCATCATCATCAGCAGCAGCAACAGCATTATTATTTGGTTTTTCAAGACAGAGTTTCTCTGTGTAACAGAGCCCTGGCTGTCCTGGGCTCTCTTTGCAGACGAGAGTGGTCTCAAACTCAGAGAAACCTACCTGCCTCTGCCTCTTGAGTGCTGGAACTAAAGATGTGCCCCACCATGCCCTGACCTACACTTTGGTTTTTAGTTTAGTTCATTGTTAACTGTTGGAAACAATTGTTTGAAATATCCCTCAAAAAAGTGAATATTGCCAGTTGTGTTGAAACTCTTGATTCTCAACCAGCAAGAGACATGAAGTATTGTGATGTGTAATGTTTCTCCCACGATCCCCCTCCTACATCTATGTTTGTCTCAAGAAGGTTCATGATAGGACAAGGAGTAAGAACATTCCAGGTTGAGCTCCAATGGAAGAAATAAACCATAGGTAGAGACAGAGAAGTACAAAGAAACTCATGTGTACAGAAGACGGAAGAGGAGAAAGTATGTTGATCAGAGCCCTGGGACAGCCGATTTCATTTTTAAAGCTGTGTGTGGAGAAGTTCAGATGGTATAGTGAACCCAAGAGGATGACATAGAGGAGTAGGTCACGAGAGGGGCTTCATGTTGAAGACTCAGACTCTAGAACAGAGCCATGAGTGAAGATGGCATACTTAAACGTGTACAAGTTGCATGTGAATCATTGGGTAAAAGCAGAGTGCATTAGATCTGTTTTTGCTACATTATCAGCCTTTCTGAGCAAAGACACCATAGACTATAGACCTGTGGAGGACTCTGGAAGTGTAGTGGTCAGCAGATCTTATCACATCAACCTTGGGGGAAGATTACATTCAAGAGACCAATTGCAAAAGGAGAATGGTTGGATGTAGAGAGTAGAAGGGAATTCATCAAGCCAAAGCCACCAGGCAGCAGAGCCATCCGTCAGAAGGAGCCTGGCAGGAAGCTAAGACCTGCTGAGAGCTGAAGTCTGGGGTGAGAGAAGTCAACAGGATGACCAGAGGGAGAGTCTAAGGGACAGAGGTACAGGCAGAGAAGACCTAACTCATGAGCAAGGTGGGGTTACAAACAATGTCCATTTAGCAGGAGACTACAGCACACAGTGCCCTGGAAACACACTTCCTGTTCACTCACAGCAGCTGGGCTGTAGGAAGAGGTCCAGCTTCTGTCTCTCTGGCTCTGCCTCCAAGCAGTTGACATGCCAGTGTGGATGGGCAGAGGGCCAGGATGCTATCCAGAGTGATGGGTGAATCTCTTTCTTAGATTAGATTAGTTTTGAAATTCTTATTTTGCCATGTGGCTGAGAAAGGAAAAGGGGCTGTGTGGTTGAGTTACCAGTCCATTGAAAGTGGCCAAAGGTATGTGGTAAAGTCAAATCCAGAAAGGAACTTAGAATCTCCCTTCTGCTCTGTACAGTATCTCTTGTCATATATTATAGTATATTATATATTTATGAATTATATAATATATACTACATGCTGCTATATGATATATATTATACACATAAAATATATTTTTATCTATATCTGTATCTATATCTATCTATATCTAATCTATACCTATATTTATATCTATTGTATTAACCAGAAGAATGATTGCCTAACTACGACAAGCACTAGGCTCAGTCCCTAGTGGTGCATATACAGAAGCAGGAGGTTTTAGGTAATCTTCAGCTACAAAGCAAATTTGAGGCTAGCCTGGGATGCATGGAGACCCATCAGGGGTAGAGAGAAAGAACCACTCTGGTAGATCTCCCATTTCCTTCCAGCCTTACCATGCTCCACCTCCCCACGATCTAGCCAACAGAAGAACTTGAGAAAGGAGTCTGCAGGGTCAGCCTGATTGTCTTGCAGAGTCTCAGAGAAGGGAAGGAAGGAGCTCGTCCATGCAGACTCTGAAGCGTGCATGGTCTATCACTTACATTCCGTTTCCTCAAGCATTAGTGTTTAGAATGAAATGAAATGAATAGTTCAATAACTAGTGCCACATATGCATAAAGGTCCAAACATAGGCAATTCTTCAGTTATTTATTAAACACAGATACTATCACTCAAGGAAGTTGTCTCAGACAGAAAAGAATTCTAATTATTAACCATGCTCTGTATAAAGGCAACAAACCATTTATTTTCTGTGTATGTGTGTACCTCTCTCTTGGAATCAAATTTGTAGGGAGAAGGGATGGAGTGTAAGGACCCTCCCCCAACAGCAAGGGCAATAGTAGAAGCAATGTCCAGTATCCCTACATATCCAGGGCTGAGAGAAAAGAAAAATCTGGGGATGTACGATGTTTCAAGTTAGGAACACAAATTACTGAGTTCCTGCTGAGGCTCTCGCCTTTTCAGCATTACGTCTCCAGTGTTGCTGACTGTAAGACAGCCTGGCCTCACATCAGAGTGCCATGAAGTGGGAGTGTCGTGAGTCATGGTGACAGTAACTCAATGATAAACCAGGCTTCTTTTTCTCATATGTTGTGTCTAGATAGAGTTTGCTACACAGTTTACTTTGATTTAGTTTTGCTATTTCTACTGTACATGTGATGCAAAGATCACAGGAGCACTACTTTGCATCAGCCTGCACTGTCTTAAGCCTGCATTCCAGACTTCTTCTCTGGCTTACATAATTCCGAGGAGGCGGTTCTGGTGCAGCAGCCAGCCTCAGTCCTCAGCTGTACTGGCTAGCCTTTCTTAGACACAAATAAGTGGGGACTCTAGAAAGAAGGGCAGGACCTCAGGATAGGGAACACAATATGCCCTTGATAGAGTGTGTTGCATAAATGTCTGTAGACAAAGACACTGCAGGCAGTGTCTGGATTCACAGGCAAGGACACTGTTAGCAGCCAGCATGCTGGCCTCAAGTCTACCTCTCCAAAGACACAGATCCTGGCTTTTCCTCTCAGAAGGTAGGTCAGATCTCTAGCTGTTATCCACCTGAGTGTAGATCATCTTCCCTGGTTCTAGTGATGAGGCAATGAACAAAGCAAAAGACCTGACCCACCTTTTTCCCCAAGCACAGACACTGTCATGTCTGTTCCCAGTTTAAGATATGTCAGCGGGATCCCACTGCCCCAGCATGAAATCCCAAACTCTCTAGCATGCTTATTCCACTCCACTCTGCCTTTTGCCTATCTCCATGGCCACAGAGAATTAATTTCAGTGATTCAAATGGGATGAACATATGTCCCATAAACCAGAACTTGCTAACCACTTTCCTGTTTTGACTAGTAGTTACTTACCCATCAGGTATCGCCTGGTACTCATCGAAAAGAGTTGCTAACTAAGATGAGTCAAGGCCTGACAGAAAGTTGGAGGATACCCAGGATTCTCCAGACCTGAAACCTGCCTGTCACCATCATCTCGCCTGCTTCCTTCTGCCCAAGTCTTGGATGGGAATAAGTGGAGAGGGGAATGGATGTTCTTGCTCTCTCTGCACTTCTGGTCTTTTGTTGTGCTAGATGGAACAAAGTGATGGATTTCTTTGGCCTGGGCTGAAAGGAGACATAGCTTATCTCAGAAAAAGGTATTTGTCATTTAGGAGTCCTACACATTTGAGCACCAGTTCCATTTGCAGGAAAAGGATACTGAGCATGAAAGAGAGCTGCATCCAGCATCATAGTGCCGATAGAAATGGCATGCGTGTGCTAAGATCTTACCTGGCTTCTCTGAAACCAGTTTGTCAACCTTCTAATCACTTCTTTGAGCTATGTAATGCTGTTCCAACAAATTCCTCTCACTTTAGAATCACTGTTGGGATCTGGAACCCTGGGTAGTACAATATTCTTTCTTCTTCCCCAACCTCTGCCATAAGATCCATTCTCTTTCTTCATTCCAATTGGTGCAAAGTAACAAAAGCAAGAGATACTGTACAGAGCAGAAGGGAGATTCTAAGTTTCTTTCTGGATTTTGACTTTACCACACACCTTTGGCCTCTCTCAGTGGACTGGTAGCTCAACCACCCAGTCCCTTTTCCTTTCTCAGCCACATGGCAAAATAAGAATTTCAAAACTAATCTAATCTAGGAAAGAGATTCACCCATCACTCTGGATAGCATCCTGGCCCTCTGCCCATCCACACTGGCATGTCAACTGCTTGGAGGCAGAGCCAGGGAGACAGAAGCTGGACCTCTTCCTACAGCCCAGCTGCTGTGAGTGAACAGGAAGTGTGTTTCCAGGGCACTGTGTGCTGTAGTCTCCTGCTAAATGGACATTGTTTGTAACCCCACCTTGCTCATGAGTTAGGTCTTCTCTGCCTGTACCTCTGTCCCTTAGACTCTCCCTCTGGTCATCCTGTTGACTTCTCTCACCCCAGTCTTCAGCTCTCAGCAAGTCTTAGCGTCTTGCCAAGCTACTTCTGATGGATGGCTTCTTGTGGCTTTTGCTTGCTACTTTTCTCTGTGCTTCTTTCTATACTCAAACTGTTCTCCTGTCTTTCTGATTCAATCTTTTTCACTTCTCAAAGGATGATGGATGATCACTTTCTGGATGAGGACAAGGGGTCAGAAGCTGAGGTTTGTCTGGGAATGATGTGTTAGAAGACTCTGCTATTAAGGGAGCAGTCTACCATGTCCAGAGACATCTCCAAGCTTGGCACAAAATGGAGGACTCCCTTTCTCAGTGGGGCTTCCCACTGACCTTATCTGGAGGATGACCTGCACAGAGCTTCCTGCAAGTGCTGCATGATTCAGCACATAAGTCCCTACCCCCAGCCCTTCATGCTGTACGGTAATTAGGTACTGTTATGACCAATCAACCCTTCCCATCCATAACTCCCCAAACCCTTATATACCCTATAATATATACATAAAATAGAACTGTCTCACTGAAGCTGTCTCTCTGGAAGTCCTTCCATCATGCTCACAGACGTCCGAACCCTGCTCACCACATCTGCCTCTTCTGCCCTCCTGTGCCAGTGGCCAATGACTCCCGAGAAAAGGGAGACCCACAGTGACAGGGGAAAGGCATATGATCATTTTGAAGAGGCTCAGCCTCTAGATCTAGGAGACAGAGTATGAAAAAGATGAGAACCATCCCTATTGAATTAAATAGGAGTCTTTGGTGGTGTATAACAGATATAGATTTTCAGTAACCTAAACATAACAAGAGAGATTTGCTGAAAGGTTAAAGAGAAGTCCACAGAATTTCAAAGAATAATTTTAGACTATTGGAAATAACAGCAACAGGGCCATTCTGAGGGGTCTGGAGATCAGACTTAGATGTTGCTTAAGAAGTTTGGTTGGAAAAGCTCTATTATCAAGTCATAGATTTTGTTCTAGGACCAAACTGCCCAAGGTTTCTTTTTTTCTTTCTTTTTTTTTTTGGTTTTTGGTTTTTGGTTTTTCGAGACAGGGTTTCTCTGTAGCCCTGGCTGTGCCCAAGGTTTCAAAATCCAGGTAGGAATAAGTTAAATCCTCTCACTTCCCAGAAGGAAACAAGACCTCTAAGTTTTCTGGCCATATGCAACACAGAGAAATCCACTGCCTCCCCCCAAAGGGAGAATAAGTAGAAAGCTTTATATTTAGACCTTGGGCTCACAGTAAGAATCAAGAATGGGGCATGATGAAGTGGTACTCAAGACATCAAGAGTTTTTTCTTTCCACCCACAACCAGCATGAAAATCAGCCTGCAGACGAGTAACTGTAGCTGCAGTAATATTCAGGGACACTGGTAATCTGTGAGGACTTGTGTCCAACTTCATGCTAAAGACAGCCACCTGTCTCCCTGTTGCTCAGGAGCAGACAGGGTAATCCTTAACCAGCCAAGTCTGGATCTGGATAAGATGTAGTGTGGACAAACTCCCAGACAGGCAGTCTAAGCACAGGACATGGATAGGACCCAATGACTTTGTTCCCAGGATGAGCTAGTGAATAGTATTTGTATTCCACAATCTTTAGTCACGTGTTATTTACCATTGTTGTTCTCATAATCTGTACTCTGAAAAAAAATATCCAATGGAGCCTGGTCCCTCAATATATCCTATTCTCCATAGAAGCATCATATTTTCACTTTCTATGGAGTGTCAGCAGACTCATGAAAGTCAATTACAAAATCTCTCCTGGGATCAAGGAATATCATCTGTCAGTTTGATTTAATCTATGCCTACATACGGAATATGGACAGATCTGGGGATGTTTCTGTAGAGTCCCTGGCATCAGCTTGCAGTATGGAGTGTGCGAAGGGCTTCCAGGGAGAAAACTCATCCCATGCAAAGAAGAAACCATAACTTAGTGTTCCAAGCCCTCTTGTTGGACAAATCAGAGTTGCAAAAGGTAGTTTCTGCTTCTTTATATCTAAGGGCAATGTTCCTGGTTGGAGAGATAGACATGGAGATAAAGAAAGGGGAGAGGGCTGTAGAGATGGCTCAGTGGTTAAGAGCATTGACTGCACTTCCAGAGGTCCTGAGTTCAAATCCCAGCACCCACATGGTGGCTCACAAACATCTGTAATGAGATCTGATGCCCTCTTCTGGTGTGTCTGAAGACAGCTACAGTGTATTCATATATAATAAATAAATAAATCTTTAAAAAAAAAGAAAGGGGAGAAATACTTAACTCTGTTTTCTGGGAAATGGGAACATATATACAAGTATAAATGTAACAACTGGAAGAGTCCTTACACAAGGCACTTTATAAACCTCTGATTCTCAAAGAGTGTATCTGTGGGTGCTCTGCTGGTGTTCCAGGTATAACCCTTTGCCACCTCTGTACATCACTGCAGCCTTGACAGGAAGAAAGCACCACCTATCAAAAACTAGGTCCTGAGCTGTACCAGCTGCCAAAGTCAAAGAAGTACGTGTTTATAAATCTCTCATGATAGTCCTAAGTTGAAGCACAGTGAGGCACACACACCAAGGCCCTTGTTTGGTATGAAGTTCTTACCTGAAATCAGGGGTTTGATTGGGATGAACTGGGGGATGAGATCAATCAAATAGGTCATTAAAGGGAGAACTGTCCAAGAAAAGGCTGATTGTCTTAGCCAGGTTTCTGTTGCTGAGATAAACACCATGACCTAAAGCAATTTGGATTTATTTCATCTTACACTTCCAGGTACCAGTCCATCACCACTGCAGAAGATCAAAGGAGGAACAGGAACCTGGAGGAAGGAACTGAAGCAGAAGCTGTAGAGGAGTTTGCCAATCTAATGGGGATGTTTTCTCAACTGAGGCTCCCTCTTCTCTGATGACTCTAGCATGTTTCAAAACTGACCAACACTGTGGTAGAGCATGGAGACAGTAATAGCCTGTGGTGGTTGGAATGGAAATGGCCTCCATAGGCTCATAGGGAGTGGCACTATTAGGAGGTGTGGCCTTGTTGGAGTAGGTGTGGCTTTGTTGGAGTAGGTATGGCCTTGTTGGAGTAGGTGTGGCCTTGTAGGAATAGGTGTGGACTTGTAGGAAGTGTGTCACTGGAGGTAGGCTTTGAGGTTTCAAATTCTCAAGCCAGACTCAGCTCAGTCTCTCTCTCTCTCTCTCTCTCTCTCTCTCTCTCTCTCTCTCTCTCT